>NC_068303.1:36634719-36950385 GCF_025860055.1 Xyrauchen texanus
GACAAATCGGCTGAACCCTCCTCTCCAGCACCTTGGAGTAAACTTTACCAGGGAGGCTGAGAAGTGTGATACCCCTGTAGTTGGCACACACTCTCTGATCCCCCTTTTTGAAGAGGGGAACCACCACCCCGTTCTGCCACTCCTTAGGCACTGTCCCAGATTTCCACGCAATGTTGAAGAGGCGTGTCATCCATGACACCCCCTCCACATCCAAAGCTTTCAGCATTAATGTTCGGATCTCATCAATCCCTGGGGCTTTGCCACTGCGAAGTTGTTTGACTACCTCAGTGACCTCCCCCAGGGAAATAGAATCTGATCCCCCATCAGCCTCCGGCTCTGCCTCTACCATAGAGGGCGTGTTGGGATTTAGCGAAATGCCAATTTTTTTTATTCATTACAGTTGTATCGTAGAATAGCAATATTCACAGATAGGAGTGGTATTTAGCTAAACTCAGTGGTGAAGCTGCTCAGAGTATGAGCCCAGGTCAGGTGCTGTTCAAACGTAACACAACATACTGGAACCGAACACGAGGATCTCGAGACAGAGGAAGTGAAGGTACTGAAGGGGGGTTTCACCCAGTGCGCCATACAAGCTAGAACCGCCACCAATGTTTTTTGTTTGTTTTTTAAAAACCAAGGTACAAGTTAGAATAATTTTCTGTCAGGATATTTCCAATGCTGTTTGATTGTTGGTTCAGTGACATAACACTATTTCTTTTGTCCAGATCTATTAAATTAGTAAAAAAATAGAGGGCCTGTTAGCTTAGCGAGTATTGACGCCAATTGAAGTCAACATGGCAAAGAATTAAAAATCCTTGGCCTCTGGAGATATTAAAAGACACGTATGTGCTCAAGCTGGTGCCTCGGACAGGCCCACAGACCAGGGACTCGGTTTGGACATTGCGGTGGTAGATATTCAAAGCCAACTGTCGAGCATATCTTTGAAGCTGACAAAAGTTGTTCCTGACTTAGAGGATCTTGCTGTAATACATCGATCGAAACTAAATTCTCTACACGGGGACGTCAAGGAACAAATCGATTATCTGGAGTCATCAGAGAGAGAATTAGCTGCTAATCCGCTAGTGGCCAAGATAGATATGGAAAGCGTTTGGGAAAAACTGGAGGACTTGGAGAACCGTTATCGGTGAAACAATATCCGAATTGTTGAAATTCCTGAGTATGAAGAAGGCAGAGATATGGGGAAATTCCTAGACGAGCTCTTCCCAGGCCAATAGCTGGAAATCGAGCGAGCTCACAGAGTCCCGGATCGCAAATACGCTGAGGGAGACAAGCCTCGATCAATTGTGGCCAAATTTCTGAGATCATCCGATAAAGATCTCGTATTGCGCGAGGCGAGGAGCAAAGGAAAGCTTTCTTGAAAGAATCACAGCTTTTTTTTAGACAAGTGAGAAACGTGATCAATTCAAGGACTGAAAGAATCTCTTACATCAACGGAATATCACTTTAGCTCTGATGTTTCCGGCCAAATTGAGAATAGATACTAAGGATGGCCACAAAAGATTTGTACATGCCCACAGCAAGCATTGACATTCATAGAGACAATGGGGTGAGTAAACCATTTGGTTATGTTCATATGGCCCCCAAGTGAGCTGTCTCACTGTACATACACGTGACTGCCTGAGAAAGCTGGGCGCCATTTTTTTTATTTTTGTGTTGGTCCTGCTAGCGGTTGGAATATGTTTTGTGGAGCAACACACCTTCGAGACAGTTTTGAGAATGAATCTACATGTTCTTTGTGTTTATTCTTCCTATTGGCTGGAGTTTGTTTTATAGATTATTTTCTGTTATGTAATTCTGTCTCACAAAATTTGTACAGAAGCCCCAGATTTGAGCAATCCGATTGAAAAGTTGTCATGGGGGCGTTCGTAGGCATTCGTGAACTGTTTGAGATTAGAGGGATGGACGCTGGTTGGCGTTGTGCATGGGGTTAATGCACACGTATTTCTTTTTTCTGTTTGTTTGGTTCTGGGGCAAGTTCAGAGTTTGACTGTGGCTCTAATGTTGGAATGTGGTTGTTATAATTTTTGACACACAATACATTTTTTCTAATATGTCAAATGTAGTAATATGTCAAAAGTGTAATGTGAATGGGTTGGGGCACCCCACAAAAAGAAGGGAGGTTATATCTTTTCCTAAATGTAAGAAATATGATATAGTGTTTCTTCAAGAAACACATCTTTCTGCGCAGGAAGCTGAAGCTGAGGTGGACATGTTTTCTTTAGTGCTGGCTCAAGTAAGAGCAGGGAAGTCATTACATTGACATTACATAGATAAATAAGCATCTACAATTCAAATGTCTCAAACAGATTAAAGATAAATTAGGAAGAGTCATTATTGTTTTAGCAGAAATTCAGGGGAAAATGTTTATTTTGGCTAATATTTACGCACCTAACGCTGATGATAAGGGCCTTTTTATAGATCTTGAAGGGATGTTGCAAGCCGCTGGCACCCCTCGTGATATAATATTGGGTGGAGTCTTTAATCTATTGATGGACTCAGTCCTTGATCATAGTGAAGGAAAAGTGTGTAAGCCCCCTAGAGCAAAATTGATGCTTCATAGGATGTATTCACAGGATCTTGGTCTTACAGATATTTGGAGACTTTTTAAAGGACACCTATTATGGCATTTAAAATGTTCCTAATATTGTTTTGGGAGTCCCCAACAACAGTTTTACATGCATGCAATGACAAAAAACACTTTTGTTGTCTTATAATATGCATTTATGTTTACCTGATTTGCTCACCGACTCCCAAATGATTCCTTCAACAACTCATTTTTCCAAACCCCTCCTTTGCGTGACGCTAATCTGCGGTGATTGGTCAGATGACCCAGTCAGTTGTGATTGTATACTCTGTGCAGGGATTGTCGGAAACGGAACGCCCATCACCGCTTTGTAGTAAAAAAATCAAAATCAGAGAAGGAATTTGAGTTGATTTATGTTAGCGATCATAGCCCAAAGTTCGGTGGTAAACACCCAATAAGTTATTGTTTGTGTTAGCCCAACGCATAAACATATTGATAAAGCACTGCATTACTAGAAGTTATTGCTCTATTCTTTATGACAACTCCAATAACATCGACAAACATTTCACATATTTAAAAAAAAATTGACATTGGAGACCTAGAAGCTGCGCTGAGCGTAACTTACACAACACACACAAATACTTATTAAGCATGCTAAAAAACACATAAAAGCAACAATTATTAATAATACTTACAGGTTGTGATTCGGAGGAGGAAGCTGATCTAAATAAACTTGGTACTGAACCAAGTATCAACCGGCTTGGTACTGAACTTCAGTATCAACCGGCTCGCGAATCCACACTTGAAAGCATTCATGTTCGTAAAGCAATCGTCAATCGATTGCGAACACAGCACAAGGTTCGGGCTATACTTGTGTGGTATAGTTGTAAATATAAACTCTAGCCACTGATTCTTCACTTGCTCGTCCCTGGGCAGTGAAAAAAGGTCGCTTTTGATGTGCACATCAGAACACAGCGTCTTGTTGTCGACATGATGTTTTCAAGTTTTCCCTGGTGTCTGCGCGCGCAATGAGTGTGCGCGGACAATTTGATCATTTTTTGTCTTGACGTCACAACAAAAAGGAAAATGACTCGTTGGAAAAACGATTCATTACATTGACTCAGAGTCGACTCCTACTTTTGAGAGACAATAACTTTTTTTACGGTGAACTTTCATATATAAAACTTTGCAGGATGTTTTTGTTCACTTAAATCTATGTTACACACTACATGAAAGGTAATTTTCAAAATTCCATAATAGGTGCCCTTTAACCCATCTGGTAGGGACTATAAATTTTTTTATCAGTCCATAAGATTTATTCTAGAATAGATTTTTATATCTAAGTCCCTCATTTCTTCTGTTGTCGATTGCTCACTTGGAAACATCTCAGATCACACCCTGGTGAGTTTAGAGGTGTTGCCACATATGGATAAAAAGAAATCATATAGTTGCCACTTAAACATATCCCTTTTGCAAAATCCTGATTTCCAACAAATGTTAAGGGCTGAAATCAATGTTTATATGGGGCGTGGCATGGGAGGCACTTAAGGTGGTTCTTAGAGGTCGTATCATACAGTATGCCTCATTCATCAAAAAATCCAAAACACGAGAACTTGTGGAGTTGGAAGAGAATATTAAAAATACAGAGACAGGAATGGTAAGCGTTCCAGATTACATTTCAATAAGTTACATAGGCCAGTTGACAAAGGTGGGCTAGGCATACCCAAGATATCTTTTATTATTATGGATTCTGTCTCAGACATTTGGCTCACTGGTCACTTCCACCTGAGAGAGCCCCTCCCTGTTTTGGTATTGAACAGGAAATCTTGCCCCTACCTGTATTTCGCCATTGCAAAGCCTCTCTATCAAACTAAAATCTGAGAAGTTACACCCCATCATTTTGCATTTGCACTCTGTATGGACAAAAGTGTCCAGAGTGTTTATCTCAGACATTTATTTAAATGTTGTCTCGAGCATATGGCAGACCCCAAAATTATGTATTAATAAGTCCACTTTCTGCTGGTCAGGGTGTTTTGTGAGGGAAGTTAATACACTCAGTGACCTATATGAAATTGATCTTTTCAACATTTTGGGATCCCCAGATCTCAGTTTTATAGGTATTTACAATTGTGCCGCCTAACCTCTATTATTTTTAGGAGTAGCATACATTGATTATTGGTCACATCATTGGTGATTACTGCTTTTGGAAAAGGTCATGAGGCATCAGTGTATTATTCCCTGCTAATTCCTTTACATTTATGCATTCAGCAGACACTTTTATCCAAAGCACCTTACAGTGCACTTATTACAGGGACAGTCCCCCCGGAGCAACCTGGAGTTAAGTGCCGTGCTTGAGGACACAATTGTGGTGGCTGTGGGGATTGAACCAGTGACCTTCTGATTACCAGTTATGTGCTTTAGACCACTACGCCACCACTACTCCAAGAAAGATTCCTTGGTATTGGAGGAGGAGTGTGGTGCATCTTTTGCAATTCAAGATTTCACATAGATTTAATTGGAATCTCCCTCTAGATTGTATAGGCTTGGTCTTAAAGACACACCAACCTGCTGGCGATGTCAATCGGAGGATGGCTATGTTTTTTGGTGGTGTATTGAGATCCAGAAATTCTGGTTGAAGGTTTTGAATTTTGTGTGTGATGTGGTGGGCACCCGGGTTTCATTTTGCCCCAGACTTGTGTTTTGGGCGATGGGGTGGTAATCACTATGGGGAATAGTCACATAGAGAATTGGGTTCTGACCTGTGTGATGATCGGCAGGCAGTTTATTTTAAGGGGTTTGAGGTCAGTTTGTGCATCCCAATTTCTGGAGTGGTGCATGGAGATGGGGAGGGTGGTGGCTTTTGAAGAGGTGTCATTGGGAAGACGGGTTAACTTAGATTTGTTTGTCGGGAAATGGGGCAATTATTTTGCGTTTTTGGAGGGCTCCTGGGGTGGGGCATGGAAAGAGTAGTGTAGTTTTGGTTGAGTATGGTTACTATATATATTTATTCATTTGTTTGCTTTTTATTCCTGTATATCTACTCATGTGTTACCACGAGCATATTTGTTTGGGGGTGAGGCTTGGGGATTGGGAGGGGTAAGGGTGGTTTTGGGGTTTAAATGTTATTTGTATATATATATATATATATATATATACACACACATACATACAGCAGTTAGATCCGGTCCTTGAATCTGATTGGACGAGAGATGTTCCATGAGCACAGATAGTCTGACACCATTAGCACTCCGACCCTTGTTCGAAACAGCACAAGCCGTGATACTATTTCTTAAGTGACATTTTTGAATTACTAATGGAGGCTTGGATGCATCATTTGGTTTGAACCAGCAATGGCAGAATCTGATCTGTTGCGTAAGAAAGTAGTTCCATTCAAAAAAAATTATTTTTAAGATTGTACTAAATGTTTCCTAATTTTTATAAATGTACTTGTTCACTGAACTGTTGTGTATAAGTATATGTGTGTATATATATATATATATATATATATATATATATATATATATATATATACAGTGCATCCGGAAAGTATTCAAAGCGATTCACTTTCCACATTTTAAGTTACTCCAAAATGGATTAAATGTATTAATATGTATTGTAATGTATTCTTCAAACAATACCCCATAATGACAATGTGAAAGAAGTTTGTTTGAAATCTTTGCAAATTTAAACAAAATAAAAACACATGTACATAAGTATTCACATCCTTTGCTCAATACTTTGGTGAAGCACCTTTGGCACCAATTACAGCCTCAAGTCTTTTTGAGTATGATGCTACAAACTTGGCACACCTATTTTTGGGCAGTTTCTTCCATTCTTCTTTGCAGGACCTCTCAAGCTCCATCATGTTGGATGGTGAGCATTGGTGCACAGCCATTTTCAGATCTCTCCAGAGATGTTCAATCGGGTTCAAGACTGGGCTCTGGCTGGGCCACTCAAGGACATTCACAGAGTTGTCCTGTAGCCACTCCTTTGTTATCTTGGTTGTGTGTTTAGGGTCATTGTCCTGTTGGAAGATGAACCTTCACCCCTGTCTGAGGTCCAGAGTGCTCTGGAGCAGGTTTTCATCAAGGATGTCTCTGTACATTGCTGCATTCATCTTTCCCCCGATCCTGACTAGTCTCCCAGTTCCTGCCACTGAAAAACATCCCCACAGCATGATGCTGCCACCACCATGCTTCACGGATGGTATCGACCAGGTGATCAGTGGTGCCTTGTTTCCTCCAGACATAATGCTTGCCACTCAGGCCAAAGAGTTCAATCCTGTTTCATCAGACCAGAGAATTTTGTTTCTCATGGTCTGAGAGACCTTCAGGTGCCTTTTGGCAAACTCCAGGTGGGCTGTCATGTGCCTTTTACTTAGGAGTGGCTTCCGTCTGGCCACTCTACCATACAGGCCTGATTGGTGGAGTGCTGCAGAGATGGTTGTTCTTCTGGAAAGTTCTCCACTCTCCACAGAGAAACATTGGAGCTCTGTCAGAGTGATCATCGGGTTCTTGGTCACCTCCCCGATTAAGGCCCTTGTCCCCCGATCACTCAGTTTGGCCAGGCAGCCAGCTCTAGGAAGAGTCCTGGTGGTTCCAAACTTCCATTTACGGATGATGGAGGCCACTGTGCTCATTGGGACCTTCAATGCTGCAGACATTTTTCTGTACCCTTCCACAGATCTGTGCCTCGATACACTCCTGTCTCAGAGGGCTACAGACAATTCCTTGGACTTCATGGCTTGGTTTGTGCTTTGACATGCACTGTTAACTGTGGGACTTTATATAGACAGCTGTGTGCCTTTCCAAATCATGTCCAATCAACTGAATTTACCACAGGTAGAAACATCTCAAGGATGATCAGTGGAAACAGGATGAAACGGAGCTCAATTTTGAGTGTCATGGCAAAGGCTGTGAATACTTATGTACATGTTATTTTTAAAAAATTTTATTTATTGACATTGTCATTATGGGGTATTGTTTGTAGAATTTTGAGGAAAATAATTAATTTAATCCATTTTGGAATAAGGCTGTAACATAACAAAATGTGGAAAAAGTAAAGTGCTGTGAATACTTTCCGGATGCACTGTGTGTGTGTGTGTGTGTGTGTGTGTGTGTATATATATATATATATACACACACACACACACATCTATATTTAAGAAATATCACACTCATAATCGTACTATATGGCCCTAAATCAGCACTCGGCTTGCATCGTGTGATATAGCTTAAAATAAAAATAAAAATTATATATATATATATATATATATATATATATATATATATACATATATAATTATACTTTCTTTATTATCGTAAGTTCATAAATGTTAATTAAAAAAAATATATAAATATTTTGACATTTTTATGAAAAGGCACATTTTGTCAGATCATGTGGTGAAACCCTGAAAAAAAACCATATTGGTATTCTTGACACAAATTCATGATATTTGTAATATATTATTTACCTTGAATACTTGGTTGCACCACATTGCTGTTGTTTTAGAAATTGCTTTAAATGTTTTTAAAACATTTTTCAAAACAACATGGACACAAGTTTACATTTCTATAAATGTAATGACTTTTAAACATGATTTCTAAAAAGTTCTAATCTTGATCAACTCGGACAATCTTAATTTTCAATGATCATTCAAATCAGTGAAAAAAGGAGGGAAAATTATTTTTATTAACTGCCAAAAAAAAATCAACAAGTGAACAAGGTGGTTGGGCACAGCATACATATGGAAAAACTATGATACTATGTGACCATTCATGGAATCACTTGACTTTACATCCATCAAAACTGAATAAAAAAGACTGCTAAGGATAATCTGTGGTATATTTCTTCCAGAAACACATTAATTTAGCAACACAGCAACAAAGCAAAGCAAGGGGGAAGAGAAGAATTTACATTGAAGAAAAATAATTCCCTAAGGATATTACAAAATAAATTTTTTATAAAACCAAGGTTTCTCATTCAGTTTCTGACAGAGTTTGGAATGTCAGTGCTGATGTGAATTGAGAAATTGGTTTTGAAGGAAAGGTTCACCCAAAAATGAAAACTGTCAATATTTACTCACGCTCACGTGATACCAAATCTTGTGCAGTGTTTTACAGAAAAAAAAATAACAGAATACAGATTTGGAACATTAAGAGTAAATAATAAGAATGCTAGGATGAACTATTCCTTTAATTTAGACTACTGGAGAAGAAAATCTGGAGAACGTTGAAACCCTGATGCTTCATGGACTTAACACACCAATTCAACCACAAAACACCTTGGCAGCTACAACACCTGTGCCCTGATGTGATGTCTGCATCAGAACAAATGTAATCCTGATACAAACTGTGAGGCCTAAATCAAAAGATGGCGTTTTTGAATGAAAGAAGAACTGCATGGGATTGAAACACTTTCTCCTCCACCTTTCCATCATGTCTCATCTCATCCACGGAACGGGTGGAGGGGATACCCCATTACCGGAGGGGGCACAGTGTGCCCTGGTGGCATGCGTGGAGGTGGGTAGCTGGGGTTGTAGCCTGGCGGGGGGTAAGATGGAGTGGGTGGAGGCAGATTTGGAGGGGGGTAAGTGGCTGGGGGCGGAGGGCCAGGAGGTGGGGGGTTTGGATAGACGTGTGGGTGATAAGGTAGGCCATATGAAGGGGGCATGGGTGCGTAGGAAGGTCCTTCGGTCTTCATCATGGATTGCAAGCTCTGGAATCCCTCCCCTGACATGTACGAACTGGACGTGGACATTCCCATGATGTAGCTGGAGGGGGGAGGGGGGGGAGGGCGGTGAGGTAGAGGGGGCGGGGCCCCCTGTGGCAGAGGTGGAGCTGGGCCCTGTGCTGGGTCCAGTTCAGCTGATGCGACCGGCTCTGCTTCAGCAGGAGTCACTGGGACAGCAGACGGAGCCTTACGATCTACAGGAGGACAGATATCAGGGTGTGGTTAAGAAGAAGTATTTTTGACCAGAGCAGTGGTTCTCAAATGGGTTATGACCCAAGAAATGTGTCTGTAGAGTATTAGAATACCACAGCAAACAGCATGAAACAATGATAATTCCAACAAAAAACAGAGTGGTGGTGGCGTAGTGGGCTAAGTCCTTTATAACGGGTAATCAGAAGGTTGCTGGTTCGATCCCCACAGCCACCACCATTGTGTCCTTGAGCAAGGCACTTAACTCCAGGTTGCTCCGGGGGAATTGTCCCTGTAATAAGTGCACTGTAAGGCGCTTTGGATAAAAATGTCTGCCAAATGCATAAATGTAAATGTAAAAAACAAACCAAAAAACAATCATATAATCTTCCATGCAACCTTCCCTTATCATTTGTTGTAGACATCAAAGGCTGCGAGTTAAAAGTCAAGTAATTTTTATTTGTATGAAATGTATAATTAATATTACATCAAGACGGCACAGATTTTTGTCCCATCTGCTTACACTCTCATAATACATTAACGGTTGTTTTAACATTAATATCGCGTCAAGGGAGGCTCTTTGACCAAGGAGGCGCATTTGACTGTTCACACATGCAGCAGCATTCACTACGAGGCACGAGCTCTCTATAGAGCATGCGCGTTTGAAAGCAGCCAGCTGTAGTCAAACAGCGTGCCAGTACAGAATTGAGTCAGTACTTGGTACTGCCTGTAATTCTAAAAGGGTCATGTCATGAGGAATCAAATTGCCCTTGATATTTTGACATAAGAGTTCTTTCTACTATACGAAGCATACATTACATTTCAGAACTCAAAACTTAATCCCCAATGCAATGAAAGCATTTATTGAAACCAAACCGCCAAACCGCCAAACGCCTCTACTACACTACACTATGTCACTTGGGGTCCATTAATTCATGACCGCCTCTACAGCTCAAAAACATTAACACCAACTTTTACATCGATGCACCCTTGGCCCTGCCCTCTGGTAATTCAGTTCTTACTCAAGAGTGAGAGACAGCAGGACATGGGCTTCAGCATATTTGCAGCATGGATTGCATGTTTTTTCAGCTCATATCAATGTTGATTGATACATAATATCATTCAAGCTTTGCAAAGGAACTGATATTGAAGGATGGGGCAGTTAAAAACACTTGGACCTCAGAAAAAGGGTAAACGGTTTCATTCATGAATATTTCAAATATCGTAGTTTATGGTGCCAACATACCGTTTACATCGGGCACGTCCGTTGACGCAGCTCAACGCAACGGCTTCAGGCTGCCTACATGTTGACAAACTTTCTAAATAATGTATTTGTGTTGTCAGCAGGAGTAGCGCCAGCTCGTGCAGTGCAAAATGGAATGGGACATTTGTTTACTGTTGGCATAACGTGCCGCAACAGGCACTTCCAAGGTACACAGTATTATCGATTATAACAGGTTCTGTTGCTTTTGACGCGACCCTCAAAACAGAGCATTTCATCCAGAGGGCCATAAAACAGGGTGAAAAATGATCACATATTACTAAATTATGAATGTTATAATGCAAAAAAGCATTACTAACATTATCAGTAGACATCAGGGAAGATAATTAACTAAAAAAAAAAAAAGAGCATTTCATGACAACTTTAACATCGGTGGGTATCAAAATACTGAACTAAACAGAGATTCCGCTGCACCCCTAGGCAGTCTGGGCTGAAATGGCTGCCATGACCCACTTTAACGAGCAGCTTTGGGTTAAACACTTCTGAATGTCAAGGGCTACGGTCGAAGGTCAAACCTTTCGTTGGGCCAGTCACATCAAGCTATCGCACACCCACAACATTTGCACAAATGGTCAAAACAAGCCATTGTTTTGCGAATAAACCATTTCCATCACCTTAAACCTTTTTCTTAAACTTGAATGCGTTGTCGGTTTATTGATTTGTATGTAAACCCTACAATAGGTTTTTATAATAAGCTGATTTTCGGTAGCAGCATTTTGTAGTAAATTGAATAAATCACAATTTTTTTGGTTTATGATTTGCATGGAAAATGTTTTCATAAACATTTCAATTTTATTGCATGTTCTAAAGTACAGAAAGTCTTACCTGGGGGTTGGGAGACCGGCAGAGGGGGCAAAGGACTCTCCAGACGTGGTATTTTAGACCCAACTTGCTCTGAAACAAAAACAAAAAAAGGTTAATTGAACGGATTACCCTCCCAAAAATAAATTCATTATCATTTACTCACCCTAATGCCATATCTGTGGCACGACGTGATGGCGAGGAAGTCCACCCCTCCTCCCAACGACCAGGTGCTCTGTCTTACCACGGCAGATGTGAGGAAAACTCTACGTAGAGTCAACCCACGGAAGGCTGCTGGACCAGACAACATTCCTGGCAGAGTGCTCAGAGGATGTGCAGACCAGCTAGCAGATGTTCTTACGGACATCTTCAACATCTCTCTGAGCAGCGCCGTTGTTCCAACGTGCTTCAAGGCCACCACCATCATCCCCATGCCAAAGAAGTCTTCAGTGTCCTGCCTCAACGACTACCGTCCCGTCGCACTTACACCCATCATCATGAAGTGCTTCGAGAGGCTCGTCATGAGGCAGATTAAGACCCAGCTGCCCCCTCACTAGACCCACTGCAGTTTGCGTATCGTTCAAACCGTTCAACGGACGATGCCATCACCACAACCCTCCATCTGGCCCTCACCCACCTAGACAATAAGGACTCATACGTTCGAATGCTGTTCATAGATTTCAGCTCAGCATTCAACACAATCATTCCCCAGCACCTGATTGGAAAGCTGAACCTGCTGGGCCTGGACACCTCCCTCTGCAACTGGATCCTGGACTTCCTGACTGGGAGACCTCAGTCAGTCCGGATCGGGAACAGCATCTCCACCACCACCACACTGAGCACTGGGGCCCCCAGGGCTGTGTGCTCAGTCCACTGCTGTTCACTCTGCTGACTCACGACTGTGCAGCAATGCACAGCTCGAATCACATCATCAAGTTCGCCGATGACACGACCGTGGTGGGTCTCATCAGCAAGAACAACGAGTCAGCATACAGAGAGGAGGTGCAGCGGCTGACGAACTGGTGTAGAGCCAACAACCTGTCCCTGAATGTCGACAAAACAAAAGAGATGGTTGTTGACTTTAGGAGAGCACAAGGTGAACACACTCCGCTGAACATCGACGGCTCCTCTGTGGAGATTGTCAAGAGCACCAAATTTCTTGGTGTTCACCTGGCGGAGAACCTCACCTGGTCCCTCAACACCAGCTCTATCACCAAGAAAGCCCAGCAGCGTCTCTACTTTCTTCGAAGGCTGAGGAAAGCACATCTCCCAACCCCCATCCTCACTACATTCTATAGAGGGACTATTGAGAGCATCCTGAGCAGCTGCATCACTGCCTGGTTTGGGACTTGCACCGTTTCGGACCGCAAAGCCCTGCAGAGGATAGTGAGGACAGCTGAGAAGATCATTGGGGTCTCTCTTCCCTCCATCAAAGACATTTACAAAAAACACTGTATCCGCAAAGCAACCAGCATTGTGGACGACCCCACACACCCCTCACACAAACTCTTTACCCTCCTCCCGTCTGGCAAGAGGTACCGAAGCATTCGGGCCCTCACGGCCAGACTGTGTAACAGCTTCTTCCCCCAAGCCATCAGACTCCTCAATACTCAGAGACTGGTTTGACACACACGTGTCCTGAGTTGCACTTTAATTACTGTCACTTTATAACTGTCTGCTACCTCAATAACTGCTATGTGCATAGAACATTATCTCATAGTATGTTATGTTTACATTTTAGAAACTGTCATCTTTTTGCACTACTGAGTACTGGTCGGCGCTGCACTGTCTATTGTCCTGTTCATTGTCAGTAATTTGTTGTACTGTCCCGTACTTTTTGCACATGTTTGCACGTGCACTTTATATAGGTAGTTTATATAGGTATTTTATTTCGTTGTGTAGTCTCATGTGGTCCTATGTTGGTCCTTTGTTGTTTTTATGTAGCACCATGGTCCTGGAGGAACGTTGTCTCGTTTTGCTGTGTACTGTACTAACTGTATATGGTTGAAACGACAATAAAAACCACTTGACTTGACTTGACTTGACTTGATATCTAACTCATCAAATGATTTACACTGCCATTGTCTTTTTTGGAGTTTGGAAGCTTTGGACCCCATTGACTTGCATTGTATGGATAATAGATCATACATCTATAAAAATATCTTCGTTTTTGTTCCACAGAAGAGAGAAAGTCTTACGAATTTGAGACAGCATAAGGGTGAGTAAATGATATGAGAATAATAATTTTTGAACTAACTATTCCTAAAACAATTGATATAATATGTAATTTTTGACACCATATGATGTGTTTTACCTGCTGGGGCTTTAGGTTCATCTTTAGGTGAGACCTACAAAACAGAAAAAAAAAACATACAGTATGAAACTTTAAATGCCGAACAATCAACATGGGGGTGGTGTTCTAAAAATGAGTGTCACTAAGCAGCCCTGACGTTGTCCCTAATTGGTCAAGTATGGTCTAAATAATCATTCACATATTTGAATGCTTAACTGTGTAAATTCAATTGTCAATTACTTTCTAAATTCCATTATTGAAGCACCCCTTAGATGGTTTTTGGGCTTTTCCAATGCACAGTACAACTCGACTCGCTTTTTGGGGGTTTTCCACTGTGGATAGTAACTGGTACTTTTTTAGTCACTGGATTTTCAACACGGGACCCGCTAGTTTTAAAGTTAGCTACAGCGATAGCTTCGTTAGCGACGAACTAAACAAAAAGTCTTTCAGGAATTGTCTCTTTTGGCCGCACAGCTGAGACACAACTACAACAGTGTAGGAAAAAGTAAAAAACATAAAAGTGACTACAGAACCATCAAGGAAAATTGGAAGTTGTTCGACCAAATGGATGCTATCTAGACCGGCGAGCAATAGGAGGGAGAGTGCCCTGGACTCAGCCATGGTTAGAGTCCGAGATGGAGGATGCTACGTTTAGTTACGTTAACTCTATACTCTGCTTGAAAGCTTCACTTTATTTAGTTGACCAGCTACTAGAAGCTTGCTTCTAAAACATCCAAGCCAAATTAACTGTTACACTTGTGTAAAATCACCAAGCAACAACTGCTTTATGCAGCACAATGAGCTAGTAGCTACCAGCTAGTGGTGGTGTTATTGTTTATTGTTTTGTGTCGCGTTTAAGATGATGTCACGGCAGTAGAGGCGGTGCAACTATGACGATCAGCCTATAATCCCACCCACGTTGAGGCGGCACTAAACACCAGTGGAAAAGAAAGCTCAGAAAAGTCAAGTCAAGTCAAACCGTAACGTGCAGTGGAAAAGTGCCATTTGTCAGTTGGTACCTATTACTTGTCTTTGCGCCATTCAGGATAGATCAATCGCAATCGTCTTTGATTACTGGATAAGGATTCAAAAATAAAATGTTATAGTGATGGGCTAGATTTCTGTTTGTATTTCAGGTACCAACCTTTGAATAGATTTAAATTCATCCAATACTTTTTCTAGTGTCTTCAATAAAGCAAAAAACTTTCTGAGATTTAAATGCAGCTCAATGGCGGATTCAGCTTTCTGAGCTACCATGCATCCCCTAGACCTAGACGAAGACCCATTTGTTTCTTATAAATCCAGTTACCAGCCCCCACCCCCAACATTTATCACCCAATGAACAATGCATGATGTGTCTCTAAACAGGTCAACTGATCAATAATCATATAAACTGACCTTCTACCAGTATGAAGGCATTGTGTATTATCAGAGCTGAATGCGAGTGCTTTACTTACATGTTGCCGTTTAATCTTGGCAGGTGGGCTGGCCTGAGGAGAGTTTTTCTTGGAAGGAAGTAGAGCAGGTGGGTTCGGTACCCCTGACTGACCAGGCTGGGCTGCAGAAGGTGGTGGTGGTTTCTCTTTGTCTTGCATCTGAGGTTGCTGGGGTATCGGCTGCTTACCCTGAGAGTACAAGTCTAGGATCTGATGGCAGATGTCTGTAGGAGTAAGCAAAGCTTTATTTATAAAGCACCTATTAAAATAGTGGTTACAAAGGGCTTTACAGATGTTCACATACATAGAATAATATACAGAAAGAAAATAAAAATGGACATTTTGAAATAATAGGCTAATAAGAGAATAACATTTTGATAAAATAAAAATAAAATGCAGTGATAAAAAACAAATCGAAGAGAGAAGAAAATTAGAACATAACACAAAGGTGTGAAGATCAAGAAAGAGCTCGTAATATGTTGCTGCTTCAAGAGTCTAAGAATTATAGTGTATCACACTGTCATGCAAAGGCATCGGTTTTGGGTCAGTTTTTCAAGAAGGACTTTGGTTTTGGATTTGTAATTGATGAAAAAATAAACAGGCCTACTGAGCTTGTTTCGCAAATGTCGAATGTCTTTGACTTCTATACCAAGTCTCGCTATTTCTATAGAGTCTAAAGCAGGACCAGCATTTTTAAACACAGTGTCAAGTTAAAAAGAACCTGGAATTATTTGCACAAATTAATGGGTTTGCAAGGTGGCAACACTCACAATTGAGCCGTTGCTTTCACAAAGAAGTGCAAGAACATGTAATCGGTGAACAACAGGAGACGAAGGTGGAAACAACAACTGTGGAGGTCCACGTCAAGAGCATGTGCGTGAAGAGGTCAGGAGATAACCTTCACATGTATAACTCGAGCCTAAAGGACTATCAAGACATCTTTATGAGTCTAAACTCCTGAAAAGAAATAGTCCAGTTTTTTATAGTAGTCGTAGTGCACATTCGTCAACCGCCTTTGTATGCACACACAATCAATTGGAGTATATTGAAAGATGGAGCATTCAACTGCAAGCAAACATTAAGCATTAGGCTTCAGTAGGGCTGTAACGATTATGAAATTTGACTGACTATTAATTGTCAAATAAATAATTGTGATTATGACAATTAAATGTCCCTTTAGGGATTTCACAATTAATTGTCTTATTTTTTATGCCGCAAGTGTGCTTCATACATCTTAAGAAGTCATCTTGACATATTTAACTTCAAATATATACATAAAATAATAACATTTATCTGAGTTAGACTTTGTCAGTTCGAACCAGTCTGGCCATTCTCTGTTGACCTCTCTCATCAACAAGGAGTTTCCATTCACAGAACTGTCGCTCACTGGATGTTTTTTGCTTTTAGCACCATTCTGAGTCAATTCTAGAGTCTGTTGTGTGTGAAAATCCCAGGAGATCAGCAGTTACAGAAATACTCAAACCAGCACATCTAGCACCAACAATCAATCGACACTTAAAAACACTGATTACAGCCGCAACGAACAATTATCATAACATTCAAAATAACTCATTCCAGCATCGGTTCGCCAGCCAAAACACACACAGATGAAATAGAAACTCCTAGACAAGAACTGGAGATATTTCATCTGGAATATACACAAACCTGACGAAAGCCATTTCAAAAAGTGGTGAGAACACATCTCAATCCATAACTGATGGTGATGTATCTAATAATCATTCAGTGAATACTTGGAAACAACTGAGAAATTCATCTTTTAAATCTTTATTTCCATATATTATCTATGTGGTCATTGTTGTAGAGGAAATATGCTCATCAACCCGTGAGAGCCCAAACATTGTATACATGGGTTTGACTCATGGGTTTATGCTCAGCATAAGAGAAAACCATGAAAACCCATATTGAAACCAATTTTGTTGGGGTATTTACTGAACCACGAATTGTGCTGAATCAAGAGCTAACGTTCATTAAATATTTGAAATGCACACTACCAAACATATTGTGTATTGTATGCATTTGCATTATTTCTCACCCTCCAGCAGCTCTACCGGCACATCTTGTACGAACTGCTCCCACCAGCGACGAGATGACTGCTTAGACGTCCACTCCTGGATGTCAAATTTACACAGTCTGCCGGCGAGGTACATAACTGCCACTGCTATGATCTCTGGCTCCCACTGTAGAGACAACATTGTGCAGAGACTGCAAATATACACAAACAAGTTCATATATTATGAAGCGGCAAATATCATAATCCTACATAATTAAAAATGTACTTTAAATTTGTAAACTGTGATTAAAATATTTTGCATTTCAAACTGTATAACCTAACAGGTGATATTATTTGAGGATTGTTGTGGTCTTTAAATTCCAGAGAGAATGAGCAAATATTCAGTCCTTAATGGCAAATATCTGTCTGATAATTAATTGCCCAAGTAAAGCCAACCTGTCATTCACAAATGTCCACGCCATCTGGACCAGCTTCTGAACTTTGTTCTTATCACCTAAAAAACAACATCAGGCCAGTGACAATGCATTCAAACATTCTGTATAAAAGCTGAAAAACTCTGAAAACACTGTTGATACCTTTCAGCTGTTTAGCGTAACGCAGAAGAAACTGGTAGGGGTGTTCCACTTGTAAATCAAACTTGATTGTCTGGAGTAAAATTCTTTCCAGGACCATGACCTCTTCCTGTAGAGACATTCAATGAGAAGCAAGGATGTTTAATACAGCAGAGATATCCCAAGACTGATATACTGTGTGTTGAATGTGTTGCAAACCTTTGGATCATCTCCAAACTGGGCAAACTGCACGTCGTTGAGCAGACTGCGAGCCGTTTTAATGATGTCTTTACACTTCTTAGGGGTTTCTTCCACTTTACCAGCCAAGAAAAGGCAGCAAGCCCCGGTCACCTGTGGAGAAAGGCCATAAATGTGATTTAACTTAGTTTGCTACTTCTGAAACTGGAAGGCTGTCAGGCCTACTGAAATGAGCATTAAACACCAACAATCTCCAAACTTACACAATACCCTATTTAACTGTGAATCTTTGTTTTTTGCCCCCTGGCACAAAAGAAACACTGAACTGCAGAATTTAAAAGCTGTTACCTTTGAAATTATACTTTGACACGTTCAAAGCTGTTGTCAAATTCAGATACACACAAACCTTCACATGTTCTATATTAAGGCGGCTAGTTTATATCGGCTAGATCATTGTTCCTATTATTATCATTAATAAATGTAACTATTACTGTTGATGCAGTTTAATTTAAAGCATTAAGATGCTCAATTTGACCACAGTTAAGGGGGATTTAGGCACTCCACTTTGTGTCGTTCATAAGAACCCACATGACCTGTGGTAAAATTACTGTAACTTGTGACCATGTATGGCTTATTGCTTTGTCGTTACATTACAACAACAAATAGCAATGCAGATTTTTAACAGCATGTTTTACTTACATATCTGGGGAACTGTTTGAATGAATGAAACATGTAAAAACGATGAAAGTATGTTATCCCAGTCGCTAAAGTGTCATAATGTCTTAAAAACTAGTTAAGGATAATATTGAAATTCTCTAACTATTTATAGTCAGCATAAAACACATATTACGTTCAGAAAACAAGATTGACTTTAGTTTATAATTATAGTTAAATGGTCTAAATGACTGCATTAGAAGGATACAGTCCCAGACGAGTTCCAACGTCGAAGATGAACCTGGCTCCCTCTCGTCTGTATCGGGCTTCTGTGGCCAGGTCCAGGCCATCCGACTGGGACGGGGTGTGGGCCAGATCCTTCTTGTCCCAGTACCAGCATGGTTTTATGTGATCCAGATTTGAGGCGAAACTCCCAGAAAAGGCGTTAGAATTCTCCTTGCCGTCCTTCATTTGACAGGAAGGGACAGCTGATTTCAGACTGGACTGACAGTCTGTTGGACAGCAATCAATTTGTAGGTCTGTGCTGCAAAAGACTGAACATAAAAAAATGTCAATGTCTAAATGGACAGACATGCCAGTGACATCTAATTACAAAAACATCAATAATGGTGAGAATAACAGTCCTAAAGTATTGTCACCTATTTTAACATTGTACTGCTACAGATCTTTGTTTTACATAGACATTAACCATAAATGTGATCATCTTTGAATTTTCAGGGCATGTGCATCAGAAAAGTACATGCATCATGTATGACAATGAGTTCTGTGTCTTAATTTAATATTTAACTCTATGATACCCACAGTACATTCGTTTACATCTTGCTCTGACAAATGATCAGTGGACTACAGTGTGTCCAGATGAGGATATAGGTCAGCACAAGCAATCTGTTACATGAGTTAAAGTGTCATGTGAAAACAGTTGTTTAGTTTCTGAATGCATGATCACAATAACGCGCTTTCAACAGCCATATAGCACGATCAGATTAAAAGCCTCATTGTTCATATCTCATAAATAACTATGCATTAATCTTACCACTGTGATATATGAGGGGATGATAATACCGATGAATTCAGGAAATCGGTGTAATTTTAATCTTATTCAGGATCAAATTCAGGAGATGGAGGTGGCCATTTACAGCGAGTCTTCTTCTGTTGCCCAATACTGGCTCGGATGCGTCATTAAACGCACGAGAGTCGCTTTAGCACCACCTTGAGGCCTGGAGGATTAATTTCGACTCAAAGCGCTGCATACCAAAGAGATAAAAATGACAGTTTTGCATTTTAATATTTTCTAAAACATTTATAAAACCCCATGATAAATACCCATTTATCATTTATCATTTTTTTATTAATATAATTGTAATATTGTTTTCCTAATTTATTTCTGTGTTATTTATTGTTCCCTGTTTTTCTCTGCACATGTACACACGCTGTACATGCTCTTTGCCCCCTCCCCCATAATCAAATCAATCGAATACAAAAGAGCTGTTTAACTTTTATTTTCATGTGTATTTTGTAGGTCTACATTTCAGAGTCCCGAGCTCAACTTCTCTTTTTATAATGACTTGATAATATAACATAAGGTACAATGATATAAATACACGTTGAAAAATGTACATTGAGAATAACAGGTATAGTATAAAATATGATGCATATATTAAAAATAATATAAAAGAAAACACGGCTCACTGTCTTTTATTTATTTAAATTATTGCAATACTTTTGTTATATTGTTCTTGCAATAAAAATAGCTGTGAGGTTCTGCAATATGTTTGTCTAAAACATTGCATGTAACAATCTCTTTATGGGGTTAGAGAGGTTTCAGCTAGGTAGTGTAGGAAGGTACTCCCCATATGAGTTAATAATCGCAATGTCTCGTTCCCTTTGCCTCAGGGAACCGAGATTACGTACGAGTCGTTTGGCGAGAACAGGCATTTAAATTTTGGTTTGTTTCTCACACAAAACCGATCATATTACTACAGAAGTCATGGATTAAACCAATCATTCTTGCATATTTCTCGTTCACTGACATCTCTCCCATTGGGAGCTAATGAGCTCTAATTTGTATTTTGGTGACTTTGCATGCCTGCAAAGACTGATAATGGTGTGAGCCAATAGCATTCAAGCAGTCTGTGAAGCAGCATATCATAGGTCTCCTTCATGAACTCTATACACACTCTCATGGCAAAATAGTAAGGATTCATACGACTTTTCTAAATTTGGCTAATTTGTATGATATCATATGACTGCACTTGTATGAATTTGTATGACTTTCAAGACATCATTTCCATCTAATATGTGACAGTTAGGGTGTGTTCACACTTGGCAGGTTTGGTTAGTTTAAAACGAACTCTGGTGCGATTGCTCTGTTAGTGCAGTTCATTTGAACAAGCGTGAACGCAGTCACCCGAAATTTGGTGCATACTAAACAAGTGGGTCTTGACCGCTTCCAAATGAACTCTGGTACGGTTCAATTTATATATGAACGCAACATGGACCAAAGATGTCTAATTTTAAAATGTCTTCGTACATTTGTAGACATGCAAATTCTGTTAATAGTGCTTATTCATTATAGCATGAGCCAAGATTATTCGAGTGCAAGCTTTGAAGAAGCATATCATTGCATTTACCCATTGAACGAACACACCCTTCACTGAAATAGTTAGTTTTTTGTACTGTTGAACTCGTTCACAAACGAGATGAATGAAATGAATCAGTCACAGTCATGAACAAGGATCAGCAGACTGGTTGAATTAGAGGAAAAAGCAAGTTGTTCATTCAGTTCTTGTTCAAGGCAATTACTTGGTCAAAGATGGTCATTTGTCTCCATCTACAGGCACAAAGGCGTAACTTGCAGAAATGGTCAGTGAACAAATCAATTAATAAATCTGAAAAAATATTTTTGGTGAACAGAATCAAAAGACTTGAATCACTGAAATGAATCAAATTCACCACCACAACTTTATAACTATAACCTTTCCTAACATTTCAAATGTTAAAGGTGCCTTTTCTGCTTCTCCCTTGCTTCCACGGGGCACATCGCACTACAATGTGGTCAACCTAAGACCAATATATCAAAGACTTCTTGAAAGGGAGAAGCCGGTTAATTCTGTTAAGATCTGGAATAGAGACATTTTGATTGTACTTTATGGGAATCTTTTAAATCTCCAAAAAAAGTTGGTTTCCTTCAATGTCAATGGTTCAAACTTGAAAGTGTTTTATAGTGCTTTTATTGAGAGTTAATAAAACTCTCAATACTCTTTGTCTCACTGAGTGTACCTGGGATCTGGTGCATTTTATGCATGCTTTAGAGATGTCGGATGTGTTTATATGTGGTCCAGTTGCTTGTTTACTGTCAAGAATGCCCATGTTTAGAAATTCACTGAAATGAGATGTTGCAACGGGGATAAATAAAAGTCCACTTTCACTTTCACATTCTTTTTAAACTTTGGCAATTCACATCCTTTGTGCATATCGCCACCTACTGGGCAGGGAGAAGATTTTAATTTGATATTGATCTGTTTTTCACCTACAGCTATCATATCGCTTCTGAAGATTTGGATTGTGTGGATAACTTTTATGTTGGCTTTATGCACTTTTTGGCACTTCGTAGTTCTGGCCACCATTTGCTTGCATTATATTGACCTATAGAGATGATATATATTCTTCTAAAAACCTTAGTTTGAGTTTTGTATAAGAAAGAAATTCATAAACATCTGGGATGGCATGAGGGGGAGAATGATGAGAGAATTTTCATTTTTGGGTGAACTGTCCCTTTAAAATAAGTTTACTAAAAGAACTTCATTAAAATGCTAAAAACTGTTAAAGATGAAAATAAAGATGAAGAGCCACAACACAAACCTGACATTACATCACACTGCTGAGCTGTTACTCACAATTTCATTTCACTACAGACTGCAGAAAATCTGCACAGACTGATTTTCATAAAACAAAAAAAGGAAATAGATGCTGCATTTTATCTAAATGTTTCCCATAGTGCACTACACTAGCACTATAAAGATGGAGCTGTGAAGAATCCACTAGAGGGTGTATTTGACTGGGAATTCTGCTGTCTGGCATTTTCACCTGCACTATGTTTTGTTGAAGCCTCCAAATTTTTAAAGAACAACCTCATATGTTAAGCTTGAGTTTAAGGCTTATAAATCAAATGAACAAATGTAATTGAACGTCTCTTTTGATTAATTGTTAATAAATCTGTTTCCTTGTTCAAAATTCAAACGTTCTCCTTTTACACATAAAGGGATTACATGGGAATTGAGATTTATTATCTAAATATTGCCTTGTTTTCTGTATGAAATGGAAGGTAGGGTCAATTGTTTGTTTAGTCATATTACTTGATACATTTGATTCTGTTTATTGTGTAGGCCAACTGCATCTTAAATATCTTAAAAACATTAAGATATACATACATTTATTTTACTGGGTAATGAACACTTAAATTATGCTTATTTAAATAATAATAATAAAATAATGCAGATGTGTAGATTTGTTTCCAAAATAGAGAAAATTCTGAATTAGCCTCTGATTTTTCTATTCAGCCCATTATGCTGGCAAATTTCCTTTTTAATTAATAATTTAATTTTTTCTCCCATTTTTTTCTCTTCAAACTCAAAACAACTCTGTTATGGGTAAAAATCATAGTGATCAGTAGTTTTACAAAGACATATATTGTTACTGGAACTCCTCCTATTTGCCAGTTAAGGCTTTTATTTGCCATTTTAGTACTTCAAGCTCATAACATTCAAACCTAAAATTATTTGCATGTAGTTTAAATAGTTTGGCACGATTCATGTTTTAAAGAGAAATTGAATGAGTTGTGCTGTCCCTAATCAACCTCTACACGTTTTAGATTGAAGACAGAGACTTTGTCTGAAAACTCAGACACGCTCCTGATCAGCTCACTATTTTGAGACCGCCAAAATAACAACATATTGTGCTTTTTCATGTGTTGTGAGTTGGTATTGTATAATGGTGTTTCTCTCCAAAGGCGATGACAATAACCCTTAATGGAAAATATCATGTTTTATTTATGAATGTAACAGTGCTCCAGGGCTAGAGTATATAGACTGTACACTGTATTATTGCTTCATCAGGAAGGAGGTTTGATGTTTTTAGATAAATAGGGGTTACAGTGTGAAGTTATATGACATTTATCATAGTTTCATTTATCAGTTTCTGCTGAAAAGTAGGCCAGATGTTGAGCTGCAGGATGCCTGTAATTAAAATCCCTAAAATGTGATGAACAAATTAGTGAAAGGCAGACCCTAATAGTGAGACCAAACAGGGGAGAGTAGTTGTCACACTTTGTACTGTAGTAAATATTTCTCAGGGTAGATTTTGTTTTTGTTGTTGTGAAAATCAATTTCTGTATTGGCACATACCTCAAAGTCTTGACTTTTAAACATGTCCAATGTTATTGCCCAGGAAAAAAGATACAGTTCATTAAACACACCTATAGGTGGTGGTGGTGGTGGTGGTGGTATAAGCACATAACTGGTAATCTGGTAATCAGAAGGACACTGATTCGAACCCCACAGCCACCACCATTGTGTCCTTGAGCAAGGCACTTAACTCCAGGTTGCTCCAGGGGGATTGTCCCTGTAATAAGGGCTCTGTAAGTCGCTTTGGATAAAAGCGTCTGCCAAATGCATAAATGTAAATGTCTATACCAGGGCCAATAATCTCCGGGGGGGGGGGTCGTTGTTCATGCCCAAAAGGTTTTTCAAGCTAGGGGGGATCAACAAACTAGATCGCGCAGCCTTAAAGCCCAGGGCACCCCCGGGCAGTCAAGGACCCCCTGGGAACTGGCCCCATTGTGACACTATTTTGGAAAAGTTGTCACAAAAGGAACATGCTGATTTGAGAAGCATACCTTTGTTTGAAATATACTGCATATGATGTATATAAAAAATGTTTCACCTTTTAACTAGAGAGAAAAAAAACAGAACATATTTTTATTTACAAAGTAGGCTAAAACTAATTATGAAATCATGTTCAGATTATGAAACATAAAAGAGCAGAAATAAAACAGCATAAAAAGTACCACTGTTCTGGCAAACAAACATTGTAATTAGTACAATTTCTATATTTAATCCAGTTTACGCTTGCCTTACTATATAGTTAATTTATTGCATTCACTTGTTTACCTAACAGCTATTAGATTAGTCTAATATAATTTTTTTGGAGGATATAATTCACAAAATGACTTTAATATGACAAGCATGTGAACAGTGTTTGACACAATCATACAAAACCACTTCTAGAGAAAATAAGCTTTTTTGCTATTGGAATTTTGACTCAAACCCTTATAGTATCTGAGATATAACCTATGACAACTAGCCCCAGTCTCCCCTATTGTTAGGGGAGTTACATTTATCCTATATTAAAAAACTGGAGCTGATGTTGTGAAATCAGCATTCATCTATATCACTGAAAACTCTTGTCCCATGACAATTTGTATGTTATTTTTTTGTTGTTGCTACTTCTATTCATTGTAATATTTTACTCCATAATAATATGTCATTATAAAATATATTATTTATGTTTTGAACAATATTATTTCATTTTTATTTCAATTAGAAAAAGATTGTTTCAGTTGAGCTTTGATTGGGGGGGTGGCCATTAGTTCTTGCCCCCGAACTTTTAATTATGTTGGCCTGGGCAAAGGTACAGCGACTTGTGTAGAGGGTAAATAGTTGCTGTTGGTAATTAACAAGGGTTTTAGTTGTGTTCACAATTCTGTTAAGTGTTACTCGTGCAGTTTTGTGCTAAATTATGGTGTTTTGTTTGAAGTCTGCATCATGGGGATTAGTGTTCCTTCTAGCTAAGATAAACCTTCATTAACCTAAAGAATGTATGTTCTGTACTAAAAGGTATATACTTCAAGTGTAATAGTGTCTAAAAGATGGACATTTAAAACAATTAAAGTTAATTGTATGTCCCATGAGTGCTTTATACTGTATGTTATACTGCAATGGTTAGAAGTTGGAAAATACTGAGCTCCATAAAGAAAATTATATGAGGCCTAATGGATGTATTTTAAGTAAGTTGAATGAGCATGATTAGATTCAATGGATTTAGTTCATTCAATATAATTGATAAAACCACTTTACACAATGTAGTCCATTTAATAGCATTTTCAGTGCAGTCAACAGGCGGCGCTGTTGTGTTAAATGACAATAGGACAAACACATTTTGTCTCACGAATCAGAACATCGAGACTCCGCAATGTGTATTGGCGTTTCTATGAAAGTATTATTATTTTGTATTTGTATTAATTTGTATTTGTTTGTAAATAACGTTGAATAACAGCAAAAGGTAGTACACTACCTGGTACTATTGTTTTGAACATTTTAAAATTTATCTTAAGCGAAGAGTTTTATTATTTAAAAAAAGCATCAGTTTCAACCACCAACATTCATCTTACATGTCCAGTTAGGAGCACAATAATTTACAAATACCATAGTATACAATAGTAACGTTACGCTACTAAAGTTTTTACTACTTTCAAAAATCACTATAAATTAACATAGTGCCAGTAACATAGCGGTAGAAGAGCGTAAGAAGCATTCTGATTGTTTTTTTTTTTTTTTTTTATTTATGAAAGTGGTGACTATTAGATAACAAATTACCTAAGTTTACCACAGACGCTGATGGTGCGCACGGCGACCCCTCTGTACCCTGTCTGCTTCCAATAGTCACCCCACATCGCGGACCTCACGTCACGTCCGTAATTGAACTTGAAGCCCATTCAGAGGCACCCCTGCCACACACACACACACACACACACACACACACACACACACACACACACACACACACACACACACACACACACACACGATGGGTCCTCCCTGAGAGGAACATGTCGGGCGTGAATGCAAGACGTAATTGCTCGGGTCTTGATTGATCTGGAGAGGAGGTGTTGTCTTCAGAGGGACCCGCAAGCGAATTGAGCCATTCTGCGCTCTGATGCCAAGCGCACATGGAGGACTGTGCCAAACCCTTCTCTCACCTTGCGAGCGCGCCGTCCACGGATCTTGGATTTCCATTGTAGCAGGACCATAGATGTTTAATGCTATGCTGTAGGGATTTTATAGACAGAAATTAACAGGACAGTATTTTGGAATCAAGGTGAGGCTGTCGACGGAGTGATTTTACGCATCGCTATCTCAGGTCAAGTTGCTCTTAGTCATTGTTTCACATCAGCCGAGCGCGATTTAGACTTTCCAAAGAGGTCAAGGTGTTAGTTTTTTGCCGTAATCACGATTATATTAACACGAGAGCGGAGTGGAACAGTACCCGGACTGTGGAGGAAAGTTTGGAGAGCATCGGGGAGCGCGCACACATCAGTCCGAGTGTCCGTGAGATGGTGCTGTAAATGGTGGGGCAATGTCCCGACGGAAGCAAGGCAATCCACAGCATCTGTCCCTCACACAGAGGGACACCATACCCAGTGAGTACAACACCTGCATCACCTTCAGCAATACTGGCATACCTTAATATATTACCAATGAAAACGTATCTAAATAAACAACTTTCTGTTTGTTTTTCTTTCTTTCTTTCTTTCTTTCTTTCTTTCTTTCTTTCTTTCTTTCTTTCTTTCTTTCTTTCTTTCTTTCTTTCTTTCACCATAATGTAATAAACAATGCAGGAGTAGTCTTCCACTTTATTCATGTTGCCTATTTTTATATATCAGATGTATATCTCACACTTGTCTTAAGTAAACATGCATTACTTCGAATTGTAACAGGAGTCATGTTGGTTTATCACTTGGTTCACTTAAGCCATAAAACCTTCAAGAAGTCCAACAAATGAATAATATTTGTACTTTTAAATTACTTTTCGTCACCAAAAGAACAGAATTAACTTAATTTCATAACAAAAATCATTACAGTAAACCAGTAGTTGTTTGAGCTTAATTGATTACAAAAATCAATGTATTTATAAATTATAACCAACAATTGGGGCCTGATACTGTTTAAAAAAATAAATAAAATGTAATACTATCAGACTAGCAGTTCAGAGAATAAATGAAGAGTGGGACAATATCGGCATGCTTAACATAAAAGATAATGCATGAAATCCAGTTTTCATCCAAAATGACTGTAAGAGACCCACACGCTATAATTAGCTTTGTCGCCCCTCAGTACACACGGTCACACACACACACACACACACACACACACACACACACACACACACACACACACACACACACACACACACACACACATTATATCTCTTTCCCTTACACACACACACATACCTGCATAGAGTGACCCATCAAGTCTGCTTTCTATAGCTTATTTTAATGTATTAATTTATATGTGTAATACCTACATTTGGTAATAGCGTTTGGTGTTGTACATTTTTTTATTTAGTTGATTATTTTTTTTTAACCTCTGGTTTACAATATCAGACTATCAAACAGGACTCACAAGGACATACGTGTTCCTTTGGTGTTTAACATCCAGAATTGTGTCTATTTATCCGATACATTAAAAGATTACACACTCTTTTTAATTGTACTTTTCAAATTAATTTCCTCAAAAGGCCTTTTTTAATCTGAATTTTTTACAATTTGATCGTTAATTAAGAAAGTTATATAATACATCTAAACAGTATGTTTTCAGAGTTAATATTAAGTATCATAGAGCTTTATTGTGTATCATTTATATAATTTTAATGATATAATCTCCTTTTATGTTCAGAAGTGTGTATAACATTGTTTATAGACACAAAACAATAAAAAAACTGAAAGTTTGTCTATGAATAACACAAACATTAGAGCTATGATTACTTTGCATTTCACTGATATGATCCATCCTATACTCTTGCAATATTTTATGAATTAAAGTCTTAAATTCAGATTAATCTCTCCTTTTAAACCCCTCTTTAAATACAGTTAGATGTATTTGTATAAAGCGGATAATAAGTCCTATTCAAAATATATTTAACAAATAATAGATTTTTTTTTAACATTTTGACATTTTACATTCAAAGCTTTCAGCTCTGTTATTCATTTTGGTATTTCTGGTTTCACTGAGAGTGTGGGTATAATCTGAAGGAGCGCTTTCCTGAACACATCAGATTCAATAGTGAGTAGCTGGTCTTTGCATGTCAAATTTTGCACTGCTGATGTTGCCATTTTGCAAAATGTGAAAATGAAGAAAAGGTGTTAAAGGAGTGGGAGGGCTTATGGTGTGCTAGTGGGCTTTAAATTCAAACCAGTTTGCAATATTATTTGATCTGATGTATTATATTTAGCGGATAGCTAGCTTCCATTCAGAGGTTTCACTGTGGATCTTCGTTAACAATAAATACTAAACATTTCTATGTTAGTGCATTCTTAAATGCATTTATTTGTATAGCAAAACCCCTCCAGCATATATGTGTGTGTTAATATGTTTGCAAGTGTGTTTGAGCAGAATAATTATACTGTGACTCAAATATGTGTTTAGTTCAAACATAATTAATGTGCCTGTGTATGTATGTGTGTGTGTGTGTGTGTTGGTAAATGTGTAGTTTACATTGAGATGTGTGCATGCTTTCTCTCTCTCTCTCTCTCTCTCTCTCTCTCTCTCTCTCTCTCTCTCTCTCTCTCTCTCTCTCTCTCTCTCTCTCTCTCTCATGTGTACTCAGTGTAAACCGGCCCTTTTTTAAGTGGACTCTACTCAGGTTTGCAGGCCAGCCTTCATTGGCAATATAAAAAAAAATGTTTGTGTCGTTGGGGTTCTGTATGAAGGGGAAAACCAAAGTGCCCTCATTTGGCTATGTCAACGCTCTTGGCACATAACATGTCAGTTAGCTAAAGATTGCACAATAGGAAGATCTTGCCCCAAGCGACAGGACCTATAGATCACACTCAAAGAGAAAACCAAGAAACAGGAATATCGACATACTTTGCGTCTTGATATAAACGCGGGACGCACTCTACGCCCGCATGTACATGCACTGGTGTGTACTTTAAAGGAACAGTTCACCCAAAAATGAAAATACCTGTGTTGTTCCAAACTTGTAAGACCTTATTTCCTCTGTGGAAAACAAATGTAGATGTTAGGCAGAATTTTAGCCTCAGTAACCATTCACTTTCATTGCATCTTTTTTCAATATAAGTGAATGATGACACAGGCGAACTTCCTTTTGTGTTCCATGGAGGAAAGAAAGTCAAATATGTTTGTATCAACATGTGGGTGAATACATTCGGACAGAATTTTCCTTCTTGGATGTAATATTCCTTTATAGAAGACAACTCGATCAGTAGGGGTTCGCAAGGAAATTAGAAAGATGAGAAACTGATTTGTATATCTCCATAGCTCTTGTAGCATGTTAAAAGTGTAAACATGTATGATTCATTACATGAGCAGTTGCACAGACATTTGGATGGGTTGGTTTAAACGTTAAACTGTGGGTGGGGGCTCTCCATTAGGGCCTTTAAAATGTAAAACGATTCTTGCATTGGCTTTTAATGGCTGTGAGTGTCAGTGCTTTGAATGTTCACATGTTTTCCATGATCTTTTAGTAGCTGGTTGTCACTTTGCTTTGCATAACGCTCATAAAACACAAGGCATGAACTTTCAGACCACTGTGCCCTTTGACTTTGACTAAGAGTGGAAATGGTCACACCAGCCTTTTACAAGTGACTCACTTCTTTAGTAGTGATTAAATGGTGATATCCACCCTATTTGTTTATGTCACAACAGCCTATGAATGAGGATGAGACAAAGAGAGAGATTAATTCACACATTCAGTGAGCCCAGAGCTGTTTGATTGGCGTGTGGTTTCCCGCTGATCGGACTCGTCTGACCTGACTTGGCAAAGTCTCTGTTCCACTGCACAATATTACGGTCTGTTTTATGAGTATCATATTTGCTGGTTTGCACAGATTCAATGGAGTGTGAGTGCGTATGGGTATAGCTGATAGGGGGTGCTGTAAGTCCTTATGAGAGAGGGTGTGTGTGTGTGTGTGTGTGCGTGTGTGTGTGTGCGTGTGTATTTAGAGAATCTGATTACTGCCTTCAGGAAGTGTGATAACTGTATTTATAATGGTTAATACCCTGAATTTCTATCTCATCTCCCAAGTGTATTATTCCCACACCAAGCTCAGTATAAATCTCTTATCTTAGGCTAAAGGTAATTAATTCAATTTATTGGAGTATAGATTTCACTCTGGGGAGCGGTAATCTAGACACTATGCCCACTCTGCACATGGCTCCTAAACACTTCATGTCCTTGGTGCCAACAAACTTTCTGCATTTAGTTTTCCTTTATTCAGTTCAAATGTATAGAGATGTAAACACTTCTGTAAAAATGCCAGTTTAGCTCATTTTCAACTGTTGTCTCTGGGCAGGTATTACAAACTGATAGAGAGAAAATGAAAACCGTCAAAACAGGATGCTTTTAAAACAACGGTATTGGGTTCTGCCTTTAAATATCCGGCTTTATGCGAAGTCGGCAGGTTCTGAGGAAGATGTTAGAGCTCACGTGCGTTTAAAACATTGTGCGCATTTGTTTGGCACGCATCCAGAAGCAGTTGGGCCTGCGTGTAGGCCTCTTTAATGAAGATAAGAAAGAGCATTCACGTTATCAAGCTGGGCCTGCATGTATGTGTACGGATTATTAAATTTTTTCTTTGCAAATGCACCTGGCAAAAATCATATTATTTTCACACGAGCTGCAGACGTTAACAGTGTTGCAAATACATATCGCTCACAATCTTTGTGCTGAATGTGCTCAGTGCTGTCCGCTGTGCGTTTCTTGAAATATTAATTCAGTGCCGTAATCACCATAGACAACCAATGTTCAGAACTGATGTTGATCAATAAAGATTTGTTCTGCCCTATTGTGAATAATTTGGTTACATGCTTACAATAATTTTTGCCTTAATTATTAATATATTATTGAACATACTATTATACTATTATATTTTTATAGTATAACAGGATAACTGAATTCTTCTAAATTATTTGTACATTTAGTAGTTTTATTTTTATTTTGCTATTTCAGTTTAACATACTGATTTCATCTACAAATTCATCTTTTCTTTTTTTTTTTTTTGCATTTGCACGTTTAAGCCCCACTTAAAAGTGTATTAATGTCTATGCATTAAATAACATAAATATCAAACTAAGTGGCATTTATTAAAAAAATAATAATACAAAATTCAGAAGTTTCCTTCTTTTCGAATGGTACTGTTAGAACGAAATAAAAGAACGGTTAATAACGTTCTATTTAATATGACAGTACTCTGCGCTGAGGGGTGGGTGAAGCACCAATTGCAGTGTTGCCAGATCTCACAAGATAAACAAGCAGCCTGGTTTGGAAAAACAAGCCAAAAATAAGCCACTTGCCTCATCTTAATAAGCAAAAATTCACATTTACATTTTTCCTGTGTGGTGGGTTTATCAGCATAGAAATAATAACCAGCATGCATTTATCATGTTAATTACAGATCTGCTTCTCAGTCAAAACCCGGCAGCATCAAATCTGTATTAATGCATCATATCTGACAATAATTCAGTGAAGACTTGGAAACAACTGAGAAATGTACTTTTTACATTTAATATTTTTTTTTTTAACCATACATGTATGTAGTATTTATACATAGTTGTTAAAAAAGTATTCATTCACAGAATGCGACATCCACAACAGGCAATTTGGTAAAAGTGTGATCAAAGCACATGTTTCATTTTTTCGGGCAACATGAAGTGGTTTTGTTCCAAAAACTATACTCCCTTACAAAACGTTTGCTGCAAACTTGCCTCAAATAATTGCCGCTGATAATTTTCACATGCAAATGAGCTTTTGTCTGTTTTTCCCAAAGATTTGCTGGAGGTTCACCACTTCCAGTGAAGATCTGTAAATGTCTGGCAAACATTTGCGGTGGATCACAATCTCATTTGCATGTGAAAAAAGTTGCGGCAAGTTTGCAGCTATTTTAGATTTTTTGTAAGGGCTGTGGTAATCCTTTGGCCTTTGGTTTAATGAAAAAAATATTGGAACTAAATTAACCGGTTATAACTGGTACCAACACTTAAAAATAAAGTTTTCACTTCGGAAAAATTGAAAATCACTTTGTTCCGGTTTTCAGTTAAGTTCTGCTAAAAATGTCAATCATTTTCGGTTTTCGTTCCTTGAACCGTTTTTAGTCCCTGAACAGAATACCAAACCAAGTGGCATTTATTTGAAAAAAAAAATACAGCACAAAAACACACTTTTCAAGCAAAACATTTAACAAAAAATATTGGTATCAAATAAAATGTAAGTAATAAACTTATTTGGACACTTTCTTGTTGTCAAATGTTAGTGGAACATGTCCATAGTTAATGCGATGAACTGCACTTGTGGTTACTTTGCAAGGACACCTGTGTGAACTTGAGCAAAAATGGCAGAAAAGTGACGTTAGTTCTGAGAAAAGCTCTAGCATCATTTCTTTGAATATGCCATTTGGTTTGATAGCTATCTAATACAATGACATTTACTGTATAGACAGTTTTAATTGTGACTTAAGAGTCCAAATAAAGAGGCCTTTGAATAGGGAGCAGTTTATCTGTAAACAACACAACTACATCATTATTATTAATAGGAAATTGGATGATGTACTGTACATAATATATATTATGGAAATGTTACCGCTTCTATACACACTTAACACATAGATGTCCCACCTTCATACTTTTATTGTGTCCTTCACTTGCGTTTGGTCCGTTTGGGAGGGCATGGCTGGCTTCTAGCACACCCTCTGAGCACATTCCTGTGGCATTGGTTCCATGCCAACCCCATGATGTTTATGTTCTTCTTCTTGGCGTTACGCTGCCGCTCTAATGGGTCTCCTGTCAGCCAGCGAGCGAGCGGCAGTCAGTTGAGTGTGTGGCAGAGGCCCGGTGCCGCTTTCTCACGCGTCTTTCACAGCACTTTTAGCATTCAGATATGTATCTGATGTCCTTTAATATGTGTTTAGGTATCACAGGCTCCAAATATATCTCTAAATATCTATTTGTTTGTGAGTCAAAGTCAAATATTGTGATGAGTTATTGCCGCTTTCCTACACTGTAAAGAATGTTTTGTCAGTTAGCCTGAAATGTGCTTCATGTGGTAATATTTAAATGAAAACTGTTTAACTCAAGAATATAATTTAATGACTACATCAATGTGATAACATTTGGATACACCAACAAAAGTCATTTAGATAATAGCTCCTTAAAGGGACAGTTCACCCAAAAAAGAATATTCTGTCATAATTTACTCACACTCCAGAGCAGCATGACTTTTTGTCTTTTGTTGAACACAAAAAAGCAGAATGCCACCATTTGTCTTTCCCATACTATGAAAACGAGGCTGTCAGTCCCTAATATTATGCCAAAAATCTCTGTTTGTGTTCCATCAAAGAAAGAAAATCATAAAAGAACAGCATGAGGTGTGAGAATGACGTCAGAATTTTCATTATTGGGTAAATCACTTAAAGGTTCATCGTGCAGCTCTCCAATAATTAAGTAGTATGTGTTCAAGAACGTGTTTGTCTCGTGTTTGTCATAGGCAGAGCCTGGGATTGATTAGTTCTCGGATCTCATATTTGCTGCAGTTTCTTTTCTGTATTTTTGTTCTCAGTGAATCTGTTTTGTATCTCTATGTGGTTTTGTGTTTTGGGTCAGATCCATATCACAGCAAAGAGTGTGCCTTGATTGTTTCATCATAACTGAGAGTCTAACTTATGATAGTCCAAAGCAAACAACATGGAGCTGCCAGAAAGGGAATTTTGCGAGAGTACAAAATTCGAGAAATGCAGCTAACTATTTTTACACAACAAACGGCTGTTTGTGAGGCTCCTTAACCACTTTTCCCAAAGTGCACCTGTGATTCTGTGACATGCGAGGTGGCTCATGCCTGAAAGTGTGTTTTGCGGCTTTAGCTAGTGCTATTTCGTCTGCTGCGATATACCTTTACGGTGCATGTGCACCGCTCCAACATCCGTCCAGCGTGCAGAGAACTAAACCGGAAACAGATACCACTGCAAGATTCAGACTGTACTGCCTGCCACACACATGCTAACACACACGTATATCCCTTGACTGATCTTACTGTGCAGCTCACAGGTGTTAGACTTTGCAGTGCAAGCTGTGAATTTTAATTTGTGAGGAAAGAGGAAAGAATCAGGCTCAGTGGAAGATATCGAGCATGCAGTTATACTGTGATATATACAGTGGGGTTCAAAAGTCGAAGAGTTCACATGTGAAAATGCTTCTATTTTGCATTTATCTTTCCTGCACAAATAAGACTATCAGCATAATAATTTGCATTAAAAGTTAAATGGAGATGACATGATCCATGTTATCTGGCATGATTTGAGAATGTTCCAGAAGGCATCTTGTGTGATTCAACGAAAGCAAGGAAATCTGAGTTCACATGGTCAATGTCACAAATTAGTGATAAAGAATACCTAAATATTTGGTATTCATTTGACTTCAGAACCATTATTTGTTTTACATTCTGTAATCTCTTAATCTTCATGTTTATTTTCAGGTTAATTTTAAATGTGATTTTGAATCCCAGATTTTCAATTGGTTCTCAGACGTTAGTCTACTGTATATGGGCCTCATTCATGAAGCATGAGCAGAATTCATTTTTGTGTTAATCGTTCGTAAAGCCGTTCCAATGTAAATTCTTGGATTCACAAAAGTTTTTGTATTTTCAAAACGTTAGCTGGTATGAACTGAATTTACACGGGCCATAAATCGTTCGTAAGATATCCAAACTTGTTGTGTTCTTTCAGACAAACTGTTATGACTACATTTTTGATAAAAGTGAAATTAAATAAGTAATGAAGAAATTAACTAATGAGGAATTGGTAAACTGTGTTCAGTTGATAACGTCTTGTCAAAGATAATGCTTTTAAATCCATAAATAAACACATCGCAGGCAGGCGCGTCCATAATACAATGGGGAAAAACATATAGCTCGAAAATCGGTAATATATTACAGTGTTCGGGCAAGTATCTTCTTCAGGCATTCAATAAATGTATCTGTTACCATCATGATTTACCCAAGAAGTTTCCCAGATGAAGTTGGCGATGCTGCGAACTGAACCAGAGAAGGTTATTGGTAGTGTCCACTCATATCAAACCATTTTTATTGACTTCTTGAATGGTTTGATTCATAAAAGAGTGTCGTATGTCAGCAAAAACATGCTAGGACAGTAACTCACTTTCTTTGAGACGCTATTGCACTTGCTAAATCAACATTTTACAATGTGAATGCCCTTCATTACTGTTCTGTATAGATGTTAAAAGGATATACAAGCAAGTCTGAAGCCTTATATGGCATTTTCATGAGCCTGGATTGTGATAATTGTGAATGAACGTGCACATGCCCCCTCTTTACGAATGTTTGGAATTCACTAACATACACACGTTTTACTGTTTGTGAATCCGGCGGAACGTTTTCGGGAAGGTCCATTTTACACACAAATTACTCAGAATTTACTCAAGTTACATGTTTCTGGAGAATTCAGAACTTGACTTTGCTCTTCGTCTTCAGCTTTTGACTTGAACTGATGGCTAGAGACTTTTTTCTCAGTTTATACATATAAACTGGGATTCGAGCCTGTTGCTCATTTTGTACATCAGTCAATTTGCAAGATTAGCTGCAAATGTGTGAGGAAAATTTCAGTCCATGAAGTCATTTCAAAGAACTCATTTGTTGTTGTACTTTGTGCAGACTGTACATGCAGTATCCCAACAAGCAAGTAATCATGTCTGGACCAGTTGAATAGCAACACTGAAAAACAGATCTGTACTTCACAATAACTATGGATGGAAAACAAATCATTGACACACCAACGATTTATCATTTCGGAACTCGACAGGTACGCTTATTACTAAAGCAACTTCTTTAGATCCATCTAAATATTATTCACCTTCACCTGCCGAACATTAGCAATGCTATGAGATTCACAAATGCTACTAAAGTAGTGATGCACTAAGTACCTCTGGAGTTTTAACTACTTCTTTCTTCTTCAGTGGAAAGATGTAACGCTCTCAAAATACATCATTAAAAAAATAAGATTCTGCAAGGTTACATTTTTGTATTGGAACAAAGATAAACCATATGTTTTCCTTTTATGATTTGATAATTTATGCATCATAGGGGTTAAAGGTGGAGTAAGTGATTCACGAGAAAGACTGTTGATATTTGAACTCAACAGACAAACAAACACACCCCCCAAATTGTGCAGTAGTGTTGTGTGGATCAGTCCGATCCACTTTGTTTATTTTCCCATTTACAGAGCCAGGTCTGTGTACAAACACCAGACTTTTGTCCAGCACACACACTGAACGGACAGCTAGCAGACCGTGAAGACATATTCAAGGAATATGAAGTATATTGGACTAAAACCTTACACCACCTTTAAGCTAGTAACTGAACATTTCTCATTTGCTACTGTATAGGGCTGATTCTGTTTTTGGTTTATTATCAGATTAGTGAAATGGATACAGTATAGTTCTGTGCATGTTGGTTACTAGCTCCAGTAGTGTGTATTAATTAATGAAGTTAATACATTCTGCATGATTATTAATAATTTGTCTTGATGACCAGAGACTTGAATTTCAGACATGACTTATAACTTAAGACTTTGAGACTCAAAAGTTGGCTTATGATAGGTTTATCAATTATAATAATAAAAAAAGATTAGAGCAATTAACAGCCAATGAAAACAAAAACAGACAATATTTACAGCCAATACAGTCATCTGAAACAATAGCCTGTGGAAGAATCTGTTACAGGTCAAATATTAATAAAACAGCTATTTATTTATTATTATTAAAGAGATACTCCTGTTATCCTGTTGGATGACATGAAAGGAGATGGTAAAATATTTGCCTCTGTCACAATTTCCTTTCATTGTATAGAAAAAAGATGCAATGAAAGCAAACGTTGACCAAGGCTAACATATTTCATGTTCAACAGATACAAAAGTAAGTTATATGTATTTTGAAAAACATGAAAATTAATAAATAATAACATAAGTACATTTTTGGGGGAAAATTCCCTTTACCCATAAAGCTAGCCATGCATTGGTTGATGTTCCTGTCTGTTTTTCTCCATGCCTCAGCTGCGGTCGATCATGATGTAGGGGCGGGACAGTGCCCATCAGAGGTGTCTTTAGCCAGCCCTGTGGTCGAAGCCGGAGAGAGTGACCTGCTGACCTGCGGTCAATGTCAAACCAACTTCCCCCTGGGAGATATCCTAGTGTTTATCGAGCACAAGAGGAGACTGTGCCCTGGACCTGGAGCATGTTTCGACAAACCGTCAGACTGTGGCAGCACCCCGTCCCCCAGACCCCCACGTGCAGAAGTGTGCCGGAGGTCTGGACCGGTGGAGGTTGGGATCCAGGTCACGCCAGCAGAGGAGGAGGAGAAACGACTGACGCCTTCAAGAGGAATCTGCCCCAAGCAGGAGGGCGTCCCAACAGGTGGGTGTATTACACACAGAGTGCTGGCACACACAACACTCAAACATTCCTACTGGTAAACTTGAAATGGCTACACTCCTAAAAATAAAACTTCTCAGCGGTTCTATTCAGCACATTAGGTCTTCTTATAAAGAAGCCTTTTTTGGCTGTATTCGATTCTTGCGTTGGCTGTATTGTTCTTTATAGATTAAAAAAGTTCTTAGGCTTCAGTTACATTTCAGGCTTCAGATCAGTGTATTTGTATCTGGGTTCTTTAAAGGAATATTCAGGGTTCAATACAAGTCAAATGTTGTTGACAGCATTTGTGTAATAATGTTGATTACCACAAATTTTTTTTATTTTCCCTCCTTTTCTTTAAAAAAGCGAAAATCTGGGTCACAGTGAGGAATTTACCAATGGCCACTCCGTAAATGTTATCCACTTTTCTCCCAATTTAGAATGCCCAATTCCTGCTACTTAGTAGGTCCTCTTGGTTTGTGGTTACTCACCTCAATCTGGGGGGTGGAGGACAAGTCTCAGTTGCCTCCGCTTCTAAAACCATCAATACGCGCATCTTATCATGTGGCTCATCGTGACACCCCGTAGACTCTGCATGTGGAGGCTCATGCTAATCTCCGTGATCCACACACAATTTACCACACTCCCCATTGAGAGCGAGAACCACTAATTGCAACCACGAGGAGATTATCCCATGTGACTCTACCCTCCCTAGCAACCGGGCCAATTTGGTTGCTTAGGTGACCTGGCTGGAGTCACTCAGCACACCTTGGATTTGAACTCGCGACTCCAGCGGTGGTAGTCAGCGTCTATACTCGCTGAGCTACAAAGGGCCCCACTTGCCAATCCGTAAATGTTAAAATACTAACTGTTTAAAAAATATAGCCACAAGACATAAACAGTATGCATGATAACATGGTTTTAGTACAATCAAATTTGACAATTTGTTGCCATGATGCTATAACGCCATAAAATCCTAAAACGACTGTAAAAACAATGATTTAAACAACTTTACAGTTTAAATAATTCAAATGTTTTCACAGTAGAACATTTTTAATCTTCACATTTCTGCCTTTAAACCCTCAAATAACTGCCCCCACCACTTTCATTGTAAGTGCCTCACTGTAACCTTGATCGTTGCTTTTTCATTTTTTTTAAGAATAGGACAGGACGAGTTGAAACACATTTTTTTGGTAATCAGTTTTGTGGCACAAAAGCTGTCGATTGAGCTTTGTAATGAACCGAAAATATTCCTTTAAAGCACCAGTACATCCAGTAGATGGTTTTCTAAAGATCTACATAGTTTATCTTATGGCTTTAAGCTGTAAACCTAATTTGGTGTTAATTGGAATCTTTATTTTTCGTTATTAGTCATTATTTACTCACCCTCATGGTATTTCATACCACTATGTCTTTCTTTCTTATATGGAACACAAAAAGATACATTTTCAAACATATTTACTTAACTTTTTTACATACCATTAGTTTTCACAGTGATCAGGACTATTAAGTAGTGCTGTCAGTCGATTAATTTGTTTTAATCGTGATGTTTAATCGATATGTTTTTAGTTAAATGTGATTACTTGCATATTTTAAAAGTGCAAAAATTGGACAATATATATATACACTTTTTCACTTGTCAAAATTAATTTCCATTTTAGGAAAGAAAACAAAACAATATGTAACATTATAATGCTTCATTACCTTTTTTCCAAACAATGCCTTCCACAATGTAAATACAGAAATGCACTAATATAGCACCAATTCAAGTAACATTAAACATTTCCTAAAGTCTAAGTGGGAGATAGATTGAAAGAACTAGTCCCCACATATGCTGCACATTCATTGAAATGGACAGTAAATCCCTTAAACTCTCATCCTCCACAATATTAATCTCCTGGTAGACTGTGGCTATCCGCTTTGCTACAGCAATCGTGAAGCTGCGTTCACACCAATGTTTATGCTGTATAAACTGTCAATGCATTAAGATTAAGAAAAATTAACATGTTAAACTTTAATTAATCACATGCGTTAATTCTACCAGCTCTACTATGGACTACTTTCACTGAGCCTCATGACGTACTTCCACTTTGAAAAAGTGCAGCCCGCAAGTTTCTGGTTAAATGGGTAGACAGCATAGCTGTCTAAGTCCCAAAAAGCCACTTAGAGTAAATGTTTGAAAGAGGTTTAAAAGTATGTATCTTATCAGAGATAGTAGAAGAAGTATTCTGAACATTACCATGTACAGTTTCTTCAAAATTCAATGGAAGAACATTTTTCACAGTTTAATTCAGCTCGAGCCAATCTAAGAATGGCTGGTATATACTACAATCCAAGTGCATTTCACCGTTGAAATGGAGTCAAACAGAGGTCTGTTGCAAACATTTAACCAAAGATCAGCTAGAAACAAAATTATAATAGATGGAAGGAGACAAAGGGTGTTAGCATCAGTGGCGCTCTTAGAATTAAACAACTACGTGCTGCAGTCTGTCAGGCTCGGTGGAAGGGAGAAGGCTCGAGTAGTGGTGAACCCAATAGCTGGAGTTTATTCTCAATTACAAAACACAAACATGACACAAAATTAACATGCAGCACTATAAAACAAAGAGGACTTAACTTTGGAACAGTCATGATGCATAGAGAATGAAGAGAGTCAAAAAACGTTTGCCAACATGGAAGGGTGTAGTTACAAACAAGACTTGACAAAGGACTGAATTAATTAAGGAACTTAAATACATAGACTACTGATTACTGGGAATAAGGAACAGGAGTGGATGATGGGGTAATTGGACTAGTAATTGTGAGATGCAGATCTAAGAAGAGAGCGAGGGACCGGAGTGAGAGAGTGACAGAACTGCCCTCCCCCACCCAGATGCCGCGGGCGTCCCCGTGAACTTGGCATTGGACAGTCTAGATGGGCCTGATGGAATTCTGTGAGGAGAGCTGGATCCAGAATGTCATCACTAGGGACCCAGGACCTCTCCTTGGGCACGAGAGTACATGAGACTGCGCAAAATGTATGCCGGACCATAATCCATTAGCAGCAGTGGAGGAGGGGTATTCTCGTCTCTGGGGAAGAAGGGACAGAAGGGTTTTGAGAATTGAGACATAGAATGATGGTGCAATTTTGTAATGAGGGGGGAGTTGTAGCAGTAGACTGGATTCATTTAATGTGCTATGGGAAAAGGACCAATTCTAGCTGTCAGTTTGTCCAGATACTCAGGTGACATTTCACCGCACTCTTCCTGTAGCCTGAGTCTTCTCTTTACTGTTGTACATGAAACTGGTGTTGAGTGGGTAGAATTCAATGAAGCTGTCAGCTGAGGACATGTTAGGCATCTATTTCTCAAACTAGAGACTCTGATGTACTTATCCTCTTGTTTAGTTGTATCTGGGCCTTCCACACCTCTTTCTGTCCTTGTTAGAGCGAGCTGTCCTTTGTCTTTGACGAATGTAGTGTACACCTTTGTATGGAATCTTCAGGTTTTTTTTGACAATTTCAAACATTGTATAGCCTTCATTCCTCATAACAATGATTGACTGATGAGTTTCTAGTGAATGCTGTTTCTTTTTTGCCATGTTTTTTTCCCTCCCCTTTTCTCCCCAATTTCCAATGTGCTCTAACTCCTTGTGGTGGCGGAGGACGAATCACAGTTGCCTCCACGTCTGAGACCGTCAATCCATGCATCTTATCACGTGGCTTGTTGAGCGCATTACCACGTAGACATAGCGCGTGTGGAGGCCCACACTATTCTCCGTGGCATCCATGCACACTATTCTCCGTGGCATCCATGCACAACTCATCCTATTGTGAGAAAGAACCACACATTATAGCTACCACGAGGAGGTTACCCCATGTGACTCTATCCTTCCTAGGAACCGGGCCAATTTGGTTGCTTAGGAGACCTGGCTCTCAGTCACTCAACATGCCCTGGATTCGAACTAGTGACTCCAGTGGAGGTAGTCAGTGTCAATACTCACTGAGCTATCCAGGCCCCCCTTTTTTTTTTTTTTTTGCCATTTTTGACCTAATATTGACCTTAAGACATGCCAGTCTATTACATACTGTGGCAACTCAAAAACAATCACAAAGACAATGTTAAGCTTCATTTAACAAACCAAATAGCTTTCAGCCGTGCTTTATATAATGGCAAGTGATTTTCTAGTACCAAATAAGCAATTTAGCATGATTACTCAAGGATAAGGTGTTGGAGTGATGGCTGCTGGAAATGGGGCCTGTCTAGATTTGATCAAAAATGACTTTTTTCAAATAGTGACGGTGTTGTTTTTATTACATCAGTAATGTCCTAAGTATACTTTATGATCAGTTGAATGCCATTTTGGTGAATTAAGTACCAATTTCCTTCCAAAACAGCAAAATCAGAACACTATTAAAAAATTTTGTCCACCAGTGTATGATTTATTTATTTAATCAACTGACAGACTTAAAAAAAATAATGAATATGCTTTCCCATGAATAAATCTCTGCACGTAGGCATGCTGAACGCTGTAACCAGAAACACCTGAGCCGCACTACTTAGAACACGGAAGCAGTTGTGCGAGTAGTCCATTAACCCCCCAAAATGAAAAACAAATATATATATTTAAAAAAAAAAAAAAAACATAAAAACTCATGCACTAGATTTGAAGTCTCCTGAAGCCATAGCTTTACAAGTTGATAACCAGATAATCATCCCCTATGCAGTAGCTCTCAAATCTCATTCTCATTTGCATTCAGATTAAAAAACACAAATCTCTTGTGTATAACCAAATGTGGTGGGGCACACTGAATAATGACCTACATTTTGGTCCAATGTTGGGTGTAATTTAATTACTAAGTAATTCATTACTGTAATCAAATTATTTTAGAACAACAAGTAGTGTAACACATAAAATTGTACATTCTTGTAATCATATTACAGTTGCTGACTTTAATTACTTTTAAGTACATTACTTAGGTTACACATTTTTATTTCTAAAATAATATTATGTGGAATACATGTAAAACATTAATTATGTTCATATGTATGTCTCTATGCATTTCTGTGACAACCGAAGTGAGTCTATGACTTGTGTGTGACAGTAAACAAGGATAAAATATAGACATTATTTCAATTATGTTTAACAGACAAACAAAAACTTTTCTGTGAAATGTTTTTAGCAGGGACTAAAAATGAAATGTTTTTCATTTTTGTTCGTTCCTGTTCAAAGATTCCGCAGCCTCCTTTCCAAATGGTTAATGGTTAAAACAAAATAAAAGAACGGTTTAGAGCGTTATTTTTAAAATGACAGTACTCTGCGCTAAGGGATGGGTGAAATATAAATTGTAGTGTTGCCAGATGTCACAAGAGATACAAGCAACATGGTCTGGAAAAAACGGCCAAAATAAGTCATCTGCCAAACCAAAATAAGTAGAAAATAAAGCAATTAAATGATTTACAGTGTGATGATTATCAGCATAGAAATCATAACAAACAGTTAATTAACAGTTAAGTATATTTTTTTTTTATTACAGAGCTGCTTCTAAGTCAAAACCCGGCAGCATCAAATCATTATTATTGTGTTGTATTATTGTCGAATAATGTTTTCCTTGTATCTGGGTTAGCTGTGCATGTATATGTGTTATTTATACATAGTTGTTTAAAAGGTCTTCATTCGCAGAATGCAACATGCACAACGGGCAGTTAGGCAAAGAAATGAGTGATGCAGCAGTTTCCTTCAGGATCAAAGAACGTTTCATATTGTTTAATTCCAAAAATTTACTGTGATAAACCCTTTGGCCTTTAGTTTCATGGAAAAAATTATCGGAACAAAATTAACTGATTAGAACCAGTTACCAGCATTTAAAAATAACGTTTTCACTCTAGAACAATTGAAAATCACTTTGTTCTGGTTTTCGGTTACATTCTGCCAAAAATATAGTTTGTTTTCAGTTTTTGTTTTTGTTCCTTGAACCGTTTTTAGTCCCTGGTTTTTAGAAAGTAATTAGTAATGTAATTACATTTACATGATGTAATCAGAAGTCAGTAATCAGATAAAAAATTTTTTTTAGAAAAGTAATTAGTAATTTGTTGAAGATTACTTTTTGAATAACCTTCCTAACACTGTCTGTTACTCATCATGACTACAGAAGACGTAGAGTGTATCTGACAATTCATGGACTACTTTCATGGTACTTTTTGGTGTTTTTGGTCCTTTTGGAACTATGAACTATCGTTGCATGAAAAAGTGCAAACAAGTTTGCAAGAAAATGTCACTATATGGTCACTATTTGCTTTAGTTGTATGGAAAGAGCAGCATAAACATTCTTCAAAATACATCCTTTAGTACTCCTCATAAAAAAGAAAGTCACTAAAATTTGGAACAATATGAGGGCATGTAAATAATGATGACAGAATAAAATTTTTTAGGGTGAACTATTCTTTGAAATGCTATTAGCACCCAATTACACATACACTCAGACACAAACACACACACACATTGCTTACCAGTTCTGACTGGATTTCTCCTCTCGAAGGGTCTTCTTCTTTTGACTCGGGCCTTCAAGAGGGATTAACACCCCTCACTTGATTTTATTTGAGCAAGACACAGCAAACCCCCCCACCCCCCTCAGTCTCTAAGTGAAACATCACAGCCCTGAGCGCTATAGTAGCTGAAACCAATTCTCTAAGAGAAGAAACCTCCAGAAATCCTCACCCAATGTCTTTTGGGGAAATATTATCGCATTAAGAAAAAAAGGTTAAGGAAGCCCATTAAAATTCAAGTGCTAAGAGACATAGTGTGAGGATTAATGAAGAAAATTCTTCATTCAGAGGGTTAAAGATGCAGTTTAGCGTGAGGGCCTGGAGGGGCCACATGTTATCTTGCACCACAGCCCACCCTCCACTCAGCAGAGAGGCTGGACAAGGAAATGCTTCAATCGCTAGTCAGAATATGACCAATTGCGACAACACACACACACACACACACTGCCATATTGTAGCTAGCAAGACCCAGACTTGAGCCTTGTCAAATATTTTTTATTTTATTTTTAGCAGTTGTTAGTTTTGTCTAACAGTTTGAATGCTTCTTTTCAAAGTTTTTAATCTTGAAGGCTTTTTTATTTTTTACCAAACAACTTCAGCTTTAATTTTGCTTCATAGACATAAGTGGAGAAGCCGTCAAGGTTATCCACAGAAATGCAGGACAGGAGGGAGCTTGAGGCTTAAATTAAATATTTCTAGAGCGTGAAATCTTTGCTCAACACATAAGATTGCCACTTAACTGTCATAAGTTTCAGCCAAATTAGATTCTATTTAATGGGGCTAATTAAATACAATATGGAGCTATGGTTGCCTAGAGGCTGGAGGCATACATGCTTTAGGCCAAAAAGCCAAGCCTGATCGGTGTGAGTTAACCCATTCAGATCCAGGGTTTGAACTCATCTGATGGAAGAAGGTGTGAATGATTCTTCCTTTTGAAAGGCATTTTACAGCATGTGCATTGAGATACATTTGTTACAGTAAAAGTCACCCAAAGGGAGGGCCTGGGTAAAGTGAGTAAAGACGCTGACTACCAGCCCTGGAGTTCATGAGTTCGAATCAGGTGCGTGCTGAGTGAATTCAGCCAGGTCCAGGTAAGCAACCAAGTTTACCCAATTGCTAGGGAGGGTAGAGTCACATGGGGTAACCTCCTCGTGGTCACTACAATGTGTTTCGCTCTCGGTGGGGCGCGTAGTGAGTTGTGCATGTAAGCCGTGGTGGTGTGAAGCCTCCAGACGCGCAATGTCTCCTCGGTAACGTGCTCAACAAGTTATGTGATAAAATGCGCGGGTTCATGTCTCAGACACGAAGGCAACTGAGATTCGTCCTCCGGGTTGAAGCGAGTCAAAACGCAACCACGAGGACTTAGAGTGCATTGGGAATTGGGCATTCCAAATTGGGGAGAAAAAGGGAAAAAAATTAAGAAGTCTCCCAAAAATAAGAATTCTATCATTTACTCACCCTCATATTCAACCGTGCTCAACACGTTCCAAAATACATGACATTCTTTCTTCTGTGGAACACAAAAGGAGGTGATCTTAGGATGGATAATAGATAATATACTACTATCAATCACAATCCGATCAAACAGCGAGTAACACTCTCACTGACTAATGCTTGCATGACTTCTCCTAAAATTAAATACGTAGACAATAAATTAATGCAAACTTTACCTTTGTCAGCCAAACAGCAAAAAACACTGCATCTAAGTGCATTTCCACACTCAATTAAAGACACTTAATCATTAATCTTACAATTCAGTCAATATCATTTTGTTTTAAACATTGCCTACCAGAACATTTTGGTGTGGCAATTCTTATGAGGACTCTCCATAGACATAATGATTTTTATACTGTACGTACTTAAGATTCTATCCCCTAATCCTAACACTCACAAACAACTTTCTGCATTTTGACAAAAAAAAAAAAAGATGTTTGTTTTTACATGATTTGACTTATGGGGACACTAGACATGTACCACATAAACCACATTTTTAGCATATTACCCTTGTAATTACCAGTTTGTAGCTTAATAAATGTCCTTGTAAACCGCACGCACACACACACACACACATATAATTCATATATTTAAGCATATATGAATATATTCAAAATCCACTAGTATTTGAAAAAAGTATATTTTTGTAGCATTTTGAAATATGTCTTGCATTTATGTGCAGGTATTTGACTTTTTATATCAGTGAAAACCAAATGAACATATACAGTATTTTATATACAGTGTTTATGCCATCAGGGTTTGGGAATAACGGAACACATGTAACTGGATTACATATTTAAAATCCAAAATATTAGTAAATGTGTTACACTACAGTTACAATTTACATTTACATTTATGCATATGGCAGACGCTTTTATCCAAAGCGACTTACAGTGAACAACTCCCCCTGGAGCAACCTGCACACAATGGTGGTGACTGTAGGGATCGAACCAGCAACCTATGTTGCTTTACAACTTATGTGCTTTAGCCCACTATGCCACCACCACTCCTTTAAATAGATGGAAATCTAAATAGTTACTTTGAAAAAGTATTTTGATTACTGAAGAGATTACTTTGCATTTTATTGTGAAACACTTGTTTAAAAAATGTGTTACATTAATAAGAGCAGACAGAGAAGTAGGTAAGTAGACTATGCTGTCTGCATAGGGCATCAGCTCCCTAGGGGGGCACCATCTTACATTTACATTTACATTTATGCATTTGGCAGACGCTTTAATCCAAAGCGACTTACAGTGCACTTATTACAGGGACAATCCCCCCGGAACAACCTGGAGTTAAGTGCCTTGCTCAAGGACACAATGGTGGTGGCCGTGGGGTTAGAACCTGTGACCTTCTGATTAACAGCCCTGTGCTTTAGCCACTACACCACCCTCACTCCATCTTACCCTAGGAGGGCACCAGAAAGTCCACCGGCTGCCCTTAATCACAAGTTATACGTTATTCAAGGACCTGAATAACAGCAGCTGTTATTCAGCATCTCTTCTTTTGTATTCAACAGAAGAAAAATGACTTGCTGGTTTGGAAGTAAATGGTGGCAATATCTTCATTTTGGTTGAAACATTCCTTTAAGAGAAATCACTTTTAATTGAAAACACAGTACTACATGTTTTTGATATGATACCCCTGTCAGGAAATAATGGCATAATTTGTTCTAATTTTACATTTTATCCTGCAGATTTTTAAACTGCCCCTAATCCCTAAAAAGTGCACAGCATGTGCTCGTCCTTCCAACGTTTGTCTAATCACCTAGCTGACGCTTATTTAAATATTAGAGTAGGCTTTAATCATGGTAAGTAATCAGTGTCATGAATATTCATAGTGTGCCGGTCTAACAGTCTCATTGTCTCACTCCTGCGCCAAATCATGTCTTCCTGCCCCTCAGCTGTCTGCTCTGATGTGCACAGTCTGGTCTAAATGGAAAGAAGTTTCAAATAAATACACTATCCATACATGATCATAAGAGAACATTGTGTGTGTGTGTGTGTGTGTGTGTGTGTGTGTGTGTGTGTGTGTGTGTGTGTGTGTGTGTGTTGTGAGTGAGAGAGTTTCAAAAGATGGGGAAAGTGATCCCTGTTCTAAGTGATGAATATTTGCGTTGAGGCTCAAGAAGACACCATTTGCATAATGACTATGTAGTTTTGCATTAATTAAATTAGCATATGAACCTGCGTTAATTACCTCTGATCATCTGTTTTCAACGTTGCAGCATTTGATGTCCACCCTTCGGGGTTGTGATTAGGAGTTACAGTGGCTGTTTTGGAGTGTGTGTGTGTGTGTGTGTTTGTGTGTGTGTGTGTCAGGGACTAAAATACAATAGAAAGTACATTTGATGAGTAAGATGAGTAACATTCTTTACTCCTCTTTAATTTGTAAAGACTTTCACTAATGTCATGACACTGGCAGTATTCTACAGCACTTCTGAATTCTGTTGTTAAAAAAGAAGAAATGTTTATTGAAATTCAACTTTTTTTTTCTTAATTTAGTGACTCTCTTGCTAGTTCTCAAGTGCCCTTTGTCACAAATGCAAATGCACAGATTCTTTTTAATGAAAACATCTTTTGGATGTCTTCCTCTTGTGCATGTCTGGACCACAGACCCAACATAATGAGAAACACTTTTTTCACCCATATTTAAAATTTAAAGGACATAATGTCTTGTTAATTGGTACACCTTCAGATCTTCATTCACCTCAAATAGGCTAAATAAGGTGTTTAAATCAGTGTTGGGGAGTTGTTCATTAAAAGTAAGGATGGTACTAACGTAACTAAATTTTTCAGTAGCGTGACAGTAGCTCAGCTCTTTTCACAATAGCAAAGCTTTTAGTGTAGCCAAAGAGTAGCGCTGTAGTGTAACAAAATGCTACATTTTTCATATTGTATTGAGAATGCAGCAATGGAGCAGAGGGAGTAATCAAACGTAAACCGTCCAACCACTCATGTAGTGTTGGGAAACTAAATTATTTAAAGTCCCTGTGAAGTGCCGTGATGAGCACAATTTGCTTTGGCCTGTTGACATATTTCATACTGAAACATGAAGTTGGGGTAGGCTTCATTTCTTCCAGGTGCTCCAGTAGGCTTCATTTCACCTTGCAGTCGCCGGCAAAGCCACACACATATATCCCTGCTGCTTCATATCAGTAACCTTATAAAAGCTGTTTTATTCTACATGGAGAGGGTCCACACATGGAGGCTGCCATTTTAGCATCACATGACCAGCCGAATACTACTCGCTTAATCTCAGTAACCATAATGTTAGTTGACACTTTCACTCATTGATTAAAGTAATCATGGCTGACTGTGAATACTTAATTTCTACAATGGCATCTGAAACTGAAAACTATTGATTTTAAATGATGCTACATCCAAGCCACTAGGTGTCAGTGTAAGTCCAAGATGACACAAAGACAAAAGTTACTTAGTGAACCTTTAAATAGCTTTAAATAGGAGGGGCATTGTATTTAAAACTGTATTGCAATTTAAGTGCGGATCTGAATAATCTCCTACATTTTTAATTAGGAAAAAGAAAAAAGGATAAAATAAAGATGATTGATTTGAACTTGTCTGCCATTGGTCATTTAAACAAAGAGTCTTGCCCCAAACATACACCATTCTATGTGTCAATGTTGCTTTGACAGGCTGGTTGGGACTCTCAAACAAACCGAGCAATGATCTGATAGGACCACATAGCCAGTTCTTACACTTTTTAGGGAAATCAACCTACGAATGGCTTACTTATAATCATCTCTGCAAATTAAGCTAGGAAAGGAGAAAATATCCTTTATACTTAAAGAATTACACACATAAACTTGAACTCTGATTTACAATCATTTAAATCTCATACTGGTTTAAATCTGGTACCTCTGTATGTCCACAATATGACCAGAGTCATGCATCTGCACCCATTTTTATCTCTCCGTCCTCTGACCTCTGGCTATAAAGCGTAAAACCATATGCCTGGCACTTAACAGAAACCATGCCCAACACCCAAGCCATGCCAGCCTCTCTGCTACAGGGTAACTGTGGTTAGAGCCCCCAAGATTTCCTGCTTTTTTTTGGGATCCATCCAAAAGAGACCACCCTGTCGAAGGCTGATTGATGCTGTTTGCCAGCAGAGGTCAACCTGGTGCATATTGGACGCGTTATAGAGCAGGACAGAGTTGCATGTGCGCTCCACGCTGAGCCCTGGAAAGAGTTAAAGTCTCCCACATCAAGGCATCAAACGCGCCACATACCACTTTATTGTAGTCATATGGCAGCAGATTTGATATTTTTCCTTCCACAGCAGGGAATAAAACTCGCCACTAATTTGGACTGTGAGCGTCGCAGCTAAATTTCAACATGTGCTGATGGTGTTGGCCAGATGTGTAACGGTTTTCCTTCTCAGTCTCTTTCGGTCTCACTCTCACTCTTTTGTCACATTATCCATGACACAATTCAAGTACAGTTTTTAAGAAAATATTGCAGGGATGGTGAGGAGGTATTAACGTGAGAGTGAAATCTCGGCATCTCACTATTTTTGCCATGAGAGCCACATTTTTAAGCTGTTGTGACAAGTGTATGCAGAACAGCAGATAAATGGAAGCTTTAAAACAATCAACCAGTTTAATGAATCTTGGGTGGAAAAACATCTCGAGTATATTACATAAATTAGCAATGGTGTATGGGAGATATTGGGCCTATTAATGTCTCTTCTGTTCACGTAATAACACATCCTGCTTGAACAACCCCTTAGGCGGCATCTTAACCGAAATGGAACATCATAAGTGATTGATTTTGGATGCAAATGCTCAAAACGTACTACTCATGTAGCACACAGATGTGACTCTTGAATTTTGCTTTGCAAAGCGGTGCAAGATGTATGATAACGGTCAAAGCCGTGCACGTTTATGTAGAGAAACATTTAAATCCAGACAGGCACATGAAGGTGTACAGTGTATGTCCATTTTGAATGAATTTCCCATGAAAGGCCCATATCTCTCCTCTTCACCCATGTGACTGACTGAGCACCAGTTGGCGGGGCCAAGGGTGCAATGACGATAAATAGGCATTGATGTCTTGAGGCAGTCATATGCAGATGTATTTGGTCCTTGTGATGTCACAAGTTCCACAAATTCCAAACGAGCCATTTTGCAGCTTGACCACTTTAACTCAGTAGCCAAAATATTTGAAAACATGTGAATGAGAAAAAAAAAGAGATTCCAGAATGTGTTTCAGTCACAATGCACTATGCACATGTAATGCAGTGTGGAGATCAGGCAATATGTAATTATTAAAACATGCCTGTTGATATTGTATCTGAAATTTTCCCAAATGAATTGATATTGAATCATATCAAAATTGGAATAGGTTATTTTTCTCCATTAATCTACATCTTGTGGAGTTTTGTGTTCCTTGCCACAGTCTCCTACAGCTCCTATTATTTTTAAACACGATTAAGAATCGTATTTTATCTAAATTGCACAATGATGATTCATCAACTTCATAGACATTACAGTTTTATCATCTGTTAATGCTGATCTTCTGTAAAGCTGCTTTGAAATGATGTGTGTTGTGAAAGGCGCTATACAAATAAAATTGACTTCACTTGACTTGAATACATTTTTGATTTGATTGATAATTAAATCAAATTAAATTGGGAAATCAATGCCAAAAGCTAGTCCTACAAATATTAGTTGATGTTGATTTAATTGTATTTGTAACAGCCAACAGTATTCTAACATTCAAATTTAATTAATTGATTTATATGTATATGACATACTAAAAAAAGCCCTCATAGGAAAGAATGCCCCAGGAAATCAATTCCAGGGGGCAAATATTGCCCAGGAGGCAGCATGATGGCTCAGTGAGTCGCACTGTCACCTCACAGCAAGAAGGTCACCAGTTTGAGTCCCAGCTCAACTTGGGCCTTTCAGTATGGAGTTTACATGTTCTCCCCGTGTTCGCATGGGTTTCTTCCAGGTGCTCCAGTTTTCCCCACAGTACAAAGACATTCAGGTCAAGTGAATTGGAGAAGTGTGAGTGTGTTTGTCTGTGTGTGTTGCCCTGTGATGGACAGGCCATCTGTCCAGGGTGTTTTCCTGCCATAGCCCCGAGACAGCTGGGATAGGCTTCAGCAGTACCTGCAACCCTGCATAGGATAAGAATCTATAGAGAATGGATGGATGGAAATATTGCCTCCTAATGGAAAAGATGTATTTCTCACCTTGATTATAAGGCAACATAATGTTGCTGCCTACTGTTTTGAACAGCCTTGTGCCAGGATTGTGCCATGGTGCCTTAAAATTCTGTTAAGTTTTTAGAACAGAGCTTTGGTCTGTCAAATGAAAGTATGAAAGTAAGTATCGTGGGATCTGTGAATTGTAATTGCTCTCCTTGAATCACGTTCACAAACCATAAAGCCAAAATATACTTCAATTTTGGTGCGAACGCTCTGCGTACAGTTGAATGCGAGCCTGCACAGGTGTTTGTCGCATACGCGCTATGGCGGATAATCTCTCTTCAGGAGATTAGACCCAAAAAGATGTCTTTATATTCCTTCAGACTCGAGTTAAACAAATACAGGTATCTCCTGATCTTCTACATTGCATATCTACAGTTGTTGGCGATTTAGTCTTCATCTAGCTTTTCTTCATGACAGCAATGGCTCAAATGTGAGAATTGCCACCTTGCGGATCCACTAATTCATGCAAATAATTCCAGGCGCATACACACTCTGTGCATTCAAAGACGCATTGTTAGAGAAATCAGGCTTTACGCGTTCAGTGCTCGAGCATGCTGCTGATGACGAGATCAGTGTTCACATCTGTGCTTAAGGGATGATGAGATCATCCTGTCATGTTGCGTTGTTTGTTTCTTCATAGTTTATCTGGTCAAGGGATCCAAGGTGTGAATTTCAAAAACAAAATAAAACAATTTGCAAATACAGTATATGACCAAATTCGAAGTATAAGCAACAAGTTTGATGTCTCGGCTGAAAAAGACCAGCATTGCTGATCACCAGCATATGTTGTGTTTTGGATGCTGGTCCCAAACATGGTATTTGGGTATGCTGGTGTCCCCATCAGGTTTCTTAACTAGCTTAACCAGCAAGAGTTTCATAGATGGATTACCACCTTCACCAGCTAAGATTTGCTAGGGAACATCATGGCTATGCTGGTCCACCAGTACCGAACCAGCACTAAACATCACAAGCCAAGCTGGAACAACATAGTTTAAGCTTGAAGTGGGATCATTTAATTAACAAATTTAAGTGGTATTTTTTTTTTATTACACTTGTTATCAATATGGCTCTTCATCAACAGTAAGACATTACGATAGTCTTGGCAGAGTAGGCTGTGAAAGTGTTTGTGTGGAGAGTTTTTTGCCAAACACTGACTATACAGTCACAATCAGGCAGCCAAGCCACACATGCCCAGAGGAGACGGCTCTTCTGTGAGTCCTCCTGGCCTCTTTCTCAGGCAAACCGATTATGGGTTACAGTTCTCTCAAACCTGTCCTGCAACATGTGCATTCTATCTGTACTTTTAGATCATCTTCTACGTGGCACATGTTTATTGACAAAGAACATTTGATGTGTTTAGTTTAGTAAAACTTTGAGCACAGAGGCTGAACATCTGAAAATGATGTCAATAAAAATTGTATCATTATCAAGATTAAATGGTGTAGACTGAGCTAAATTATACTGTAATAAACAGCAATGTTTTCCACCGTTGCTGTGGTTTTAGTGTCAGAGTTTGGTTTTGGTGGCGGATATGTGTTATTGTGCTGGGTGGCACCGTAAAAGTACAAGAAGGCTTTTTCTTAAGTTGTTTTTTCTCATGCCATTTTTCTCAAACTGACTTTTTTCTCTGTCTGTCTGCCTTAGAATATTAATGCCTGCTCTAAATTAGGTGTCCCTGATCTATACTGATGAGTTTTAACCTACTGTATGTGCTTTCCATATTTTTTCCTTTTATCTCAGTTTGGATACTTTGATTGCACCTACTCTGTAAGAACAAGTGTACTTCAGTATCTCTGTGCATATAAAGGGGTTAAAGGCTTGTTTGTGGCCTATTTATTCACTTTGAAACTGTAGCTTGTCAACCTACAAGGTACTCCTAATTAAAAGTAGTTAAACTGCAGTAAAGCTGCCCTTTTGAGAAGTACTTCGTTACACTGCAAGCTACTAATAAAAGCAATTGAAGCAATTTGAAGCAATACTATCAGCACTAACAGTCATGAACAGCTGCATTTCTGGTGGGTCGTGGTGAATTGAATCATGGAATTGTTTTTGATCCGGTTTATTTAAATTAACCGATTCACTTAAATAAATAACACTTTTGTGTTTCCGAGGGTGCCTTTCATTATTGCCTCTGCTCGTTTTGCTGTAAAGCTGCATGCACAATAAAACATGACATAAAAACTAACTCATTGGATGTAGTAGCTCGTTACTGGAAAAGCTACGCTAGCTGGGTTTCCATCCACGTATTTTTAATGCATATTTTTGAATATTGCATAATAAATGCTGGGTGGAAACACCAAGATATGAATAAAATGTCCAAAATGCACATAAAAAACATATAAATGCATAAAAAACGTTGCCTCATCAAGTCATTTGAATACATAATACGCTGAGAGAATATAATCAATATAATCACTAAGTATCTGAAATGTTGCTCAGGTTATTCTTAAATGCAAAAGCCAGTCATCAAAATGATTGGCTACTAGGGATGTCCCGATACCATTTCTTTTAATGAGTATGAGTACCGATACTTTCTGATACTCACCAATACTGAGTCAGATACCTGTTTTTTTTCCAAACTCCACATCAACAGATTATTTCAATTTTATCATCAAAATGGTGTTTGAAAAAACGGATTAATTAAAACTTTAATCAAATGAAAATAAAACAATAAATGTTCAACATAATGTTGTATTATTTTAATCAAATTAATTGCTTATATACAGAACCTCACAGCACTTTCCAAAATACAGCATTGGAGTTATATTTTGTCAAATAAATTGCAGCGTAACAGAGCATCACCGATGTGAGATATTGCTTAAATAAAATAGAATTACCATTAATTTATTATTATTATTATTAGTAGTAGTAGTAGTATTAGTAGTAGTAGTAGTAGTAATACAGTGAATAGTACATAACTTTACAATAGTGATATATTTCTGTCATACCTTTTTTCATTTAAGTTGAGCTTTTATTTTGACGGAGTTTCTGTGTGATGACGGCAGCTTTTCAGGCCGCAAAAGCCATGTGCTACTTGACTCAAAGTGATTTTTAAACTGCAAAAGCCTGCTATTAACTTTAATAAGAATGTAAGTCGCTGTCATCTGCTACAAACAGAGCGCTCGATGTTCATGACGGTGTTTTTTCCTGTATGAGCCAAGGCGGAGCTTTAAAAGGTACGTGCGTTGCAGCCGGCGTGCTGGTGCTCTGCTCACATTTGAAGCATGCTGCACATGCAAAGTAAACTATATATTTATCTCATTAAATTGCAGCTTTTGAGGTTAAATAATCTCCCTAGGACATAACGTGATTCGAATTTGTGCACTGACTGTTTACGTAATGACATTCGTATGTCAGTTGGTATCGGTTTTTGGTATCGGAGCATTTTTACGTGTACGAGTACATGATTCCGATACCAGTATCGGTATCGGGACATCCCTGTTGGCTACTATTACCTCCCAGAATTGTGTTACATGCTTTCGCTCCCAGACATAAGGCATCTGCCTCTGAACGCTAGCAAACATGTAGTTGTTTAGAGTGTTGCATGCTCTTAACAGCAAGTAGGAATTTATTAAATTTAATAAAAGAACCACAGTGGCTTCAACTTCCATTTTAATTTTCTATTTTCGACAATTTCCCCAGGAGTGGCGATTTTGTTCTCTTAAAAACATGGGATGGAAATGCTATCACAAAGCTGGTCGCTATAATGTGTGGTTCTTGCTCTCTGTGGGTGGCATGGTGAGTTGTGCATGGATACCGCAGCGAATAGCGTGGGCCTCCACATGGGCTACTTCTCCGCAGTAATGCGCTCAACAAGCCACGTGATAAGACGTGGAGGCAACTGAGATTCGTCCTCTGCCACCTGGATTGAGGCGAGTCACTACGCCACCATGAGGACTTAGAGTGCATTGGGAATTGGACATTCCAAATTGGGATAGGAAAAGAGAAAAAACAAATGGCCCGCGGTAGACACTAGAATCAATACTGAAACATTTTTACACAATAGTACATTTGAGCGCATGATACATTGTTTCCGATGATTGTAATTGCTGTGTAAACTTAAAACTGTGTACTTTTATTTAACATATCATACGAAGTGATTGACAAAAAAAATCGAAAATTGACAGTAATACTTGTAAAATAAGAATACAAGTGTCAGTTATAGAAGACGAAGAAAAAACAAAGAATGAATAGGCCCAAATATGGAAGAAAGCATTCAGTCATAATTATGAATATATGGATATTTGCATTTCATATCCAGTTTTGTGTCACAATGTATTATTCTTTGTGAGTCCAATCAAATAATGGGTTAGGAAGAAGATAAAAAAAATAAACATTAAAAATGCCATTTTGATCTTTCATAAAACATTGACATTTACATTTACTAGACGCTTTTATCCAAAGCAACTTACAGTGCACTTATTACAGGGACAATCCCGAGCAACCTGGAGTTAAGTGCCTTGCTCAAGGACACAATGGTGGTGGCTGTGGGGATCGAATCAGCGACCTTCTGATTACGAGTTATGTGCTTTAGCCCACTACACCACCACCACTCACATAAAAAACCCTGTTTGGGTTACAATGTCACTGCTAGGGGCTTTTGGGTCTTGGAGGTAGGCTACAGGCAGCATTTTTCATGTTGGAAAGTGGACAGGATATTGTAGCTGATCACAAACTGCCTTCTGATACCTTCTGGCTTTCATAAAGAAAAACATCAGCATCCAACTACACATCTAATTTAAAGAAATCAAGGTAGTGCTAATAAGTTAATGAAATTTGCTGTCAAATAGTTAGCTGGCTGTTTAGACTCACTTAGCTGTTAATAGTGAAGGTGTAGCGGTTCAGATAAGATAATATTGACATATCACACATAATTCTTCCAATTCAACCCTTGCTACTTTTAGTTAATTACTACTCAACAATGTAAATCACACTCTAACTTCAAGCTATTCTGTTTTTTTTAAGCTGTCTGGTGTTGCACTTATTCAGAATTCAGCAGGAAGTACTTGAACGTAAGTTTAGCACTGTAAAAAATAGGGGAGGGGGCTGCTCCATCATGTTGATAGTGGCCGATGATGTTACGGTCTGAAGACTTGTGGGGGTAACAGACACCATGATAATTCAGCATTAAACCCTCCCGGGCAGCCCACTGAATGAATAAAGCCTTGATCGTATCAGTTTTTATTCATGCCAGTGAAGGCTTGTTCTTGCATGTAGTGCTCGGCAGATGTGGTCCTGCCGGTATGTTTGCTAAAGGCATTGGCAAGATGAAAGACTGTTCTTAACCATAAGCTATGCAGGGAGCCGTGCCAAACGCTGAAAATGCATCATTGTGAAAACAGCCCTGGGAGAAGCTGCTCTCCCCCCATTTGTATCCGCTGAGAATGAAGAGGGCTTCTGCAGAGGGCTGAGGGCAAGACGACACACAATGGATAAGACTAAGGAAAAAAATGCTCATTCTCTCTTACTTAGACTTTTTTCTCACAGATATGACTAGCTTGGAGGAGTTCACTAAATATTGGTAACTTAATTTATGAAATACAAAAATCTTCTCTACTCTTCTTTTCTCTTCTCTTCTCTTCTCTTCTCCATAAAATTTACATTCCATAGAAATGTAAAAAACATGCTAATGCAGAACAGTTCATGAAATATTTCTCAACACAACTTTTATAAAGTGTGAGCCGCAGAGTTAATTCAAGGGAGTCGCACACTGGATGCATCAGGCAGATGACATGGCATGTTCTAAAATTAGAAACAATTATTTATTTTATAAAAAATATACGCACACACCACCAACACTCAGTGTCAATATTCTGCAGTGCCACGGAGCACAGCTCGCATAGTTTTTCATTAAATTCGAACCAAATCATTATCAAAGGACAAAGATTATTTACTCTAGCACCACTGGATGATCTATTGTGAACATGTATCTTTCCTATAGCCTACACAATGTATTTTCAGTTCCAAGTATGTCGTTTTGTGGTTGGACAGATTGAATGAAAGACCTATTAAAGGCTACATACAGAGAAATTGCATAATAAACATCTGCATTTCTAATTGTTCAATATTTGCAGTTACAACAGTTTCACAAACCTGCAAACTCATCAGTCACTTTGTTCATTCTTGAAGAAGTACCAGAACTTTCATAAATTGGACTTCTATTTCCTGTGCTGCATCAGCTCCTGTGTGTGTGTGTGCGTGTGTGTGTGCTTCAGTAATGGTATATCGCCCTGTTGTGGTCTCCCAATGCTATTACGCAAGACTGTTAAACAAAGGCCAACTGAGTGTATTGAAAAGCATGCAAATTGGGCTTCTAATTTAAATGTTGGCTAATTTTAATATATCGATGCCTCAAAAATATATTGATAAAATAATATGCAGATCAATAAACGATATATCAATATTTCATGACATCCCTAATAACTTTATCCAGATCTTCCTTGTCCTGGGATTTTATTAGTCAGTAGATAACTACATGGTTCAGCTATCTACTATATATACTTATATATACTATATATGTAACGAATAAGCAGCAAGGCAGACGAGGAGGTGCGGATCCAAATGCAGTTAACTTTATTGAATGAACAAAATAACCTCAAGAGAGGCTCAAGAGACTTGAGAGGCGGAGCCTTGGGAGGCTCGGGAGGAGGAGCCCTGGAACCCACACCCACAAAAAAAATTATAAAAGTATTGTTACTCATACTCGATTTAAAAAACAAAATGGTATCGGGACCACAAAATGGTAATAATCATAATCACCGGACATGCGGATGGACTCCAGTCGAAACACCCCTCTTGAAATTTCCCCTCTTCTTTTTTCCAACATCAGAAGTGAGCGTCAGGATTGGCATGCGTTACAGACCCTGTGCACAAAAGTGCTTTGTGGTACGTAAGAGCTGCTATACAGGGTCCTGATTGTTTTGGAAGGCGTGCTGAGGGCCTGCAGAGTTTTACAGTGAACTTTATATGGTTATAGGTGCCTGGGCCCAGCTGGGGACCATTATATTGTACATAGTACACGCTATCCAAAAATGCCAGGGCAATTATTTCACATACGGGATGCTCCCTTGCTAAGACACATGCAAGAGGCAAGTTATTTCCTACAGTTTGAAACCTGCAAAATAGAGGATCAATACCATCCTCACACATAGCCTTCAGTTTTCTTCCATGTTGAAAAGACCAAGTATCTCTTCCGATACCTGAACTCTCAGTATCGGCTGATACTGATTCTGATCCGATACCAGTGTTGTTTTTATCTCAATGATTTTAGAACATCTATAATTCACTGTGTGGAACTGATTGGGAGTACTCTTTGTGTAAAGAATCAAAACCTTTAATAATACCTTATTTAATTATAAAATAGGAAAACAAAAACGTGCAAAACTTTATTGTTAACTAGTCTGCAGGATGCAGAAGTGAAAGTCTTCAGTAGAAAAGAAGCCAGTTCTCTTTACACATTTAAACATGTATTATTATTATTAATAAGTATATTTATTATCATTAATAATTAAATAATAATAATAATAATAATAATAATACATTTAATATACATTGGTAATACATTTCAGTATTATTAAACACAGCTTTTTGCAATTTACAATGTTTTTGGATGACTGTAAGATCCTGACTAAAATGCATGAGTTATATGGACTACTTTAATGGTGATTTGAAGGTTATTTATGTAATTTTTTTAGCTTGACAGTAACGTCAATGACCAACATGCGGTATCAGATTTGGATTGGGATTGTCGGACCGATACCTGATCTGGATAAAAATGTCAGTATTGGACCCGATACCGATCCAGGTATCGGATCGGTGCCATCCCTAATTTTAAACACAAACCATATTCATGTGCCAGCGAGCAACTGCCATTGAGATGAACAGTAATGCTAACAGATGGAATTAGCATGGTAATTCTGGTGTAAAGTGGTCTTTTCAGCAGGGTTTCTAACAAAGTAGTAATAAACTTTTTCAAAAGCACATTTTAGCAAATGCAGGGCTATTTTTGTTCTCCCTAGTTTCACACATACAGCCATTAGCCATAAGCGTTAACTGCTTGATATGCGTGTGGGAGATGTGATTGTGATCCAGATTACAATTGCTATGACATTAAACAGTACACTCCTCTTGTTTGCTTTGAACTGGTATTTCTCTGTCCGCCTACTTTGCTTCTCTCCGCCCAGCTTGCTTGTCTGTGTCGTCCTTCAGGCGCAAGCACCAGTGTCATCGATCAAGTTGTTGCAGCTCTTCTTGAACGGCCTTTCCCGCCAGCCAGATCTTAACGCGGTGACACACTCGCCGAGCTATGATTCAGTCTCATCGCAATGCCACAAAACGCTGTGCTAATGCACTTATTTCTATGTTCTCACTGAGCCAAGAGTTATAGCTCTTACTGACAGTGAAGTCGTTCCAGTTGTTTTTAACTGTCTATTCCAGTCTGTGCCATAGGATGTCTCTCTCTCTCTCTCTGTATCAGATGATGACAGGCCACTCAAGGGTGGCATGTGTTTTTGTTTAGGCAGTTGTGCTACCCTCGGCTGGCCTGTTTTCCACTGGTGCTGGTTGTTGTATAAATATTCAGATATAAAAGAAAAAACCCAGTACAGCTTTCCTTGTTGTGAAAACCTGAGCTGCTGAAATAATAGCCTATAATGAATATACTGAAGTATTCGCTTCTTTTTAGAAGTTACTGTATTCTGAGTTCATGGTTTAAAGACTGTTAATAATTGTCAGTGTTTTAGCCAATTGCATTGTGTGTCACGCGGTTTTCTGGAAACAATGTATTCACAGCTCAAGTTACGCCTTCTGATTAGCATAATTTATTAGTTGCAGTATTATTTTCCTCTATTATCTCTATTCTCTATTATTTTCATAAACAGTATGTTTTAATTTATGTATGTGATGTATGTGAATCTTAGTATGTGTTAAATGGTTCCTGTCACTCAACTGGTAAAGCATGGTGCTAGCTATGCCAAGATCTTGGGTTTGATCCCCAGGGAACACATAAATTGATAACACGTATCCCTGGAATGCACTGTAAGTTGCTTTGTAATTTCAAATGCTTAATTATTGTCATAATGCATCTATTTAGTCTCGTCTTCATTATCGATGACAAAATCAGAAAAACCTTCTTCAACTAACGTTTTCGGCTGTCATTTTGTTGATGAGATAAACACTGCATACGGGCACTCAGTTCTGGGGAAAAAAAATGTGCCAGTCACATAAATGTAGCTAATCACTCTGAAGCCACAGGAAAATTACATTATGGCAGTGCTGACAACAGTGATTAGAGCTTCACTAGTGACTTTTTTGAGCTGTTATGTCAAAGGGCTTATATACACTTGGCCACTTCGTGCATTTTTACTGATCAAATTACTATCCAAATGAAAAAGCTCATTCCATGTACACTTGGTCGGATTGTAATCCGTCTCGAATGCCTTTCGGAGGGCATGAAGTGAAAGGCATGAAGTGGCCGGGTGTAAACAGGCCCAAAGGCAGCAGACAGAAACTGGGGTTTAAGAGCCCTCCCAAAAAATTGGTCACTTGCAAAAAAATCTATTACAATTAGGGCTGCCAGATTTAACTCGTTAACCTATGCGATTAATTTTAAACGTTTAATGCATAACTTTTTCTTAATCCTGATTAACACATTTACCGTTAATACAGCAAAAATACTGATGTGAATGGAGGAACATTTGTAATGTGTCCGCCAGGAGTCATTACACTGATACTCACGCCACAGCGCCAGAGCCCTTCTATCAAGATGAGTCTACAAGCTTAGCATAAAACAGCATTACTCGGCGGTCATAAAAATTCAATGGGCTGTAGTTTCGTAACATGTTAGTTGACCGTTATGGTCTTTACTATGATAGCTCTCTCACAGCATTTTCCTGTCACTAATAAAATGATGGAGAAAGGAGCTCTTAGTGGTATTTGATGTTCAAAACTAGCCTAGATGGGACTTGTGATTGAAATCAAGTATTTTTTAACTATCACCGAAACGCAGAATGTGATGTGTTTGTTTGCAAGGTTTTCATGGTGAGTTCAAGGTGGTGTTTGGAGCGTGCTTTGACGTACTGACGTGAATCATGAACGTAGGTTCACGATTGCTGTAACAAAGCGGATAGCTACAGTCTACCTGCAGATTTATATTGTGGAGGATGAGAATTTAAGGGATTTAATGCCTATTGCAAGGAATATGCAACCTTTGTGGGGACTAGTTCTTTCAATTAGTCAAACACCCACTTAGACATTGGGAAACTTTTAATGTTATTTCAATTGGTGCTATTTTAGTGCATTTCTATCTTTATATTATGGAAGGCTTTGCTTGGAAAATGCTAATAAAGCATTATATTGCTACATATTGTTTTGTTTTCTTTCCTAAGATGGAAATGGAAATTTTGACAATAAGTATATATAGTGTCAAATTTCAGCACTTTTCAAATCTGCAATTAATCGTGATTAACTACAAAAAATGATGCGATTATTTGCGATTCAATTTTTTTGCAACTAACGGCACTTATTACAATATAATGAAATATTTATGATTTATGGACAAGGCTAACCAGACAAACCTTGATGTCTTGGTGGTGAACGTGTAGGATGTCAGGATATCAGGATGTTTAGAAGTAACAGTATGGACACCAATGGTAGATCAGGTAAAGGTCCCACCTGCTGTGGTCTATAGCCAAACTGCTGAGTGGATTTAGTGTTAGTGGGTTAGGTTGAATTTATACTGTGGGTCTAGGTGTTTTTGTGAAAGTGGCTATGAAAATATGAGTTTGTTTGTGTAAGTGTAAGCATGTGGGTGCCTTTTGTGTATATATGCTTATCTTTGCTTGCTTTTGTGTGTGTGTGTGTGTGTGTGTGTGTGTGTGTGTGTGTGTGTGTGATGTAGAGAGAGAGAGAGAGAGAGAGAGAGAGAGAGAGAGAGAGAGAGAGAGAGGGAGAGAGAGAGAGAAAGAGAGAGAGAGGGAGAGAGAGAGAGAGAGAGAGAGACAGTGGTGTCTTCTCTTCTAGAGGCAGTTTGTGATGTTCCTCCTTTTTATTCCAGCAGACAGAGACTGGAGATTTGAAATGGTTACTGCAACAGGCCTGCTTTCACTTAGACAGGAGACCGCCATGTTTGTGTGTGTGTGTGTGTGTGGTGTGTGTGCCAGCTGTAACCACTACTTCTGCCACTATCCTCTGTGGCTTTTCTCCACACACAGTTTTTCCACTGTAGAACGTGAGCTACAGTCTTTGCATATATAGCTGTCTGTCCTCATTAGAGCCAACAATCACATATAACTGTAATGTGTAATTCATCAGAGAACTGAACTACCAGATGACTGACTACAGGCTAAAAAGTACTCATTTAGTAATAAAGATAGATGTTGGTTTAGTGTATTGTAACGTCAGAGCAAGCTTTCACACTATGGACACGACTCATGGTTATCCAACCTGGTTTCTGGGTGGACATTTATTTTTCTTGCAAAAACTGTAATGTAGTAAAATATTTAAACATCCTATAATCAAAATATTTTTTTCTTTCTTGCTTTAAATGTTCATGAAACACTAACATTTTATGATATATTAACAGATATGTATGTGTTGCTAGTGATAGAATACAATGTAAGTGTCCATTGTTCATTTAGGGAATTTTACAGTGATCCAGACACCTGAATCATCTATTTAAAATACAGAAACTGTGATTATGACACCACGCATCTGTACTTCTCCATCATTTGATCATTATTTGATGAATTATTGCTGATATGGTCAATAGAAACATCCAGAAATGAAAAGGAGCTTATTATTAAAACAGGTGCGACATTTGGGTGTTGGTTCACAAAAGCACGGAGCAGAAAAATGTCATATGCGACGATAATCACTCGTAGTAATACAAGCAATCTGTTTCACTGCCTCAAAATGAAGCATGCTAAAGAAAATTATGAAAGCCAAAGGATGTGCTTTGCATTCATTCATTTCTATTCAGTCATTTATGATTATTTTTTTATTTGTTTTTTAGCAAGAAGTGTTTTTTTATTTTATATTTATTGATCTTTGTGGTATATTGCTTTGAGAAGATCTTGAGTTTCTTGATGAAAGTTTATAATAATAATAATAATAATAATAATAATAATATGTCATCAACATATCATACTGAAATGAGGCATCATGTGAAATTGAGTTTTTTTTTTTATTACTTTGACAGTCAAGTTTCAAATAAAAATAAAATTATATATGTAGTTTTCATTTGTAAGGTATTTAATTCACTGACTTGATTTACAATATAGTTATTTAATATATATATATATATTTTTTTATTAAAAAAAATGACTATATTGTGAGATATATATATATATATATATATATATATATATATTGTGATATAAAATGACTCTATTGTAATATAAAATTAATGTGATATAAGATATTGATCATATTGCTCACCCCTACGTTTCCATATAATATACTGCAACATCATGTCATGGCTTCCCTGCAATGCTGATAGAGGGACAGGACAGGCTTTCAGTCAATGACAAAACCCTTTAACTGTTTATGCAACATGCATTTATTATGCGTTATTATGAGTGTTTAGAGATATGTGGAGAGGTGGACCTAGGCTCGTTTGAGACGGGGTTTACATTGACTGTCTCAGACACAAACGCTATTGATCCATCCATCCTTAAAGGAGCAATATGGAACATTGGCATCCAACGTTTAAAATGGGTACTGCAGTCCATATTCAAAATATTGGAGAGAGCTGTCTCCCCCGCCAACTCCTCCCCAGACTCGAAGCTCACGCGGGTTGTCAGGTTGAGGACACGCAACAGGAACGAGCAAACTAACAATGGCAATCGACGAGCCTTACACTGTAAGTTGTTCAGCTAATATATACGTTAAGTATATTGTCAAGTTAATATTTTAGATATATTTATTGAAAAACCAGACAAATACTGAATACGTACATTTGTTTTCAAACACTGATAATTCATGGGAAAAGAAGAGTAAAAAGAAAACATATCAATTTGATCTTTTATTAAGATGTACACATACAGTAAATACTGCCATTTGTGAAACCAGTCTGCCCTAACAGCGTTCTTGTCTGTGAAAGAGACATTTCAGTCCTAAAAACATTTCGTTCTGCAAATCAAAAAGGACGCGCGCACACACACACACACGCACGCACGCACACACACAGCAGGCTTTGGAATTTAGCATAAAAAAAATGGGCTACCTTCAGAAAGGCAGTAGGCTGGTTTTGGCTCCAGTGTGGTCTGGCTCCCTCCATGCCATTTTCCTGCCAAAATCATTTATTTCACTGTCATAATCATTTATCAAAGCCAACCTGATGGGCTGTTCAGGCTCACAGCTCAATCAATGTAGGATTACATCTATCACGAGGAATGAAATAAATCGAAGACAGAATGACAGTGAGAGAAGGATATCAATTGCAAACTTTTAAGGTGAAGTCATTTTAGGGCCACTAATGTCACCAACTGCAATTGACTCTCCCTGTCATACACTGGTCGAAAGAAGAAGAAAAAACAGATAGTCCCACCCCACACTCACACTATTGATTGAGCCAATGTTGCTGTGCCAGATTAGTCAGAATACTAAAACAAACAGAGCAATGTTTTGATAGTGCTGTCAAGCCACATTGTTTACATTTTTAAGAGAAACCTGCCAACAAATGATTTACTTCTAGATGTCTCAGCACATAAATCTGAGATAAGAGAAAATATTGTACCATCCAAAAATTTCCAACATTACCTTTAAATTGATTTCAGCTTATTAGTTTTACATCAAAAGTTTAAAGAAGAAAAACCATTTTCCATGTGTAGCCATACAAAACATTGTTTACTCTTTCTCACACATAAAATCTAACATCCAAACCACATCGCTGATTCCCTAGTGTGTGTTGGTGACACAGACAGCAGTGTCTCCCTACACAGAATGCTGCACCTCTGTGTTTCTCATTAGCATAGTGGCCTGGCCCCCTGATTAGCCACGATTCATCACAAACAAGACATTAGTGATGCAAGGTGAGGCCCCCGGGAGCCCCAAATCACAGGCATGCTAATGAGGGCCCATGTTACGGCGGCGTGAGGTGTCAGCCGGCTGGTGACAGGTGCACAGAGGGGACATTTGGTGGTTGGGGGTGAGGAGTGAAGGCGTACCATAGTCCCCATGGCATCACCTTGTCCTTTGTTCTTTATGCAAATCTACCGCTGTGGCATTCTAAAGCACAGAATATAGCGGGTTCGAGGGGCAGAGCTGTGAGAGTGCCAGGCCTGAGTTGTACACACATATGCTTTTGCATTGTGACTAGAGGTCGACCTATATATTGCAGAGGCTAATAAATCATCCAAAATTTGGTATTTTTAAATTATCAGCATTGGCAGATGATTTTCTTTAATTGTAAACATGAACCTGACTTGAAAGTTATATTTGAAAAACTGACCCGAACCCAGCCCAAAACCCAAATGTGGCAGACCTCCAATTGTGACATCATCAAACAAATTGCGTGTATTCGCACATGCACATACTTCCTTTCGTTGGGACATCATCACAATCACACATTGTGACCATCAGGCAACTGTTTCATTAGCTCAGCTTCAGTGAGTAATTGGTTTATGCTCAGGTAATGCTAATGACAGCAGCAGCTAATGCTACATTTATTTCCGTCATGAAACAGCAGTGCTCCCATGTCTGCCAGATTTGTTCGCAGATAATTAAAAAACACCCTCAACCCCTCCTCCTGACTTCTCTGTCACTGCATTTATGCTCTTAAAGGGAAATTAATTGCCACAAAATGTTGAAATCAAAATATCTAAACCCAGGTTGGAGGTCCCTGAGGATAAGTTAATTGGCCTTGAGGTTTTGTAATACTAAACCCAAGAGGGTGAATTACTTTAGTGTAAGATGCCCTCTGCCCACACACCCACGAGTATCATTAATCACATATCCTACACATACAAAAACATGCATGTCAACAGCCTAGTGCTGTTTAACACAGCGAGAATGCTACTACAGATTTGTTAGCGCCATGCACTGCAACAGCCTGCTCTCTAGTATTAGAGCCACAACTCAATTTAGCTGTTTAACCTGTAATCCCAGCGATATTTATTGAAGTGCAAGAGGGAAGAAAATTGGGCTATTAGGCTCTTGCAATGAATACACTGAAAGGAAAAAAGGCACTCTGCTAACTAGCAGTTGACCTTTGCAGCCCGCAGTGAACGGTTTCATGGATGTGGACTGTGGTAATTACTGCAAATTGAATTACATAGCGAACAGCGATGATTCTGTAATGAGCACTTTTATTGGCTGGAGTGCTTTGCTATGACATGGCCCTCCCAGGTCTCTGTAGTGTGGGCGAGCATGCACACACACACACACACACACACACACACACACACACACACACACACACACACACACACACACACCCAATGATCCATGATTAGATGGAGATATGTGTTCCTGAGGTGCCTGATGGGTAATTTCACACCAGCGTGCCACACAAGCTGCTGTCACAAGACATAGATCTTTGATGGGTCATTAGCATATCTTAGCTTATTCACTCTGGGTCTCTCTCTCTCTCTTTCTCTCTCTTTCTCTCTCTTACACACACACACACGCGCGCGCGCACGCACGCACGCGCACACACACACACACATTCTGGCTTGTTTGGAAAGTTGATGAAATTTGTCTTTGGTCGTCATTAAGCCTGTCTGTCTGTTAGCTGACACGGTCCCTTAGTAACATATGGTGTTTTTTGTATGATGTGATAGGATGCAAATTGCAGTAGCTCAAGCACACAGTTATGCCAGGATAAGTGCACACGCACACACATACACAAATGCATATATTTGTGCATGCACGACTGCTCTATCACACTCTCTTCATTTGTCCATCCCACGTTCTGTTAAGTCCTGCCACCAGCAGATTATGAAATGTTGATGAGGCATTTTTGGAACTGGAACTGTTGGACACATTGATTATATACAGAATTAGGCCCCAGTCCAAGATCTGAAAAGGAAAATAAACAGCCTTTGTGACAGAAGGGATTTCTGCAATGTATCCATCCAAACTAAATGCAGGCTGTGGACCTGTCCTGCACAACCTCTTAAATTGTCAGTGTCCTAAACATTAGAAAACTGCTTGACAGACTGGACAAACCCCAAGTTATATCTGCAAAGAACCACTCACACAAATTTTTTGAAATATGATGACCTAAACAAATATCCAATATCACACTAAGGGCCCTGTTTATACCTGGTATTAACGTCGCTGGTGATCAATCACAAATTAAATATGTAAATTATTTGCTTTGATTTGATTACAAAACAAGCAAGGACTGATATTAAAATAAACGTTTATTTTATTACGGTGTAAAAGCATGGGCATGACTGCATTGGCATGCATTTGCATACCACATTTCCCTCAAATGATACACAAAAATGTATATGGTGAGTGTGTCTTGCAGCTATGCACCTGTCAGAATATGAACCTTTCAACACAACTCTTTCATACCCTTTCTTTCTTAAACCCTCTCTTTTTATTTCTTTTGCCACATAATTATATCCATATGGAAATAGTGAAAGGTGTGGTGTTGAATGCAGAGTTATATATTTACGTCTTGCTGACATTAGCATTTGCACATTGCGTTTTGGACTTTGGGCGATACCTGCCATCTGTGTTAGGCTCTAGCCCTCAAGGAGCTGCCCTGCTCTCACCCTGACTTATATCCTGGTTGAGTCATGTATGAGCAGATCCTCTCTGATGGGGCTTTAGAGAGCAGCAGGCTCTGCGGCGTGATAGATAACATGCTAGGCTATCAGAGAGCTCTTGTCTCTCCTCTTAGGATGATGTAATTTTCATCTTATAAAATGGATGTCGCCGCAGCATAATGAGATGTCTCACACAAGTTGCCTGTTTAATTTTCAACAGACATGATCCATGAACCTAACCAGAGAGGACTCTTGGCTTTGATTACATTCAAAGCCATGACCGAGAGCCAATAGATTCGCGAATGTCATGGAAAGCTATGAAAGTGTGCCTAAACCGCCACTTGCAGCAAATTATATAAATCAGCAAATCGAGTTAATAGCTAATATATGTACTAATTCCATCCATGTTCTTTGGTGTCTTCCAGGAAAAGATGAGCCCTCCAGTTACATCTGCACGTCATGTAAGCAGCCATTTACCAGTGCATGGTTTCTGCTGCAGCATGCGCAGAACACCCATGGGATCCGAATCTACCTGGACACCCACCCTAATAATTGTTCACTTACCCCACGTATGGCCCTTCCTCCACCACTGGGGGCTGATGCCCTGCCCCGCTCCCCTCTTGCCAGTTTTCTGGGTGATGGCTGCAACCCTTTTCAACTGTTACGTATGGCTGCCCCACTGCTACGAGAGCCACTGCCCCCTGGGTACATGGAAACCCGCTTGCCATCTACCCCTTCTTTTGTAAGCCCTCCACCACCCCGCCATCCTCTGGAACGCCTTGGCCCAGAGGAAATGGGCCTCCTGTCCCAGCATCCAAGTGCATTTGAGCGAGTGATGCGGCTGACACCTATGGGCATAGAACACTCAATGGGCTTCTCTCAACGTCTTCGGGATTTGGCGGGCAACAACAACAATGGTGGGCCAACCCCTCCTCTTTCCCCTAACCGTGTACCACCAATGCATCGGCTTCTTAGTCCCAGCCTTTTCCAGCATGGCTCCAAACCTCCACCTTTCCTAACCTCACCCTCACAGCCACAATCAGTACCATCCAGAGGCAATTCCTCACCACCACTAAACCAGGTCGGCAAAGCCAAGTCCTGTGAGTTCTGTGGCAAGACTTTCAAGTTCCAAAGCAACTTGATAGTGCACAGACGAAGTCACACTGGTGAAAGGCCCTATAAGTGTCATCTCTGTGACCATGCATGTTCGCAGGCCAGCAAGCTGAAGCGCCACATGAAGACCCACATGCACAAGTCAGGCTCCATGGGGAGCTCACCTGAGCAGGGAGGGCAGGACTCAGTCGGAGAAGGGCTTAAGAACATAGAGGACAGTGGCACAAGGGAAGGATTGGATAATGAGGAGGATGAAGAAGAAGAAGAGGAGGAGGAAGAAGATGAGGAAGAACAGCATAATGGGAGCAGGCCTGAGTCCACCCTGAGCATGGACTCAGAATTGAGCAGAAACAGAGAGAATGGCCCAAGACCCTCACCAGTGGAGAAGCCTCTGGCATCTGAAAGAGTGACAGAAAACCAATACAACAATCTCGACAATCACTTGAGACTGCCACCGGGCAGCAGGCCACGCGAAAAGATGGATGTAGATTCGGAAGCCAGGGAGATTGACAGAGACGGACGGCCCATGTTGAACGGTAGAGGCTGCTATCCGGAGAATCCAATCTCAGCGTTATTCTACCGGAAGCCCCTGCCTATTTCCAGTCCGAGCCTATCTGGGTCATCTGCCAAGAGGATCAAGGTGGAGAAGGATGTGGAGTTGCCACAGGTTCCCATCGTCTGCCCTGAAAATGTGTACTCTCAGTTGCTAGCCGGGTATGCTGCATCCCGCCACTTCATAAGGGAGCCCTTCCTGGGCTTCAGTGACTCCAGGCAGTCACCTTTCGGCACTTCTTCCGAGCACTCCTCATCTGAGACAGGCAGCCTGCGCTTCTCCACCCCTCCAGGGGAGATTCTGGAGGGGGGTGGGATGTCAGGACGAAGTGGAAGCAGTACACCTCACCTTCAGCTGCGGGGTCCTAGGCCAGGGAGACCACCCAGCTCCAAGGAGAGCCGACGGAGTGACACCTGTGAGTTCTGTGGTAAGGTGTTCAAGAACTGCAGCAATCTGACCGTGCATCGGCGCAGCCACACAGGTGAGAGGCCTTACAAGTGTGACTTGTGCAGCTACGCTTGTGCCCAGAGCAGCAAGCTTACCCGGCACATGAAGACGCATGGGCAGTTTGGCAAAGAGGTGTATCGCTGCGATATTTGCCACATGCCATTTAGCGTGTACAGCACCCTGGAAAAACACATGAAGAAGTGGCATGGAGAGCATTTGGTGACCAATGAGGTCAAACTCGAGCAGCCTGACAGGGCTTGAGAACATTTACTAATGCACTGTATTATGGGTTTAGCTGGATAGTCTTTCTCTTGAATAGATTTTTTTTTTATTTTAGATTTATGTTTTATTTTATTTTTTGTTTGTTTTGATATTTTTTAAATTTTTTGACAAGTAAATCAAACTGCCACCTGAGAAAAAAGAACACAGGGGAGTGTTATTCTGTTGTTCTAAAAACCCTTCTTGCATTTCCCTGCAACTAACAGAGGAGTAGTCCATTATGAATTCATGGAGCCTTTCTAATGTGCAATAATTTCTGTATTTATTGGATTATTTGTTATTATCAATGGCATGTGCAGGTACATTATCGATAGGTTTCTAATGCATTCAGTTCCTGAAATTATATTTCTACACCCTATCTTATGATATGACGAATACTGAGAATTTGGCATTCAGCCAACTTTCATGTCTTTAACTAGTTTCCTTAAAGGAATAATATCTGGTAATTTCTAAAGAAGAGGTCAACTTCTAAAAATCTGAGAAAGTTTTCATGTTATAGTTGCTGTCAATGGCCCCTTTTGTCTTGTGTGATATACAATAGCTAGACGTAAAGCACCAAATGTCACTTTGACAATAAAATATTGAAAAAGTTTTAGGGGGCAAAAAAACCCAGGGATATTTTAAGGCAGCTGATAGGCAGTTTGACTGCATTTGAATGATTTTCTATTAACAACCCTTGAAATGTTCATCAACCTTGAGAATGGCAGTCATGTGCAAATCACAACAACAAAATGTCCTCTACAATCCCTTAGTTCCTGTGTATAAACAGTGTTGAGGCAACCAGTGTTGTATTTATTCCTGACAATATTTTTTCAAAAGTTTTGTTAAACCCCAGATTTGAGGGTTTACTAAAGTGTTTACGTTCTGTAATTAACCTCCATACATCTCTTCCACCTACATAATCTCTTAATTAATTTTCAGTGCTTTCCAAAACATGTATAAGGTTGAATCCTTTCATATGTTAATGGTATTATAATGTGTATTGTCATTGTGCTGTCTCGACTAATTCAGACTGCAAGTTGTTCAGGGAAGCCATAAGCTTGTTACATATCAAATTTGTATCATATGTATATATGGATGATACGACTGCAGTTTAATGCTGTATTCTTAAGAAATGATCAAAAGCAATTAGCAAATTCTCAATTTAACTTGAAATAAAAATTTTATTTGCAGGTATTTGGAAATCAATATTAAGCCCCTCACCTGCTTACCTGTAGAATTCATAGAATTAATTTGAGCTCACACGCACGCACACACACACACACACACACACACACACACATATTGGTGCGGCTATACTTATGAGGACTCTCCATAGACATAATGATTGCATGTATGTGTGTGTGTGTTAATTAATGAACTATAGATTCTATCCGCTAAACCTAACACTCACAAAGTACCACACGCTCCATTGAGAGTGATAGCCACTAATCGGGACCACGAGGAGGTTACCCCATGTGACTCTACCCTCCCTAGCAACCGGGCCAATTTGGTTGCTTAGGATACCTGGCTGGAGTCACTCAGCACACCCTGGATTCGAACACGCGACTCCAGGGGTGGTAGTCAGCGTCAATATTTGCTGAGCTTCCCGGGCCACCTGTTTAGTATGTTTTTACTACCCAAACCTGCCCACACACACACACATACATGCATTTTATGCAACATCCTGTGCGTTGAAACTGCAATCAGTGAATTGTGTTGGGGCGCTATGGAAGACCTCTTGACTGCTTGTCCTATAAAGGATTCTAGGATTACACACTCCACCTCCATCTGCCACCTTTTACACACCATCAGCTTAAATACACAAGGCCGCCCTCCACAAACCATGGTTCACTCTCTCTATTTTCACTCTTTATATGTACACTGCAAAAAAAAAGTCTTAATATTTCCGAAGTAAAAATACCTAAATATGCTTAAAAGCAGATACATTTTCTTGAGAAACAAAACTGCATAAGATATTAAGACTTGTTTTCAGAAAATATACCTTGAGCAAATAGTTTCTTTTCTTACTTTGAGGATAATTGTTACTAAATTTAGTAAGGGTTATGCTTAAAACAAGAAAACATCTTCAAATTACATAATTTTGCTTCTCAAGTCATTTTATCTTATTTAGATATTTTTACTGGAGAAAAAGACAAAATTACTTTTTCTTTGTAGTGTAAATGTTTTCCCTTAAACCAAGCCTTTGTGTGACTCGAAAGTTTACTTTAAACTAAGGCTGCACATACTGACCACTCAGAATCAATCAACAGGGTGAAACAGAGATATAAAGAAATGTACAGCACAAGAACAAGAACAATTGTATAACTTTGTCTTTTATCATCACCTACTTTTTAGATACTTTGCAAACTTAACATAAATGAAAGTGGCCATAACTTTTTAAAGGTTTTAATCTAGTAAACTTGCCAGATTTAGGTGCCACCAATGGTTTTCTGAAACAGATTGAACCAGAAAACATGGATGTGCCTCAAACTAATGTTCAGCCTTTATCCTCTGACACAGTTCAGACTCCTGTTATATAGTGGACGAAAACCAATCCATGAGCAAACTATCATTAACCAGTATCATTTAAATTCAATAAGTGGAATCAAATCAAGCAAAGTTGTAAAGGATGATTATTCATTTATTCGGGCAAATGTAATGTTTCATTTGTAAGCAAAGTCTTCAACACACAGATTTCTTTGAGAAATTACTGAGCCATTTCTTTCCTGTATTATTTAGAGTTATTGACAGTGGAGGTAAAACAACATAATTGGAAAATGTGATAACTATGACACTGTCTTTAAATTATGTTTACTGTGTTGAAGTATATGGATATTGAGCTTTTCTGTATATGTGTTTTAAATGAGAAAGTACCCATTTTTCTACTATTTTAAATATCATAGCAGGGGTTTTCTCCTCTTCCCTTTCTTTTCTTTTTTTCCTTCCCTTTTTTTGGTGCTGGTATTTCCGTAAATTTCAATGGATATATGCGCGTGTATGTTTTGTTCATTGTTAAAAACTCAATGTATTTGTAATTTCAGTGGCATTTTATGAAATGATGCAAAAAATTATTATATTTTGCAGTCCATTATGAAATTGTGAGTCTATTCAAATGTTTTGTCACTATATCTGTTCTTAATTTTGGTAAATCCATCCACTGGAGGATGTAAAAAAATAAAATAAATGGAAAAAAAAAAAAACATATCGAATCTTTTGCAAATTTTCTTTTTTTAAATGTATTTACATCCAGGGCTAACTTTGTGTTGTCATGATTGTGCAGAATAAATTTAAGAAAAAAAAAAAAAATAAAATAAATAAATAATAATAATATATATATATATATATATATATATATATATATATATATATATATACAGTGGGTACGGAAAGTATTCAGACCCCTTAAATATTTCACTCTTTGTTATATTGCAGCCATTTTCTAAAATCATTTAAGTTCATTTTTTTTCCTCATTGTACACACAACACCCCATATTGACAGAAAAACACAGAATTGTTGACACTTTTGCACATTTATTAAAAAAGAAAAACTGAAATATCACATGGTCCTAAGTATTCAGACCCTTTGTTCAGTATTTAGTAGAAGCACCCTTTTGATCTAATACAGCCATGAGTCTTTTTGGGAAAGATGCAACAAGTTTTTCACATCTGGATTTGGGTATCCTCTGCCATTCCTCCTTGCAGATCCTCTCCAGTTCTGTCAGGTTGGATGGTAAACGTTGGTGGACAGCCATTTTCAGGTCTCTCCAGAGATGCTCAATTGGGTTTAAGTCAGGGCTCTGGCTGGGCCATTCAAGAACAGTCACGGAGTTGTTGTGAAGCCACTCCTTCGTTATTTTAGCGGTGTGCTTAGGGTCATTGTCTTGTTGGAAGGTGAACCTTCGGCCCAGTCTGAGGTCCAGAGCACTCTGGAGAAGGTTTTCGTCCAGGATATCCCTGTACTTGGTCGCATTCATCTTTCCCTCAATTGCAACCAGTCGTCCTGTCCCTTCAGCTGAAAAACACCCCCACAGCATGATGCTGCCACCACCATGCTTCACTGTTGAGACTGTATTGGACAGGTGATGAGCAGTGCCTGGTTTTCTCCACACATACCGCTTAGAATTAAGGCCAAAAAGTTCTATCTTGGTCTCATCAGACCAGAGAATCTTATTTATCACCATCTTGGAGTCCTTCAGGTGTTTTTTAGCAAACTCCATGCGGGCTTTCATGTGTCTTGCACTGAGGAGAGGCTTCCGTCGGGCCACTCTGCCATAAAGCCCCGACTGGTGGATGGCTGCAGTGATGGTTGACTTACTACAACTTTCTCCCATCTCCCAACTGCATCTCTGGAGCTCAGCCACAGTGATCTTTGGGTTCTTCTTTACCTCTCTCACCAAGGCTCTTCTCCCCCCGATAGCTCAGTTTGGCCAGACGGCCAGCTCTAGGAAGGGTTCTGGTCGTCCCAAACGTCTTCCATTTAAGGATTATGGAGGCCACTGTGCTCTTATGAACCTTAAGGGCAGAATAATTGTTTTTGTAACCTTGGCCAGATCTGTGCCTTGCCACAATTCTGTCTCTGAGCTCTTCAGGCAGTTCCTTTGACCTCATGATTTTCATTTGCTCTGACATGCACTGTGAGCTGTAAGGTCTTATATAGACAGGTCTGTGGCTTTCCTAATCAAGTCCAATCAGTATAATCAAACACAGCTGGACTCAATTGAAGGTGTAGAACCATCTCAAGGATGATCAGAAGAAATGGACAGCACCTGAGTTAAATATATGAGTGTTACAGCAAAGGGTCTGAATACTTAGGACCATGTGATATTTCAGTTTTTCTTTTTTAATAAATGTGCAAAAATGTCAACAATTCTGTGTTTTTCTGTCAATGTGGGTTGCTGTGTGTACAATAATGAGGAAAAAAAATGAACTTAAATGATTTTAGCAAATGGCTGCAATATAATGTAAGGGGGTCTGAATACTTTCCGTACCCACTGTGTATATATATATATATATATATATATATATATATATATATATATATATATATATATATATATAAATAAATAAAATATATTCATACTTTTGTTGACTTTATTATCATTCTATAATGTGGAGAGAAAAAAGTAATAAAAAAGAATGAGTAGGTGTGTCTACATTTTGACTGGTAGTAAATATGATGTTAGAAAGCCTGAGAAATCAGCACATCCATTTTTTATTAAGGCTAAAATGAATTTTTTTAAGCCCCAACTGGGATCTGCAAGTGACATTTGGCCCAAAGACTTCACTAATTTGTTAAAGCTTCATCTTCACTGCACCTGCCCTTTCCTCCTCTTTAGTCTAAGTGCAGAGCACACAAAAATCTTGTCTGACCTCTCCCATTTTGCCTCATCCTTTCTGGCAGGAAAACTCTTCATTTTCACATGACCAGACATAGAACGGGCTTTTCCCCTGAATAAGCCACTCATGTGAAGACCCACAGCCTAAAAGCAGCCTGCATGGTGACCTAGAGATGTTGTAAACAAACAATTGCTCCGTAGTTCATTCATCCTAAGATGTCTTGGCCAACATGTTTAAGCAATGTGTAGTTAGGTCTTTCATACTATGCAGTACATTTTCATGTCCCTATCATTTATGTCCTAATAAATTGGATAAAAGTTTAAACTTACAACTTTAAAAAGAAATCATATTAGTTTGTTTTCTTTTATCACAGTATCACCATTAAGTAAACATATGGGTGAATTATAAATAACTATACAACTATTAATTGAGCGGATGCCATATCTGCCTTATCTTCTTTTAAAATGAAAAATTGGACATTTATTAAGAAATATTCCAGGTGTTTCTTAATTTTTTCCTTCCTCTAATTAAAACATTACATACAAAATGATTTTTGATGGGGAATATTGTTGTAATTCATAATCAATTTAGTCAAGTTTAATCAAGTTTTTCCTATACGTCCCCAAAAGCCCTATCTATAATTTTAGTCTTTTGTAATACTGGTTTAACGAACAGTCCCATAGACACCATCCTCCAGGAAGTGCTATATTTTTTGGTGGGAAAATAACAGCACAAACATTAAGATTTAGCAATGGATTTTATAAATAGATGTTTTGTGTTTTTTTATTGTTTATATCACTCTAAAACATTCAATCCTGTTTGATAAAATTACAGAAACCAGTATGATAATGTGAAAAATTCATATTAAAAAGTTGTTACATTTCAAAAGTTATTATTATTATTCATTTTTTTTCAATTAACTTAAAGTTGACAGCCTCATGTAAACCAACTGATTAGTCCCTTACTGAGCAATGGCTAACTTTAGCTCTAAGTTTAAGTTCCTGAGCTTGACCAGAGCATATTTCTGAAATTCCTTAAATTACAATAAGAATGTAATTTTTTTTTTAATAGTTACAAAGTTCAAAAGCAACTGCATAACAGGAATGACCTAGTGAATGTCTTGTTAAAGAGGCAAGCATGCGGTTTCAATGGAGCCGGACATCTGGGAGACATCTTCTGCCACAAACAGCCCAGTCCCAGCGCATCCCTGACGGCTTAAAAAGTCACATTCCCAGAGCCTCATTCATGGCACCAGTTTCCCCTCGAGGTACCACTTTTTTCACACTCTAATTACGAGCAGCCACACCAATGAACCGCCAAGTAGCATTGACCACGTCTCCACATGAGCTGGTGTCGTAGTTCAGATACAGCACGCCATTTAAGGTCCAATTTAGTCTCTCATAATGGCAGGTCCCACTGGGCCTGTTCTCTCTCTGCCATGGGAAGAGACAGATCTCTATATGGTGGTGAAGGAGCCCCTTATTTGTCAGGCCATAATGACTTGGATCCAAATAAGTCACATAGAGAGAGAAAGTGACAAGGAAATTAGGGGTCTGAACATAATGCGGTCACAACAAATGGGGTGTCAGCTACAGAAAAGTTGCAATTTGCGCCTTGACCCTGCCGAGCGACCGCAGTTCATGGGATGATAGAAAATCATCCCACCAGATCTCTAGTCCATATATCCAGTTACTAATCTTCGTTTTCCTGATCATTGCCCAATCACACTGCCCTGTGTGAAAATGATGAGCCCATGGGGCAGAGAAAATGGCAACAATGGTAAATATGAGAGAGGATATTTTTTAAGACAGTTGAGAGATGCCAGGAAACATGGACGTCCTGTGGGTTTTGAAGATCTGTCCACAGCAGAGATACCTAAAGGAACAAAGAAAAAGATGACTCTTTTCACTGAGTAGCTTGTACAATTCTGAAAAGTAAATGAATAACTTGCATATACACAGATCAGCCACACATTAAAACCACCTGCCTAAGATGGTGTACTGTAGGTCCCCCTCGTCCCGCCAAAACAGCACTAACCCGCATCTTAGAATAGCATTCTGAGATGCTATTGTGTTCACCACAGTTGTACAGAGCGGTTATCTGAGTTACCGTAGACCAGGGGTGGAATAGGAAAAGAAATCGGCCCAGGATTTTATATACAAACTGGCCAAAAAGTTGTGACTGTCCTTTTCTGTGTATCGCTGCCCCCTTTGGCATATCGCGCCACCGTTTTGTGGCCCGTTCTGCATAATGCGGTGGCTCATTTCAGTTTAGTACCGAAAATGCCCGTTATGCCAGATTACGAGTCCTGGCATTTTCACTTTGGGGGATGATCAGGGGCAGATGGGCCATCGGGAGAACTGAGCGGGCTGGAGAACGGGCCGCGATAAGCTAAAATGAGCCGCCGCGTTATGCAGAACGGACCAAAAAATGGCACCGCGATATGCAGAAAAAGACCAGACTTTTGGGCCAGTGGCTATGTAAAATCCCAGGCCGATTTATCTTCCCAGTCCAGCCCTGCCGTAGACTTTGTCACTTCAAACCAGTCTGGCAATATCTGTTGACCTCTCTCATTAATTAGGCGTTTCCATCTGCAGAACTGCCACTCCCTGGAAGTTTTTTGTTTTGTTTTTGGCACCATTCTGAGTAAATTCTAGAGACTGTTGTGTGTGAAAATCCCAGGAGATCAGCAGGTACAGAAATACTCAAACCAGCCCATCTGGCACCAACAATCATACCACGGTCCAAATAACTGAGATCAAATTTTTTTCCCCCTTCTGATTGTTGATGTGAACATTAACTGAAGCTCCTGACCCGTATCTCCATGATTTTATACACTGCACTGCTGCCACACGATTGGCTGATTAGATAATTGCATGGATGATTGTTGGTGCCAGACAGGCTGGTTTGAGTATTTCTGTAATTGCTGATCTCCTGGGATTTTCTAGAATTAATTCAGAATGGTGCCAAAAAATATGAAATAATAAAAAATCTAGTGAGCGGCAGTTCTGTGGATGGACATGCCTTGTTGATTAAAGAGGTCAACAGAGAATGGCCAGACAAAGTCTACAGTAACTCAGATAACAGGGGGTAGGCTCCTCGCACATGCCTCCTATCTCCGGCAGGATATGATGGTTCCAAGTACAACTCCCTCACCACAGACGGGGCTACGCCAAATGGAGACATTACTTTTCTGTTTTACATTCATCAAATAAATGGCATCTTAATCCTCACTCAAGCCTTCCCGATAGATATATATATATTTGTGTTTGTGTGTTTTTTTTTGTCTAATTAAACATGATTTTATCTGTTCAGCCGGTTCCCGCCTCCTCCTTGCCCATTTTAAACCCTGTTACATTGGTGCTGAACAGTCAAAATAATATTTAATGTAAATTTAAACAAAAAGACACAAACACAAATGCACACACGGTAGCTGTGCTTGGCTTTCTCTCTCCCGAACTGCCGCAACCGGCTGCCTTTATCCATCTCCTAGGTTGATTTGCCCGATAGTGAGCCGGGTGTGCGTAGTCACGGCCCGACCCCCCGTCACAATCATCATGTTGTTCTAAATCTGTACGACTTTCCCCTGTGAAACAGAAACAGGGTTGGGCAGAATACTTGGGCTAAATATTAAATACGCTCTTAAATGCCTTAAATGTACCTAAAATCACATACAAAACTAATGTATTCCGAAAACAAGAATATTTTTAGAATACATATTTATAAAGGCAACGCACAATTGGAAGATTTATGTGTGATAATATCATTAGTATCTTATCTGAACTGCTACATCTCCATTACTAACATCTAAGTTAGTCTAAACAGCCAGCTAGCTGTTTGTCAATGCTAACAAAGATGAGATTATAAAAGTAGTAGAATACAATTGGATAAATTCTAAAAAGCAACTAATAGTACTGTATATTCTTTATATGCTATTATTTCAAGAGCTCAGGTTTTTGCAAAAAGGACATTTGCTCTTTGTTGTATCTTTTATTTGTAGGTACATGTTTAAATTAATACTGTTTACTGTCAATTTTTTTTTTATTAAAGTCTGGTCTGTTTCAGTTTAACACTTTTTGTCATTTTGCACATTATCATAAACTAAATGTGTTATTAGGGGCCAAGCACTGAAAGTGTGTAGACACCTATTGTAATCGTTAGTGTTCTTTTCTTCTTCTTCTTCTTCCGCCATTCAGTCTATGGCACCCATAGAACCTTATGCGGGAAAGTGTGAAATTTGGCACACAGATCGAGGACAGTCTGAACATTAACTGGAGCAAATTTGGAGTCTTTAATTCAAACCTCTAGCACCTCCAACTGCCCAAAGTTTCACATGTTTATGCTAATAACTTTTGAACCATAAGTGCTAGAATTCAATTTGATTTATTGTCTCGACAAATCGATTGCACCCTATGTCATCATTTTCCGTCTTGAAATGTTTTCCGGCATTATGAACTCCTCCTAGACCATTTGTCCTATTTGCATGGCAATTTAACCAGATCATCTTCAAACCAGGCTGACAAAAGGAATTCAAGTTGATTAGTCAAACGGTTCTCGAATAATGCACAACAAATTTGATGAAGAACACACCAAATTGGATGTGAGGCTATATCTCTGCAACACTTTAGCATATTTACACCAAACTTTGAGTGTGTTATGATAACCATGACCTGAGGGAACCTGCACAGTTTCGGTATAGCGCCACCTAGTGGTCACAAGTTATGAAAAATTTATATTTTTGCTTATAAATTCTGAATAGATTCACCTAATATCACAAATCTGGTCTTGTTAGATTCTGTGCGGGATGACGAGTCGAATGATACCAAATTTCCTTATGTATTTTCTAGGACTGTCAATCAATTAAAAATGTTTAATCTAATTAATTACATGGTGTCCCGATTAATAAATCGCGATTAATTGCATATACAAATATTTGCTGAGAAAGCCCCTCATATAACAATAATTCAATAGTTCAATTAGTTATCTTTAAATATTATATATATATATATATATATAAAATATATTCAGATAATTATAATGCATTACATTCTTGTGGCAGAAGAGTTAATCATTGATAAGACAATACAAAAAGTGGCTTTAGAATACAATGTATTGTTTACTACCATATTATTGATCATAAGTCAATCATTGGCATACAGTTTACAACAATCCATTTCACAAGTGAATTTGTCAATCAGTTGGAGATTTATTATGAGGGCTCGTTTAAGAGCCTGTCAATCAGACACCTGCGTCAGACATGCTTGTGTAGTGTCTCGGGTGCGTTGCATCATAAACATAAAATGTTTAGTTCACTGTTTCAAATTAAATATAGTTTAATACTCAATCTTTAAACACATCTTGAGATCCCTTAGTTTGCATTTGCGCTCCTTCAAGGGTTTTGAATGCAAGAATGTAACTTATGTTTGCGTTGATCTGCCTACTGAGGTATTTTCTTCACTGTATAAACTGTGCGTTGCTCATACAGCTGAAATTTCACTTACTGCCCTCTGGAGTAAACAGGTGGTACTACAAGCTTGCATTTCTCAGGAATCTTCCTTATTATGGTGAGATTAATTGAGTAAATTTTTTAACGCATTATTTTTTAAATTAGATTTTCAGTGAATATCGACTTAAATTTAGTTTTGTTCCTTACACGAAGCTATTGTATGGCTTCGGATGACTTGGAATATGGTGCACAATTCGCTAAATTTATGATACATTTATGGTGCATTTTTTTGTCCTTTTTAGAGCTTGACAACCTCTGGCACTATGGGGGAATACACTAAACAGTTGCGCCATTTTTGCAAATGCATGCGTCTTTTTCACTAACCAGAAGGTTAAGCAGACACAATCAGTGCTAAAATGTATTTCTGCACAAACACTTTCTATGCAGTTAGGCTTTAATTAATTCAAATGTATTATTTAATTACTACTTTTATCAAACCTCAAATAAACATGTAGATTCACAAGATCAATTGTTAGAGGCGATTGAGAAGTACCTATGGGAAGATCAGTTTTTGCACATAAGGGAATGTAAAACTTACCACTCATTCATTATACCTTAAATCATGGTTAAAAGAAAATCAGTGTAAATAAAAATGCTGTATTGCCATTTTTTTGTGTATGTTCGAATGTTACTGTTTTATGAAGTATATTTTCACTCCAGCATATTATTATTCCTGTTTTCCTGTAATACCTGTCCAAGGACTACAGTTGAAAATTATCTGCAAAAAAAAAATAACTGCCACATTCACAGAAATGTGCATAGATGTGTACAAACCCATAGGAATAGGAAATGTAAAAGGCTCAAAATTTATTACGCTTCTGTAGCGAACACAAGTTGAGACAGTCACAATGTCGGGGAAAAACTGCTTTATTAAATAACAGCAGGCAACAGTACAAAACAAGGGCAAATCCAAATGAGAGTCGTCGAGGGAAGCGTAGGGTCAAAAGCCGGGGAATCAAAGTAGTGTAAAGGGGCAAATCCGGGAGAGAGTGGTCAACGAGAGCGAGAGGTCGAAGCCGGGAAACAAGCACAACTAGACGGGACTAGCAGGATGAAAAACAAGGGAACTAGGGGAATACTAGAGTTGGCAAGCTAAGGGGTAAACAAGAGGAGTTTCAGAACTAGACGAGACTAGCGGGGGGCAAAGACACGGAAAACTAAATACAATAACCAACAACCGTGAGATGAAAGGGTAGTGATATATATATGGGCGAGTGCAGGTGTAAACCATGACAGGTGATGAGACGAGTGCAGGTGAAACTAATGTGCAGGAGTGCAGATGACGCGAATGCAGGTGGTCATAATGTTCTGGGGGATTGGAAACGCGTGAGAAACTCGAGGAAGGGAGATTGCCTACGAGCATGTGAGCGAGTAGGAGCAAAGTGGGAGTGAGGGCTCGAGCGAGCAAAAAGAGCGTGAAAAGCTTGAGGGGGCGGAGCGAGGGAGTGAGGTCGAGGGAGTGTGCGTGTGTGTGCTAGACGATGCGGGGAGAAGCAGAGGAGCGGGGTTCGTGACAGCTTCATTCACAAAAATTGCCCCAAAAAATTACAATGCCAGATTAAAGCAAGCGGTAAAATGTATTTTATTCAAAAGAGATGTTTGTTTATTTTCTATCAATAATATCAGCAGTAATTCATCAAATAATAATCAAATGATGGAGAGGAGTGTTATTACATATACAGTATCCAGACATGCAATGTAGTTAAGCCCACTTTCAGCATGTTAAAGAGCTGATTCAGGAGTCTGGCAGAGTGTGTCAGATCACAGTGTTCTGCAGCATCCTCTGCTATATAATGCAAAGAACCGGCCCGCGAGATCGGAACTGCATGTGCAATTGGGTACAACAGCAATTTGTGGCCATGTTTGCACCGTTATCTGATCTGCATAATTTTTTAATGAACTGGATTCTAAACCAGTGCAGAACACGTGTGCAATATAACCAACACTTTTACCAGGAGCAGTTCATTCTTAGTGATTTCTCCCTACTTGTTTTCATAGTATGGAAAAGAGCAGCATGAAAAATGTACTAATTAACTTCTCTTGTATTCCACAGAAAACAGAAAATCATACAGGTTTGGTACAAAATGAGGGTGAGTAAATGATGTCAGAATTGAATTTTTTTGGGTGAAATATTGCTTTAAATGCAGTACATAAAACTGCTGTATAACCAAAAGAGATTTGAGACTAGACTCTGCATCAGGATGGTTAAATAGCGAATACCTGACTATTAAAACGTGAGGAGGGAAAAAAGTTGATCACACCTTTGAAGTTGTGCAAGAGATCACATAAACACTTTGCTCTTGATTTCAAAATTACTCTCGAGCCGCTGCAAACAGCACAATCATCTTGTGATTAGCTTCAAACAGCAGAATGCTACGGCTCTGAAAATAAAACAACAGACGGGGCTTGTACACTGAAAGATTGCTTATCTTGTACTCTGTAATTAAGCCAGTCTGCACTTGATGAAAGCAAATTCAACTGGCGGGGCCACAGTTTCACAGCCAGTTTGCTTTTACGACATAATTACAGTCCAAATCAAATGAGAAGATTTCATATTTCTGCGGGACAAGTGTGGACTCCAGTGTCAACAGCTACCCGAGCAAGAGAAGAGGCTGGCTAAATACCTTAGTAATTGACCACTGTTTGGGTGATCCAGGGAGGTCTGACTACATGAATTCAAATGACTACTACTTGGAAAGAGTGGTGGCAGTTATTCAGACCGTAGGTGTGGTTTTTCGTTATAAACAAGCTACGCTTCACTGTTTCCCCCATTCCAATGTGTCACTGAATATCTCCAGAGCTTGTATCAGCATGACCCAAACTCATTTTTCATTTATACAAATGGAATTGTTCTGCGGGGGAAAATTAATATCGGATTGTGCAGAATGGGTGTCAGCATGCCATTGAATACAATGGCAACTGAAACAACATATTTTCATGCCCTCATATCCCCTTTTTAAGGGTGAAGCCTCACAAGCTTTGCATCTAAACAAAACACTGGTAGTAAATCATTTTTAACCATTAAATGTATTCCCTTTTATTTGCACACATTTTTCAAATCTTCTGCCCTGATTGTGAAGAAAATCTGTGGAATTCTCCTAAATCCATTTAAACAGAACTTAGAGAACTACACTTTTATTGGTAACTGAAAGCATTTTCATATTAGATCAAATATTGTATCAATCAATGAACATAATTAAGATACACAAATTGACCTACTCTGAAAATGTTCTTAAAGCTGATGTAACTTTTTCAAAGCTTGTACTATATGTATCCCAATTTATTATGAGTTATTGCAGACAAGGTACGCCCCTTCATGGCAATGGTATTCCCTGATGGCAGTGGCCTCTTTTAGCAGGATAATGTGCCCTGCCACACATTGTTTGGGAATGGTTTGATGAACATGATGAAGAGTTCAAGGCCCTGCCCTCCAAATTCCCCAGATCTCAATCCAATGTGGGAAGTGCTGGACCAACAAGTCCGATCCATGTCGGCTCCACCTCGCAACTACAGGACTGAAGGATCTGCTGCTAATGTCTTGGTACAAGATACCACAGGAAACCTTCAGAGGTCTTTAGAGTCCATGCATCGGCGGGTCTGTGCTGTTATAGAAGCACACGGAGGACAAACAGCATACTAAGCATAAGATCATAATGTTTTGGCTCATCTGTGTATCATTTGCATGATACAATTTTTTAATTAATAAATAAATAAATTAAGATAGGACAGGACAGGTTCAGGTCAGAGGCCTTTTCTTGTTTTGTGAATAGATGTGCTCAACTTTTACGAGCAGATAATTAGCTCCTCATATTCGAGTGACTTTTATATCTGTCTGTTTTATGGCAAGACATCTTGAGAAGTGTTTGCTCAGCACTGAGCTTGTTACGAGGGTAAGTGAAGACAGATACTTCCCTCTTTCTCTCAAACGCTCCAGCGGGACACATACGCTTCAGGCTATGCAGCATTTCTGTTCATATTTATACCCTCAAGACTATCAAATAAATTGAATATGCCTCTTTGTCTTTGGTTAACACCATCCATAAACCAATTGAGGCTGCCAAACTTTTCATACACTTATACACATATACAAAATTGAATATATATATATATATATATATATATATATATATATATATATATATATATATATACTTAGTTTTATGAATGTATTCTCAACTAGTTTTTCTTCAGGACTACTGAACTACGATCTGTCCAGTGATAGATGGGTTTGGCTCAACTATGCTCAGATTCAGAGAAAACAGAGAGTGAAAATTGTTCCAACAAAAAAAATCCACATTAAAACCAGGTAACTTTTTTAACCAAGAATCTTTTTTTTCCATTTCAGTTTCCATTCAGGGCTCTGTTTATTTTGCCATCCTAACTATGCATGATTATATGGTTAGTTGCATTTTATTATTTAAAGACCTGTGACTCATTTTTGGGCCATAACCCACCAGTTGAGGACCACCAATCTATGCTACCCTGCTGATATGTTGTTTTGAATGCTGGTCCACATCACAGGATTCTGGAGTGCTAGTTTTCCTACAAGGTTTTTTTGACTAGCTTAACAGCAAGATACCTGTCTGTCACTCACACGATGTTGTGCTGTAGTGTCACTAGGGGTTTGCTCTTGAGAGGGGGGTGTTGTGCCCAATTCTGGATATGCGCGCATTGAAAAAGGCCTTACACAGGCTTCCGTTCAAGATGTTGATGCAAAAGCACATCCTGGCGTCAGTACGACATCAGGATTGGTTCGTGGCCATCGACCTAAAGGACGCGTACTTTCACGTATTGATCCTCCCCCTCAGGATGATGCATATGAGACCACTCCAGCACTGGCTACAGACATAAGTCGTCTTGGTACCGCTGTTCCCAGGGAACCTCTGTTCATCACTGTCATGACAGATGCCTTGAATTCAGGCTGGGGCGCCGAGTGCAACGGGCAGGTAGAATCAGGGCTCTGGACAGGGCCCTGCCTGCAATGGCACATCAACTGCCTAGAGTTGCTGTCAGTATCGCTAGCCCGGCAGAGGCTTCGGTCATTGATTCAGGTCAAGCATGTACAACGCAGTGACCCTGGCGTACATAAACCGCCAGTGCGGTGTACGCTCATGTAACATGTCACAATTCGCCTGCCGCCTCCTCCTTTGGAGTCAGTGGATGTTGAAGTCTCTGCGAGCCACTCACCTCCGGGGGTCCTCAACCTTGCAGTTGATGCGCTCACGACAGGTAACACTACACGGAGAGTGGAGACCCATCCCCAAGCAGTCCAGCTAATTTGGGAGAGATTCAGATTCACCTCCCAAGAGTCCTCTCATTGCCCCCTTTGGTACTCCCTTTCCAAGGTTCCCCTTGGCATGGATGCCTTGGTGCACAGCTGTCATCAGAGGCTGTGCAAGTACGCGTTTCCCCCAGTGAGCCTCGTTGCACAGACATTGTGCAAAGTCAGTGGCATCAGCCCCTCCTTGGTGCATTCCCCTAAGGTAGGACCTTCTCACTCAGGGGCAGACCTAGCAGGCCTTCCGCCAGCGACGATAGACACAATCACTCAGGCCAGAGCCCCCTCTATGAGGCGGATGTTCGCTCTGAAGTGGCGTCTGTTCTCAATTTGGTATTCTTCCCGCGGGGAAGATCCACAGAGATGCGCAGTCAAATCTGTGTTGTCCTTCCTACAAGAGGGGCTGGAGAAACGGCTGTCTCCCTCCACCCTGAAGGTATACATGGCTGCTATAACAGCGTATCATGATACACTGGATGGGAGACCCTCACGGCAGTATGACCTGATCACCATGATCGTCAAGGGCGCAAGGATATTGAATCCTCCTAGGCCGTGCCTGTTTCTCTCTTGGGATCACTCTGTGGTCCTACCTGCCCTACAGAGAGCCCCCTTTGAGCCCCTGGAGCAGGTGGATTTCAGCACTTTGTCACTAAAGATGGCCCTCCTGGTTGTGCTCACTTCTATCAAGAGGGTTGGGGTTCTACAGGTGCTCTCTGTCACCAGCAAATGACTGGAGTTCAGGCCGGCACACTCTCACGTGATCTTGAGACCCCGGCCCAGTTACATTCCCAAGGTTCCCACCACTCTCTTTCGGGATCAGGTGGTGAATCTGCATGCGCTCCCTTCAGAGGAGACGCTGACATGGCTGGGGCTCTCGCTTAGCTCCTCAGCACAAATCTGAATGAGTGGTGCACGCCATCTCCTTTTATACCCATATGTCCGGGGTGGAGAGCGGTATGCAAATTCCACATTTTTATTGGCCTTTTCTGAATAAAGCAAAGGTGATTGGGGATCTCAAGAGTGAACCCCTAGGGTCACAACATCAACACAATGTCTCGTTAATTTTATCAGGGAACAGAGGCTACATCAGTAACCAAGAGGACTTCCCTGGTTAACAAGCAAAACCAGAAAAAACATACTGGGGTGCGTTTACCATACAACAAAATAGCTAAGTGTGTAATCACCATAGTACAATGCATCATTGTAGAAATTAACTAGCTAGTCATGAATATATCCCGAACCCGTAGTAACTATGTTACACGTCCATCGTTCGAACCACGTTGGTTGAGCTGCTATTAATTATGTTAATTAGGGGGAGGAGTAAAAACTTCTGCAAATATTAAATTATAATAGCTCATTTACATTTACACCAGAAAGCCATTTAATCAAAGAAAGCTGCTGAAGACATGAAAGCGACATGCACTGTGTAATGCGACAGATGCATTGTGTTGCAATAGATGGGTTTCCCTCTAAATTAGACTTATGTGTTCTCCTGACGCACTTGAGCACATACACACATGCCCACTCTTCAAAAATATATTAACGCCACTTTATGTTAACATAAACACAAAAAAGCAGTGTTCTTTGACAGAAACCACACACGCATTTACATGACGTTTCAGAATGCTGCTTTCTCCAAAACCCCTGAAAATTTTTTATCTTAAATGCATGTAAACTTGGTCCAAGTAGTGACAGAATTAAATATATATATGAATAAAAGATATAGAAGCCTCATTGAAGTGAAATAATATCCACAGAGCGAACTAACAAGGAACTATGCTCCTGACTACAAGTAAAGAGCTGTATTTGCAACCACACAACTTGATGCTGTTTGCAATTATTCATTGGAACTATGCTTTTGGGAAACACCAAGTCGTTGAACTATGTTGGTAATGATGGAACTTAGGACCATAGATGTCTAATGATGCTTTTGGAAACACACCCCTGGTCAACAAGGTAGATCAGCACCTAACTAGTATAAACCAACCTAGAACATCATGGGAATTACATGGTGGTTAAACTGGTCTTTTCAGCAGGGTGTGAGCCACCTGGAGTACAATTCAAACCAAAACTCCTTGCAAAACCAACTGTATTCAAGACCTCATGTGGAGTAAATTCCCTCCCTAAATGTGAGCAGATCACTGAGCTCGAACAGAAGGAGTAACACAGGGGATGCTGGTAAATTTTCACTGTCTGGAGTTTGACCTCTTGTGTCTCAAGTGCATGCTAGTGAATCAATGGGAGGGTCTGGAGGGCCCAGGGGTCAACTTGAGATTGTCTGGAGGATGCGTTCCCATTGTGAGTGTTGATAGGACCTCTTTATGGTGCCATCACCTGTGTTTGGCAGGTGGCTTGGGAAGAGATTGCATCTCCCCGCATGATGGTCTTCTTTGTCCCTCAGCTTTAAGGACTCTACCTCATTAAAGGGCCTTTATGAGGTTAAGAAAAATAGACTTTTCTAAATTGAGAGAGAGAGAGAGAGAGAGAGGCGCTAGACAGTGAAGATGAGGCGAGAGGCTGTTTTACTATTGTAATTGTTTTTTTCTTTCTTAAGGTTGCTCTACTGATAATTATTTGTCAGGGTTATGGTATTTTATCTGATTTGAAACACCATGAGTCGTTAGGAGTAATGAGACATAGCCTTTTGTTTGGCATTTCAGTCTAATAAAGCAATAATCCATGAGAGACTGTTCCTGGAGGGTCTAAAACCCCCTTAACCAGTGCTTGAAGTGGAATGAAATCATGCCGTTACTCCTTCCCTGAGAGTTTCTCCATCCATCGGGGGTGGGGTGCCAGGATGTCCTGAGCGTTTCTTCATCTGGGTTTTCATTCATTATTTCTTAATTCTTCAGCCGGTACGCAAGAGTTAATGCCAGTACTATGACGTAATTTTGTCATCATTGCCGGTACTGCTTACCGATGCGTACCAGCTCACTTTGAGCACTGCCCTTAAAGGAATAGTTCGCCCAAAAATTTTTATTCAGTCATTGTTTTCTTTCTTTCTCTGAACTCAAAGGGAGAAATTGTGAAAAAATATTGTGTTCAGTGATTTCACAATATTCCAGTTTATGGTGACTACCTCTACAAGTATAATAAATTATTCCATGAGACTCATGATAGTTATGAAAGCATATAATAAGGTTTGGTGAGAAACAAACCGAAATCAAATGTATTATTTAGAGAAAAAATTTACTGACCGTTGATCTCCTGTGCGCGTTCATGATAGTGCATGAGTTTTAAATGGCATATTAAGTTATCCAGAAAAGAGCAGTGAATGTTTTATCTTTTTCAGTATTGTTGCTTGATTAATTTTCCCTACAATTTTATATCTACAAATTGTATGCAATCTAAAGAACTGTGGATAATTTTATAATAATACTTATATTAGTAGATACCATGTGACCCTTTTATTTTTCCTTGATATTTTTAAAACAGCATAAAGTGGCATGAAAGCAGAATGCGGCACAAATTAGGACACACAGATCTGCAAGATCACACGTTTATTAATTTTGATGCATGGATTTTTTGTGTGCGTATGCCAGAGGTGGAAAGAGTACTGAAAAATCCTACTCATGTAGAAATACTGTTACTTCCAAAAAATGTAGTGAGAGTAGAGTAAAAGTAGCTGTCCTAAAAACTATTCAAGTAAGAGTAAAAGAGTAGCTCATTTAAAAGTTCTCATGAGTATTGAGTACGAGTTGCAAAACCTATGCCCCATTATAATGAACACTGTATGCCAACTTCTAAAATACATCACTTATCTATAATAAACACTACATGAATCTGATACTAAAAAATAAAAGGGAGACATGATAACAGAAATTAAAAAATTAAAATGTTATTTTCGATACACTGATCACCATTTTAAATCATAATGTATGAAGCAATTGCTTTAAAATCAGTTTATGTGTAGTGTCTAAATTTCCCTTAATGCCGACAGAGCATTATTGTTGTGCATAAAACATTTTCAAACAATGCAAGGAATGCAAAAACATGCTAAATAAGCAGGATCACTTGGAACATCATGTCCTGCACAATAATGGAGGTAGAGCAGGCATGGGAAACGTTGTTTGGTACAGGGGCTACATCACACTTAAAAAGGAATAATTCACCCAAAAATGAAAATTCTCTCATCATTTACTCACCCTCATGCCATCATGGATGTGTATGACTTTCTTTCTTCTGCAGAACACAAATTACAATTTTGAGAAGAATATCTCAGCTCTTTTGGTCCACACAATGAAAGTGAATTGGTGCTAAAATATTGAGGCTCCACAAATCACATAAATCAGCAAAAAAGTAGTCTAATCCAGTGGTTTAATCCATGTTTTCAGATGCGATATGATGGATGTGCTGAGAAACAGATCAATATTTAATTCCTTTTTTACTATTAATTATCCTCCCTGCTCAGTCAATCACTTTAAATGTTACTTTCTTCTTGTGTTTTTGGTGATTCACATTCTTCATGAATATTGCCACCTACTGGGCAGAGAGAAGAATTTATAGCAAAAAATGACTTTAATATTGATCTGTTTATCATCCACACCTGTCATATCAATTCTGAAGTCATGGATTAAACCACTGGAGTTTTATGTATTACTTTTATGTGCTTTTTGGAGCATCAAAATGTGGGTCCCCCTTCACTTACATTGAATGGACCTACAAAGGTGAAATATTCTTCTAAACATCTTAATTTGTGTTCTGAAGAAAGAAAGTCATAGACAGATGGCATGAGGGTGAAAATGATAAGATAATTTTCATTTTTGAGTGAATTATTTCTTTAAGTAGCACATGGAGGGCCACATTGTCCTCCTTTTGAGATACAATGTTCAACATTTATTTAGTTCTTGTATATTTTAAGGCAAGAAATAGTTGTGTTCTCATTCTAATGCATGATGCAAAATTTTCTGAAGTCTGTGAGTGGTGGAATGTTCTGCTGAAGTTTTGCTCAGCAAATGTTAGTACTTTTCAATCTTTATAAAGGCTAAGCATAATTATACATTATGTCATCTCTACTTTCTTGGTAATTTATTATACCACTTAACACACTCTAAATATCAGGGGTCGGTATTATTAAAAAACTAACAATATTAAAAAAAATTATTATTATTAAAAATGTCACTATTTTATTCTATTACACTAATACTTCTAAAGCTACTAAAGTTATTCGGCTAAAAGTAGTGAGTGGTTTTCTCATTTCCTTGTTAATGTTGTTTGATTAATAGCCTTTATATGAAATAGCCTACTAGACAGTGCTCAATTCAGTTACATGTACACTTCTATGTTCTACATCTAGAACAGAGGTGTTCATTACATCTGATCTTTGATAGACATAAAGCAACCACTGGTTGGTTGATGCCTCAGATAAAATATTGATATTATAAAGATTTACTTTGATCATTTCTGACGCCTGTTTGAATTGACAGGCGACTAATATTTGTAGCTGTCAATTCAGATAGACGTCAGGCAATAAAATGAATCATTATATCAACACTTTATCTAGATTAACCAGCCAATGCCGCATCTTGGTGAGGCATGTAATGTAACACCCTGTTCTAGATGTAGAATATAGTCTAAATATAGAAAATTACAAAAGTTTGATAGAGGACAAAAAGTGTATTTGCATCAAAATGTTGGACAGGGAAGTAGCAAACACAGATGGTGGGAAAATAGTGCTGTAAAAGTACAGTTACAGCACTTAAAATGTACTCAAGTAAAAGTATAACATTTTTAAACTACTTAAACTAAAAAAGTACAATTCTTGGGGAAAAGTAGTTAATTACACTAACGTGAGTATTTGTAATTCGTAACTTTAAACCCATGGTGTTCACCGGGATTCAAGGGAATCTGCTTTGCCAATATACAGTATTATCAAGGTTATATATTCAATTGAGGGTGCTCTAACGTTTGCAGAACTGGGCCTGCATCTAGCTGGCAGCTGCACTGACATGATTGCAAAAAACCAAGATGCCTTACTATCTACTCTATAAGGTTTGCAACTTCACTAAAACAATGTTTGAACTCCCTCAGGCCTATAGCTTATTTCGCAGGTTACCAGCATATCACAAAGCACATTCTGGGTTGAGCGAGCGGTGCTGAGCAGACTGAGCAGAGTGGAATTATCACCGTGCTCTGCATTCAATATAACATGTTGATTTACTTAATTAATTATATGATATACAATACGATAAAACAATTAACACAATTAATCACACCCACGACTCAAACGTAAATTCTGTTTAAGAGACTTTTCTATTATCAAAACAATTAAAACTTGAAGTACTTCCTTCATGTTTTTGCGGATCCACACAAAGTGCAGAGCCAGCTACACGCAACGCACCTTACCAAACAGCTTACGGAGGGCATGCAGATCTGTTCACACAGGACGTGTTCTTGCGTTCAAAAACATCTGGGCAGAGTCCAACAGAATGAAACTGAACAAACAGGCCTCAAGGTAAATTTTAAATGTTGAACTGTTATTATCTTGGCACAACGTAAATTAAAAACCCTGATCTCATGAAAATTATGTGACTGTAGAATTTTTTTTTCAAAATGATATTATGTGGTTCATTACGTCTGCCACAATAATGTAATGTCTTTGAATTGCAATACCTTTATTTGGAGGTTTGTCTAAGCCAAAATTGACATATGTGATTAATTGCATAATTCAATTAATTACATTAATATGCAATTAGTTAAATTAAAAGTTAGAATACATTTACCACCCCCGTTTTAAGGTATTCAGTTTGAATGCCCATGTTTGTGAATACCTTTATTTAAATGTGTTGATTTCCCTGTAATACTCCATGGAAGAGATTGCAGCAGTGTTTTTCCAACAAAAAAAACCCTGCACAGCCTGATAGTCAAAAATGACAAAGTAGAAGAGATTGGAATTCAATTTTATGTGAATTTATTCACGGTTACTAGGGAAATGTAATCTAAGCATTGACATGCAGTTTGCACAAATGCAGTGGACAAAGTTCCTCAAAGAGGATCTCTCTTCTGGATTCTACGCTGTCGCTGATTTACTTCCTGGACTACATTGAACTATATATACACGGTCGACTGTATATGGACTGCACCAGATTACTCTGGATTATACCCCTCCCTGGAACTCTCCTCATACCTTGGACTCTTTGCCGCATGCACTGCCTCACACTCTGTCTGCGAGCCCACTGACTACTGTTTACCCCTGTTGACTAAGCCAGTGAGTTAGTCTCCACTCTCTCATTGTGCTGTGTCTGGGTGTTTTTTCCTTGGCTGTTCCGTCTTAGTACAGCTAATGAGATAGCCTCCACTTTCTTCTTGGACTGTGTTCAGGTGTTTTTTGCTTGTCTGGTTATGGCTAACAAGTTATATGTCGGGTCTTTGTGTAGTCGGTTCTCATTCTCCGCTGATCTCCGCCATGCCATCGATGAACTCTAAATGTATAGTAGTGAGCTTCTTTGGCCTCACTTTGCTAGCTATACTAGTAAATATCTCTGGGGATATGGCGCTTGAATACTCCTCATCAAAGCTAAGTGGCATTAACTGATACTCCAGACTAGACTCTATGGTTTATGATCATTGTAAACAGCTTGGGATTACTAGACATCCACGCTACATTCACCGTTCTTTGAAACAAAATTGGAATTTGCACTACTCATCTCCCACTTAGGTTCTGTCTATTTGGACCTCCTGCTTTAACTTCAGATCGTCTTCATCATGCTCTTCTTATCATGGAATTAATGTTGACTTGCTACTAACTCCAGTAAGCCTTGAATCAGTCAGTAGGACATATGGGCTATGTGTCCCCATGTAATACTGGTGCTCTTTTAAATGTTCGCTCATTGACTAGTAAAGACAATATGTATTTCGAAGATGTAATCATTGACAATAACTTGGACATAATCTTCTTAACTGATCCTTGACAAACAGCAAAGTATTTCATGGAACTCAACCTGATGACACCAGAGGACTATACCTTCCTTGCTAAACCCCGACTCCAAGGCAGGGGTGGAGGCTTAGTGGCTGTCCACCAACAAAGTATTCAATCAACTATTGATTTTCATGAAACCTCATCATTTAAATATCTTTGTATTAAACTGTTTGGTCATACCCTGCTGCCTGTATTTCTAATCTATAGACCACCCAATAGACATTCAATCTTTGAATTACTTACTCTAGCTTGTGCATCACATAAAACTCAATGTCCATGTTGACACTAGATCAACTGCTTCTAATGAGTTTGTGTCTATACACAATTGTATCAATTTTAATCAGCATGTACATTTTCCAACTGATTGTCATAGCCACACGTTGGATTTGGTATGTTCCTCTTGGCTTAATAATCTTTCTGTGTTGGGAACTTTGGATGGATTTACTTATCATAAGCTCATTATGTTTAATTTCAGTTGTTATCTCTTTAAGTCTTGAAGCAAAAAGCAGATATCATATCGTAATATAAAATCAATCAATCTGTCATCTTTCACTGATTCTATCTGCAATTCTGTTCTCTCATCTTCTTTAACCATTTCCTGTCCTGATGAAATTATCTTTGTACAATGCAACAATTACCTCCATTTTAGATGACTATGCACCTGTCAAGTGTAGACTGGTTCCTTCCTCTCATTCTTCTCCTTGGTATAATCCTGAACTGTGGGCTATGAAAGCAAAGGGTCGATGTTTGGAACGGCTCCACAAGAAAACTGGTTTATCTGTTTATTCTATAGCTCTCTCTGATCACCTTGTCCAATACAAGGCTTCTCTTAACACTGCATGAGCTAACTATTTGTCTTTCGTTACCAATATTTATCAATTACATATTCAACACAAACTGTAAACCCAAAACTCTATTTTCCACTGTTAAGAAACGCACAGTCTCCATCACTGTCACCGCCTGCATATGTTGAGTTATTTGAATAATTTCTCCAGTTTTTCAATAACAAAACTGACTCAATCTGAGGACGGTTTAAGCCTTCTGAGGCTGCTGCTGAGTATTTTGAATTTTTTCATATCCACCCTAATGCCCAATTTACTACTTTTTCCCATACCTCTCCATACTATGTTGCTTAGTTGATTAATAAATCACTCTCTTTAATGTGCCAACTTGCCCCTGCTCCAACTTCTCTTCTTAAATGTTCTCTTCATGCTATTGCTACACCTATCTCTCACCTGAATAATACATCACTTGTTTCAGGTTATGTTCCATTAACATTAAAAACTGCCACTGTCACCACTATACACAAGAAACCTGGTGCTGACCCATGTGTATTGGAGAATTATAGGTCTATTTCCAACCTTCCATTTCTGGGCCAAGATCCTTGAGTGAGTGGTTGCTTCCCAATTGCAGGAACACTTGAAGTCTAACAATCTCTTCTAGCTCTTTCAGTCAGGTTTTTGCCAACTACACAGCATGGAAACAGCTCTACTAAGGGTAGTAAATGACCTTCTCATTTCGGCATACTCAGGTTCACTCAACATTATTCTTCTACTTGATCTAATCTCAGCTTTTTACACTGTCTCCCATACAATACTTCTTACTCGTCTGTCAGCTATAGGCATCTCCAGTACTGCTCATGATTGGCTCAAATCTTATCTACATGACAGGCAGCAGTTTGTCTCAGTACAGAATTACAAATCATCAAGTACATCTGTTTTAAGAGGGGTCCCTCAAGGGTCAGTGCTGTGCCCCCTTCTTTTTGTAATTTATGACCTTTCACTTGTCCAAATGATTCGGAAGCATGGCCTTAGTTTCCATTGCTATGCGTATGGCACTCTAATTTATGTCAGTTATAGTTCCTCAACACTATTCCCACCACCATCATTATCTGCATGCCTCCATAACTTAAGACATTGGTTGGATGCTAGATTCTTGAAATTCAATGTGGAGAAGACAGATATTTTAATAATGGGCCTCAAATCATTGGTATCATGCTGTTCAGACCTTACTTTGGAAGTTGATGGTACTGCCATTAAGCCCTCTCTCGCTGTTCAGAACCTTGGGGTTATTTTTGATCCATCACTCACCTTCGAGGCACATGTAAATAATATTATAAAGACGTAATTTCTTAACCTACGCAACATTGACCATTTCCGTCCAGTGATCAACATGAACAATGCAGAAACACTAGTCCATGTGTTAATTTCCCCTAGATTGGATTATTGTAATTCACTCTTCTTTGGGTTACCCACTAAGACCCTAAATCACCTATAGTATAGGGCAGAAACGATTAGTCAACATTATTGACAAGGTCAACAATAAAGAATTGTCGACAAAAAGTTTTATTGTCGAATAGTTGTTTGATCTCATTTAATGTAACATGAGATCACATTAAATTCTAAGGATGATGTGCAAGAGCAGCACTGCATAGGAAAGGAATAATTACACAACTTATAGTCCAGATGCACTCTAAAATTTCCAAACAGCTTCAGGTGATGTAGATTGCAAAGTATGAGAGAATTATACTGCAAAAATACAAAATAAGTAAATACAAAATAACTCTCATTGTGGAACAAGTAAAACTTGCGTGTCGAGCATCTTTAAAGAAAACACCCTGGCGTTACATCTTAAATGCAATTATATTTAATGCATTATAGCTTTATTAAAGTTCAAATAATACGGAAGCAGATCATGTAAATAACTACAATCTCTGAAACTGGCATTTCTCTGTGTGGTTATGCGCGAATGTCCCTGGCACCTGGCTGAGGCACACTTTTTTGTGAGTTAAAGATGGATTGAAGTGAACAGAAATGTGAGAGAGGGTAGTCTTTGCCCCATTATACACTACAAATACATTTTTGATTTGTTTTTGTTTTGGCTTGTTTTCCCATATAAATATCTAAAACGCCTTTAAAACAACGTACATGTTCTTTGGCAGCTATATTGCAGAATAACATTTTTTTATCTGAGATTGTTGAATATAATATTAAAAATATCTAAAAATCCTTTAAAAAAGATGCATTCACCTGAGAAACAGCATTTTAGATATTTATACTTGCTTTTAGAGAATAGATCTCGAATATAAGAATATTTTGTCTTTACTGCACTCGCAGAAGTATAACCAAGTGAAAAAATACACTTATATATAAGATACATTCTCTTAAAGCAAGTCTAAATATCTTATATGTTGCTTCTCACATAAATATGTCTTGTTTTAAGTATTTCTAGACAAAACAAGACAAAAACACTTGATAACAATAGGATATTTTCAGTGGATTTCTTTACTGAATTAAACTTAATAAAAATATTTGTTTCCCCCTTTAATTTAGTCAATGTCATTTAGAGGTATTTTTAAAAGATGATTAAGTCCTCTTTATTGTTAGTAAGCACGTTTAATATAACATTTATGTCGGGGCACATGCTGAATAATCAGTTAAGAGCTAATGATTAATCACTGCAATAATCGCAGAATAGTCAAATAATCGTTAGTTGCAGCACTTCTACAGTAGATCAAACATTCTGCAGCTAGAGCTCTTACTTCAGGTCAAAAGTCTGCACACCTCATTTCCATTCTGTGACAGCTCCAGTGGTGACAATTACCTATTGCATTCAATACAAGATATTGATTATAACTTTCAAGGCTCTTCACTCACTTGCTCCTCATTACATAAATTATTTACTTCACACTTTCACTCCCGTTTGCGCTCTAAGGGCTACTGATGCAAACTTCCTGTTTGTCCTAAAATGTAGGTTGTCTTCTATGGGAGGCAGGTCATTTATGACTGTTGCCCCTCGACTATGGAATGCACTCCCACAGCCTCTTTGGGAACTCACCACTTTCTCATCATTTAAATCACAACTAAAAACTCATCTCATCTCAGTGTTATCTCTCGGCTGCTAATTAGTTAGTTAGGGAGTGGCCTGTTTTTCTTCTTTGTTTATGTGTAACTGTCCATTTGCTGTTTTTCATGTAATTGCTCTCATGTAAAATGACCTTGGTTTCAAGAAAGGTGCTATATAAAATAAACTTATTATAATTATATTATTATCATAAACTGGTCACAAAATGTCTAGGTCCAGTAAATGGATACCCACAGTGTTTTAGATAGGCTGGATGATTTTTCCTGATGATAAAAATGTTACCAGAATCAATTGGTGGCTTTATAAACTAGGAATTCAAGTGGGAACTTGGTTAGCAAACTAGCTAAATTAGTGAGGGTGATTACATTTGATTACACGGTCACGTTAATCCAACCGTATCAGTAAATTGATGAGCATGTTTGAAATAAATCCGATAGTAGGGTTTCCCTCTACAAGCATGTGCTATTTTGTCAAGAAATAGTCACAGCTGGTTGAATGCAAACATAGCATTATACATGCCACAGGGTCATCTGCCGTGCTAATAATGTTCCACTTTTTTCTGCATGCCTCTATTTATGAATTCATATTAATTACCCATTATTTGTCTTTGCATTGGAGTAATTTCCTGACACTCAAGGTCTCTTTCCTGTCACTCATTAGCCTTTATTATGTGGCTTGATGTCTTTTCCTTTGCAAGCTCCTCATCCGCTGCAGTCGGCACAGTTGGCTGTGGACCACCAGCTGGAAGCACTTATGTCTCACAGTTCATATGTCGTGCCCATGGGAATCTGCATCATTAGCCCAATTCAGCAACATCATTTGCTCAGGTTGTCGGATATGGTCCTATAGAATCACACTGATGCTCTGTAACATTCACATATAGGCCATGTAAAGCCCCTTCACTCTGTTTGGCACCAGATATGTTTTCTCTTCACAATTTGGCAGCCTCCTCTCCCTCCAGGTAATGTTATGCTGCTGAAGTATGATCAGTCGGGCAATTTGAAGAACTTTCATTGAGTGCAGAAGATGGAAGGAAGAGACAGGGGATAAACATGTGCACACCCACATTTGACACACACACGCCACTGACCAAACACAGGCACTAAAATTTGCATGGTGCTCGGTAATACATTAGTGAACATCACTTGGCAATCTGTTCATTCCGGCTTAATTGGATTTTAATACCGCCTCTGATCTTGTTTTCTAATTAACAGCAGTGGCTGGCAACCAAGCAGAACCATGCAGTGAACAACACCTTTGATCCCGGCCATATGGAGCTCCTCCAAGCATGCCTCGGATAGAGAAATCCGTCACCTCTATGCTGGGTGTAAAGGTATGGGGGTGAAGGGGGGGGGGTTACTGCGCATACCGGTGCTTCGGGTGGCTTTCCTATTGATTAATTTTCCTCACGATCAGTTGTGATCACAGATAAATAAAACATGAGCCGGTGAACTGATGCAAATAAGCCCTGGCATGCTTTAGAGAAATGTCAATTTCTTTTCTAATCTGTTTATTTCTCTCCTTGTGGTCTCTCTGTCTCTCTCTCTCTCTCTCTCTCTCTCTCTCTCTCTCTCTCTCTCTCTCTCTCTCTCTCTCTCTCTCTTTCTCCACAGTTTTTATAAAGACCTACTGGAATGTTTTTCTATTCTTCCTCTGGTATGTCTTATAAAATAGGGAGCACATTTTTACATTCTGAAGTGCCTTTTGTTATTGAATGCTATTTGATAAAGAAAAGATCCAATGGCAAGAGCAATATATTGCAGTGTGTGATCAATATACAGTGGCCCCAAAAAGTTAACCCGAAAATGTTTATTTAGCTATTTGCTCAAATTCATGGTGTTCTAAACCTGTATGCCTTTCCGTGAAGAGCAAAATGCAAAATTTTAAAGTAGTTAAAACTGTACTCAAGTAAAAAGTACAATTACTTAAAAAAAATCACTCAAGTAAAAGTACTAACATAAATAAATTACCTGAGTAAGAGTAAGAAAGTATCAAATTAAAAGAGTACTCAAGAAGTGAGTAGCTCGTTACTTTCACAAATGGCATAATGGACGTTAACTTCCACATATTCCATTACATAATACACATTTAACATGTATTACAGAATTATTATTAATAGAAATTCTGTCATCATTCACTATCATGTTGTTCCAAACCTGTATGACTTTCTTTCTTCCCTGCAACACAATAAGGAGATATTAGACAGAATGTTAGCCTTGGTCACCATTTACTTTCAGTGAATGTTTATATATATATATATATATATATATATATATATATATATATATATATATATATATATATATATTGAAAGTGAATGGTGACTGAGGCTGTCAGTCTCTTACATTCTAACATATTTTGTGTTCTACAGAATACAAAGGGTCACATGGGTTTGGAACAACGTGAGGGTAGGGAAATGATTATGGAATATTAAATTATGGCTGAGCTATCACTTTAAAGAGGTAGTTCACCCAAAATTGAAAATTCTGTCATAATTTACTCACCCTCATGACATCCCAGATGTGAATGTCTTCCTTTGTTCTGCAGAACACATATTATGATTTTTAGAAGAAAATTTCTGTTGTGTAGTTTAGTATGTAATGCAAGTGAATAATTGTCAAAACTGTAATGATCCAAAAAGCAAAGCAGGCATCATAAAAGTAATCCATATGACTCCAGTAGTTAAATCCATATATTCAGAAGGTATATGATTGGTGTGTGTGACAAACAGATCAATATTTAAGTGATTTTTAAATGTCACCAGCAGGGGGCGATATGCAGAGAAGAATGTGAATCACCAAAAACACAAGAAGAAGACTGTAAGCGGTCTGTTTCTCATCCACACCTATCACATTGCTTCTGAAGATATTGATTTAACCACTGGAGTCTTATGGATTACTTTTATGCTGACGTATGTGATTTTTTTTTAGCTTTCAAATGTTGACACACATTCACTTGCATTGTATGGACCAAATGAGCTGAGAAATTCTTCTAAAAATCTTAATTTCAGCAGACGAAAGAAAGTCATACACATTTGGCATGAGGGTGAGTAAATGATGAGAGAATAAAATCTTTTGGGTGAACTATCCCTTTAAGGACTCTTGTCAGATCTTGATGAATTTCTCAATAAGAAGAGAGGTTTGGAAAACTTTCAAGTAATTATTACGGAGAAAACGTGAACAATATCCCACAGGGACTGAAAAATAAACCAAAGCAAGATCATGTTTTATTAATGCCTACTTTCGCTATTTCATAGCTTTTAGTTGTTAGTTCAGTGTAGTTACAGTTTTCAGTGTCCAAAGAATTTAGATCATTAGTTCTGTACACTCTTTTCTGCCACGGCACACTTTTTATGACTAAAATATCCTACGGCACACCACTATCCCACATAGGCTAACCATCGTCAATATTTTTCCTTTTCAAGATATTGTCCATGTTTTCTGTCCATCTTAGTAGCATGTTTACTTGTAATGTTTGAAATTCGGCTATGCAAAAATAAAAAAATAAAACAAGTCACATAAGTTGGCTACGCTGTGTGAGGTCACGGGTGGCAACAGCGCTAAATGGGTAATGAAAAACAACAAATTTGCTTCTTTTCTAATTTGTAGATTTGTTCTTGCAATGCCACAACAAATTGAGGGGTGAAAAAGGTAAGACAATCACTGGTCCACAAAAATTATTTATGGGGATATTTTTTTTAAAGAATAAGCTAAAAGAACCAATTCCAGCTATTTTAGTGATTTCAAGTTTATTCCAGTTTACAATTGTGCAGAATAAGATGCAAAATAAAGAGTATTTTGATGAGGCTTGCTTCTGCTCCACAAATTTTTTTAACTGATTAATTCAGTTACCCCTTCTGGAAATGTCACTAGGTGGCGACAAATGAGCGTCTTATGTGCTATGAGTGAGTCAGTGAATCATTTTGAGTTGTTAATGACTGAAATCTACCAAGAGACTTTATAGTGTTTAAGCATTAAAATAAAAAAGCAGATCTATAGTCTTCCTTCAATCTGATCATTATTTTTTTATCCAAATAGACAACAATAATAGTCTAATAATAGTGAGTTTCAATAACGTCTTCAACTTCTCCTTTATTAAAACTTGCATGGCTACAAATCTACTTCAGTATAAGAATTATAAACACAAAGCAGATCTACGGTATAATTTTCCTACAGTAGCCTATTTAAACTGCTGAGCATGGCTTTTATCAGAAAAGACCACAATAATAGACAAATAATAATAATTTTTTGTTTCAATAATGTTCTTTCGTTATTGTAAAGCGCATTTCACGTGAGTTGAGTCGAGGCGTCAACGCTCTGTTCAATGCCAGCGTCAAGCGCCTCATTGCCCTGCACATCACAAGAGTTGCAGAAAGTGTCATAGAGGGGCGATTTTATGAGTTTGCCACATAAAATAGTGAGAGGTGTGCACAATAAACATAGAAAACATGTATCTGGAAGAGAGAAAAAAAGCTTGCAGTTGCTTTGATAGCAGAAAGTAATAAAAGGACTTGTTTATGTTTAGGTCTAAGCGTTTTCTTGGTGAAGTTAAATTAATTCAATGACTGGGGTCTCTGATATTCATAATAATGTAATATCTAATATTAATAATATTGTATTCATATTTAATTAAATAAAATTATGAGACATTCAATGTGTCTTCACAAATTTGGACAGTTTTTAAATATTTCTTTTTAGTACTCTCAAAGACATTATTGGTGAAGTAAAAACGTGCGTTTGAAAAACAATTTGGTGTAAAGTGAGGCTGGTCTCACATTTTCCTGGTTTGTTTACACACAGGACTGCATGGGTTTCCCCTGGTCATTTGCAACAGCAGAATGAGATGTGTTTTACCATTCTTTAAATGTATCAATATGATCAAAGAAATCCATCTAGTCCTTGTTTTCAAAAGACCAACAATTAAAAATAGCACAGATGGGTGCAAAACAGCGCAGCTGAATGTAACACAATGTTGTCTCCATTTTAGTGTTAGAACTTGACATTGCATCTTTTAAAAGTGGAGCAAGATGTATAATAATGCCATACACGTATATGTAGAAAAACATTTAAATCCAGATCGGCACATGAAGGTGTCCTTTATAAGTCCCCTTTGGATGTATCTCCCATGACAGATGTTGGGGCTTCGTTCAGGAGCAGGTATGGTAATTAGCAATAATTATAATGATTAAAATCAATAGAACTTTGATTAGAATCAACATTAGCTTATTAATCCTTCAAATCAACAATCATCAAAAATAACTATCAATTACCAAAATAAATAGAATATTAATAAGGATTAATATTGCCGGGGCACCACCCTGGAGTATAACAGTATCGCTATATGATCATTCTCTTAGGAAATTCGAAGTCCGGAGAACATCCACATTCAAAAGGTAAACAATGAATGCTTGAATCCGAGCACTGACATCCCCTGCCAGCCCTTGACACAGGTGCATACAGACAAAACCAAAACACTTATCTTTAAAGTATAACAAAGTTTATTGATGCAGTAAGATCAATTAATAATCAATACAATGCTGTCGATAAACTTCCGACTTCAAACTAAACAGTGACATGATTAGATATGGTAATAAATAAGCCTATAATACATGAGAGGAGGGTAGGTGTGTGTGAATGGGTGTATGTGTGTGTGTGTGTGTGTGTGTGTGTGTGTGTGTGTGTGTGTGTGTGTGTGTGTGTGTGTGAGGAGAGTCACTACTGCACAAATTGGCAGGAGTGGCTCTCATGGAGAGTGCGTCACGCGAGGTTTCCGTCCAGAGAATGTGGCCGCGAATGTGGGCAGAGAGACTGGTTAATGGCATCTGCCTGTTTAACGCGTGTTTCCGCTGTTACGATAACTTGGGGACAAAGCTGGGCTCTCTCGCCAAGTTATCTGTTCAGCAAATCTGTGTGCGTGTATGTTTGTTAGAGGTTGTGTGTGTATGCAGTTAGTATGAGGGAGAGAGAAGAGGGTGACGACACTGAAGCCGGTTTAGCGATTGTGGGAGAGACGGCAACTGCTAGTTTTAACACTCTGTGATGAGGTGAATGGCTCGTGGTCCATAAACTGTAAAAACACTAACCTTTATACACAAGAATAACACACTATAATAATCGATCACTGCCCAGCCATAAACCTCTTACTTGAGTCGCGTGAGGACATGGGTAATATGTGTGTTCGTCCGTCATTTAACTCCGACTCGGTTCCTCGAAACTCGGGTGATGACGGGAGGCCGTTTCCTTACTCTGTCGGCGGGCAGTACCGCGGCTGATTATCAGCGGGTTGGCGGAGATATCAGTGAAGTCGACTTGGTTGAAGAAGGAAGATAAATCTTCATTCTTTACTTCTGCAGGCAAAAGGGTGTGAGGCGGATTGCTCGGTGGTCTCCTTCAGATCCGTTGGCATGCTCGATGGAACACGAAGAATCTCCACTCATCCAGCGAGATTGAGATTGTAAGGCCAAAGTTCACGTACGTACGTTACTTCCTTGGGTAACGAGGCTACACCCGGGAGCAGCAGGGCTGCAACTAGACGAGGCACATAGTGTCGCTGGAAGCGAAGATTTGGAAGAATATTCAGGGTTTTATACTCTTGATGACATCATGGTTGAGGGATGCGTTCTGTCGTGCGTTTCATCCAATAGGAGTTGAGAGCTCGATCCTTCAGAATTTCACACCTAGGTGTAAAGTGAGCAAGGCTTGATTAGATCTGTAGTCTGTTTGGACTCCTATTGTTTGATTTTGCCGCTGTTTTCTTGCTATCAGGCTTTGACTGTGTGTAGGGCTGCCTTTGTCTCCTATCTGAGCACATGAGGCCCAACACAGGCCATCTTTCTTCTCTTCACCTGTGTGACTGACTGAGCACCAGCGGGAAGGGGATAGATGTCCTGCTGAAGAGGCAGTCATTTGCAGGTGTGCTTGGTCCTTGTGAATTCACAGGTTCCACAAATTCCAATCGAGCCGTTTTTGTAGCTTGGTTAAAATAAATGCTCTTTTTTAATTAAGGAGGAAGTTTTCAGTTTTGAAATTCACAGTATGTTTTAATAGTACAAAAGATCAAGGAAAATTGTATTCCTCATGCAATGACCCCATTAAATTATATGTTGTAACGAACATTGTCTGGGTTTCCCGAAGCACTGAGTAGAACATTAGCAGCACTTAAGTATTACTAAATCTCTAAGGCACGTTTCCCAAAAGCATCGTTATTGAAGTAGTTTGTAAAATGTTTTGTAAATTAACGAGAGATTTGAACCACTCTTAAGTCCATTAAGTGCAACTTAAACATATCTTTCTAGCATCTTTCACAGACAATGGGACATTTAATAAATTGTGTTAATACATTTTGATAATTGGAAAGCCATTGTAAAATATTTCAGAGGATTAAAAAAAGTGTTGAAAATATCGCTATGACATCAATAAGCATCCCCTCTCCTAAAATTTATTTATCGCCTATGCGGCTTTCTCAGTTACTCTCGTAATTCTAATAAAAGGTAGCAAGGATACAGCTTGTAAAACCGATAAAATCACACCATGTTATTTGAAGTACATGATTGGAATAAACTATCCAATCACAATCACTTGTCAATAGACGTCCAGTTAGTGAACTGATTGAAGATTCAGTTTGAAAGAGCACACAGAAGAAATTGCGGCTGGAAAAAATGTCAAGGAAGCGTGCATTTACATTTAATGAGGATCTTCAAAAAGAGTTTAAATAATAAAAAAAGGTGTCACAGACACAGCCTAGTAAAGTGAGGTGTGAGATTTGTGGAGCTCACTTTTCTATCACCCATGGCACAGAATGTTCATACATAAATAGGTTAAAATATGTTAATTTCAAAAAGTTTGCTCTGATAAATTGATAAACATAATTTACCTGTAGATGCCACTTGGCTTGATATTTTCAATCTAATGTAATGAAATTCATAAATTTTAAGTGTATTTAAAAGTGTCCAAATATATATTAGGGCCACTTTATGTTCTTTTGTGGTATATCTGGGTCAGGTATAATGGTTGTGGTATAAATTATTTTCTGTTTTAAAAAAAATAGAACATTTTAGTAAGACTGTAAATATTCTATCAGTCAAAATAATTTGTATTACTATTTAGTAAATGTACTATTTATTGGACCATTAAGATTTTTTTTTTTTTTTAATTGTGAGACTCAAATTGAATTGTATATTTCCCCCCAAATTCTCATTACTGTAATATAGTAGGTTTTTTTACTACCATTATCCATAAATAATTTGTAATTTTAAATAATAATATTAATATATAGTTAATTATTTTAATAAGTAACAGGGTAGGTAACAGTATAGTAAGTAACACAGTATAGTATAAATGTATGGGTGTTTCTTCAACTTTGGGCACTTTAACCACCGTAGACTTCTAGAAAGTAGGAAGTCTCATTAAAACATTTTTCACACACTCTCTAGTTTATTTAATTTTTCTACTAACAGTGTCCAGCAGTGTATGTGCATGCATCACAGGAGATTTATCCCATTTTGTCTCTTTTTTTTGAAAGTCATGAAAATTCCCATCTCAGTGTCATTTTCACCACATCTCAAAACACTTTTTGAAGAATTTAGAAAAACTTGATCGGAAATGATTAAATGAAAGTATTCTGCTCAAAAGTTATATTTAACTTGATTTATCTTTACCTTGAGTTTTTTCCAACATTAATTGTCTTATATTTCATCTGAAGCATGCTCTTCAGTGACACTTTGTTCAATCGGCAAACTGGTGCACTAACTTCTGAAAAAACTTTATAAGGGGTCAAAATTGGAAAATTATAGAAATCATTTTCAGACAATAAATATTGAAATGGTTTATTTCATGCTTTGTTTAGATTATCATAGTTTTCAACATGCAATCATTTGTATTTTAATAATGGATTTTCATAGGTATTAGAAATACAAGATGAAGGCAAGGTAAAAAGATTCCAAGTCAGGGTTAATACTGTATGACCATCATACAGTGCCAAGAAAGTATGTGATCCCTTTGGAATCAGCTGTTTTTCTGCATTAATTTGTCAAAACATTTGATCTAATCTTCATCAAAGTCACAAGTATAGGCAAAGCACAATTTGCTTGAGTGAAAAACACAAACAATTATAATCTTTCGTGTCTTTATTTAACACATCTCATTAAACATTCTGTGCCCTTTTTACACCATACGTAGTTCTGTTTGTTCTTCCCAAACAATTAAACTTTAGATTCTTCTGTTTACAAAACATTTTCCCAGTAGCATTGTGGAGTGTCAAGATGATCTTTGGCAAACTTCAGGCAAGCTGCAATTTTTTTGTTGGCAAGCATCGGCTTCCTTTGTAGTGTCCTGCCATGGACACAATGTCTGTTTAATGTTTTCTGTATAGTAATCTCATGAACAGAGATGTTAACCACTTCCAGTGATTTCTTCAAGTTTTAGCTGTCACTCTAAGGTTCTTTTACATTCTGCTTTGTGCCCCTTGAGTCATCTTGGCCGGACTTCTAGAGAGAGTAGCCACAGTACTAAATCGTCTCCATTTGGGGCCGTTCAGGGGCGGACTGGCCATCGGGAGAACCGAGTGTGTCTGTGGGTCAGCCGCAAATGGGCCGAATAGGCCGCGATAAGCTAAAATGAGAAACAGCATAATAGAGAACGGACCACAACAACGGCTCCGCGATATGCAGAAAAGCCCCCCCTCGCTCAACTATTTTTGGGCTAGTTGCTATATAAAATCCCCGGACGATTTCTCTTCCCAGTCCAGCCCTGGCCACATGTGCTTTGTCTATACTTGTGACTTTAATGAATATGAGATCACATTTTATGAGCAATTAATGTAGAAAACCAGGTAAATACAAAGGGTTAACATACTTTTTCTTGCCACTGTGTAACAAGAATCTGCTAGTTTTAATAAAAATCAATCCTTGGGACATAAAACTGCCCAAGCCAGTAATAGTAAAACTTTCAATCATATGAGTTGTATAAATTATTATAATATAAAGCACAAATAGCACCACTTTTTTTACGAATGACCCCTCTAAAAACTGGCCAAAATCTTGTTTATTAATTCAGATAGAAAAGTGTTTCTTTATTTGAATTGGGTCATACAGAGTGAATGGCCTTCCACTGAATACTGAACTAAAGTATATCTGTGCTGCTCCCCCCACCCCCCTCTATCTAGGACTCCACATGAGGAGGTGCTATTGAATGATGTGTTTGCCCGTCAGAATGTAATTATTTAACATAATGTGCCATATCTGTAAGAGCAGGGCTTTTTGGCTAATATCTCTGTGTTTTACCCTTCAGCCCTGGTTTAGTGGCAACAGACTGTATTGTGCTGCTACTAATGAGTAGAAATCTTTAGAGCTGAAATGAATGTCATATAACAGTGTTCATCAAGGTCTAAGTCTAATTCAAAAAATAGATCAAGCTTTAAATGTATTTTCTTAATACACAGTTCTGTCTTACTGTAATACACTGTCAATGTTTGCATGTTGAAACTTTTAATTTGTATAGGCACCAATGTGCTTCATCTTATTTATTTTTTTATTGCAAACATCACTGTCTACATGCCTGCATAATGAAGTAATCAAACAAACAAGGAAAACATAGCATGTATGCAACCTGCTGTTGTGCTGAATCTTGTTCGCTGTCCTTTTCTGCATATCGCGGCGCTATTTTGTGGTCCGTTCTGCATAACCCAACCCAACCCATTTTAGCTTATCACGGCCCATTCAGCACGTTTACTATCCCTTTAAGCAACATTATGTCAGAAAGTTACAAGATTATTTTACTCATGCATGTTACATCAAATAAACAAGAATAAATTAAGAAGTAATCCAGACGTAATCCAAAAGTAATCAGATTGGATTATTTAAAAAATGTAATCCAAGAGATTATGTTACTTTCTACAATTTTATTCATGTAATTTGTAATAAGTACCAGATTACAATTCAAAAGTAATCTACCCAGAACTGTGCATGTATTAGTCTTTTAAACTTCACTTGAATTATTTTCATTTTAGAAATTCAGGATCTCCGCTTTGATGAGACTGTCTCAAACGTCTAAACCTTGTTATAATTAGCAGGTCTTTGATCATTTTCCTGTCTGAGGCCTTACAGGCAGAGCAGCCAGAATAAAAACAGTTCTCGAAAGCTTGAAAGGACACAGTAACCTAGCCTGTGTTCATGCCCAGTGGCAGAGACAATCAATTCAACTGTTGTTAAAATGTCCCAGCAATGTCAATCAGCGAGACTCCCTCCGGCAAAACAGCAGTTTTAAGTCAGAGCAATGCACCTTTCTACCTGTGCATTAATTTTCAGACATGTCACTCAAGTTAGTGACAACAACAAAGGTATGCACAGGAAAGGATTATCACACGGTGAAGAGGACTAATCCATAATCAGAAACATTACGATGTTGCTTCTGTCTATGATTTATCTTTCACTTTTTTATTTTCAGTTCTCTGACACATTCTCCTGTGTATTAGCATAAGTCGGTGGGTGTATGTCAGAGAATGAGAGTGAAATAAAGTGTAAACCTACAGTATATTGCTGCCTCTCTATAATAAATATTATAAAGATATTTATTATAATGAAGTTTGAGACATACTTAAAGTTTTTGTGAAAACCTTGAAGGAAAGGTTAACAGCCATTTTTTGATGAATGTATACAGAACATTGCTCAAAGTTTGTAGATAATTACATGAGCTAAAGAAAATCTAAATCATGATTTAGTCATTGTTGATAATTGGTCATTCAGGCAATGATCTTAGGTCAATAAAATTGAATTACAAAGAAAATATTGAAATATATTTACAGTGGGGTCCACAACTCTGAGACCATTTATGAAAAGGCTTTTTTTTTATTAAATAATAATAATAATAATAATAATCATTATAAATTATATTGTTAGCATAACAATTTGTGTGAAAAGTTAAAAAATGTACATGAATTTCAGATTGTCTTTGGTATTCAGTATTTGGTATGTCCGTCTTTTCTTTGTTTTAAACTTTTATGCTTTCTGGCCCATGAATGAGCTCAATCCAAGAAAAATTTAATAAAATCAATTTCCCAAAATCCAGTGCAATAATACAGTTGCTATATTAGCATACCATGCCCATAATATTAGCTACAGCAGAACAGAACTCATTAAAGTGTTGCATTTTAGCTGCATCTTTTTACAATATATTTATTGACCTTTTCAATTAACCAACAAAATTATTAATTAATTCATAATTGAAATAATAATAATAAGAAAATAATATAGATTTATTTTAATTATTATTATATATTTTTTTAAAGGGAAAGTTAAAAAATACAAAATAAAGTTTCAACATACCAAAATTCAGTCGACTCCTCTGTGATGGTGTAAGTATTCCTAATCAATGAAATACAAGCAACATAATGTGCTTGATATGATACCAGGGTCCAGATAATTTACAAATGGCTTCCATACTTTGTAAAAGAAGTCTGTTTTAGAGTGAATTATACATGTAATGTATAATGTTCTTCCTTGCAGCAAAGGTCATGATGTTATATTGCCTTCTGTTACTTGCAGATGTTAATAATGACAAGGGATTTTATTCTAAGTTTACTCAAGATCTTTAGTATCTCTGTAACTTATGACATGACCATAAACAATGAGTCAGAGTACCAATTTCAATCTTATTTAAGACACAAAGGTGAAAAAGAAGAGTTAAAATTATGTCTACGATTAGGGGTGTAGTTAGATGCATCTTAAAGTCAAGTGGTGAAACCTTTTTTTCAGTTTCTGCAAGTAGCTCATAGCAATTATGACAAAATAGAGAGTTAAAACAATAAAATAAAATCGGAGTAAAAAATTTTCTCTCAATTGTTTCCAAGTCTCCACTGGATGATCATTAGATATGATACATAAATACTGATTTGATGATGAAGAAACAGTTCTGTAAAGGAAATTACATATACAGTTTCTATTTTTAGGCCTAACTTTGTGTTAATGTTCTGATTTATTAAAGTTACTCAAGTTATACAACCAAAAGCAGTGAGTAGTTTTCTCTTTTTCTTGTTAATATTGTTGTTGGTTCCATTTTCTGGGTGAAATGTCCATGGAGTGGGCACCAAAAGCGATTTGAGAAGTGAGTGGTTTTCATCTGTACAGGATGTAGTAGAGTGAAGAGGAATTCATATTTTATAAACTGTACCCCCCAAACCTAAACCCAACCATCAATATGAGTAAAATGTTAATGTTAGAGGGAAAAATGCAACCTCCAAATTGCACTTATTACTGATTATGCGAATAACATTACTTCCTGTTTTAACACTATAAAGTGATCAATGGAATGGAGGAGGCGAGAACCGGCATTTCAATATAAATAATAGTTTAATGATAAACTTAAAAGACAACATAAACACACACATGACGGACATGTCCGTTAACAATCTCTCTCTCCCGCACAATCCCCTGCACAATCCCCTTTATCCCTCACGGAGGCTTAATTAGCCTAATACGGGACCGGGGGTGTAGGATCACAACCCGGCCCGCCCTCTGCCCTGCCACAAACACAAAATCTGAACCCAGGTCTCCCATGCTGCTGATGCAACGCACTTACGGTCATGCCACAGGGGAAGGTAAACATGCTGGAGCCAATGCAAAAATGTCTAAAAGGACATGGCATTGTCTGTGAGTGGGCATATTGTTGCTGATCCTAGAGTACCAGAACTCTTGGAAACAACATACGGACATCCCTCCCATGTGATCATGTTTTTCCAAAAATGAGAACAAGCTTCTCTAATGCACTCATGAAGTTACAACAGACGTTGCACTGAAAATGACATAAACTTTGGGATGTTTCTCACCAAAACCTATTGTATGCCATTTGAAGACATGCAAATAGAAGGCCTTTATAATACTTTTGGGTCCTTTAAAGCTTTAAAGTGAGGCATTATCAATGCCATTGTAAAACACAGAGATATAAATTAAAACAGAGATATTCATTAAAACATCTACTTTTGTATTCCGTGTAAAAAAGAAAGTCATATAGGTTTGAAACGGTATGAGGGTGAGTAAATATGACAGAAATATTCCTTTAAAGACACCCCACACACAGTGAACAAACTACCAATACTGGCTGCAATGCAACAATGTAGCATACTGTATTTGGCTGTAACATGGTCAAGGGAAAGTTTTTGATTACCAAAAATGGTTGACGCACTAATGATGCATTAAGATGAGAAGACAAATGTGGCCACACAGGTTTAGGCTGAACAATCTAACAATTTTTTCACCATCTCCATAACTGTACAAAGATAAAGGACATTTGCATTGTTACTTTAAATATATGCTCCACACCCATGAGTAAATTGAACACAACACCCAAAATCATAAAGCAAGAATCATAAAAAAGGGTAAAACAGAAGAAGCTAAAACAAGTGTGTGGAGGCAAGGGTATGGCTGAGCATTTGTCTGGGGAGACAGGAAGTGATAATGATTTCAATGTTCAAAGATTTCTACATTTCTATGAAACTTCCCATGCCCTGTTTCTTGCTCTCTCATTGGCTGTCGCATTGTCGATATGGCCTCGAGATATGAAATTAAATTCTTCCGTCCAGCTGTTATCAAATTTACATGTATATAATTTTTTTTTTTTGCCGGAGCCTGAGTCTTCTCCTCCCATCTACTAGTGATGCTTCATTCAACGTCCCGCGTCTACTACCTGCGCAAATATCAACAGCGCAAATGGGTTGTTGGTTGCCAGTTCGAGATCACAAATGGGTTGAAATTTGTATGATGTGTTGATTGTGTGAGTAGAATGGGTTTCATACAAGGTCTGGCAACTGGACAACCTTGGAATAATATATTGATGTGATTATTCATATAACGAGGTTTGGGCCATACAAATTACAGGCGTTTCCCAGGAGAAATAACAAAATGGAAATGGGGCGGGAGATGGGAGTGAAATACGGGAGACTCGTGGGAAAAACGGGAGTGTTGACAGGTATGGATATCTCGCTGACATCGGCGACATGTCAGCGCTTCTTTTAAATCACGTCTTTTGATAATTCATACATTGTAAACTTCACTCACGGGAGCGAACTCCGATTGGCCTATGATTTCGGGCTTTTGTTGGCGATCTCCACAAAACTGTCGGCAAGCGAAAATCGGGCTTAAAATCATGTAGTGTAAATAATATACATTCGATAGACATATGTTAATGATATGTCTCTCTTTATATTCTTAAAATATTTGTCTCTCTTCCAAAACCAATTGAGCTGCCTTTCATGCTGCTGATATGCAGGGCCGTATCAAGACAGTGTGGTGCCCCTGGGCACTATACCTCAAAAGGCCCCTGGGCACTATACCTTTATCTTCATTAATGTCCTCTCCCTCACCCGAGTCTTCCTCGCTCCTGTCTCCCCCAAGGACAAGGAGAATATCCTCATTCGCCTGGCGGTCATCGCTGACGCCCTGACTAACATTAGCAGCTGCTGCATCTCCCCGCTAGCAGCGCAGCGGTGTCAGACTTACGCTGCTGGTGTCTGCAATTCCGTGTTCTCCCAAAAAACTAGTGATTTAACAAAAAATTTGTCGATCCCTGGAACATTTTTTATTGTAGCTAAACGTCTAGCATCCTTCTCTTTCTTTAATCTTCTTTGTGAAACCACTCAATTGCCGTCTGTCCATTTTGGATTTTGATTCATTTTCTGTAGTAGCCGTTAAAAAAATGACACATTTGCGCGTACTTGTTGTGGACCAACTCAACTGTGACAGATTGGGGAGGGGGGGAGTGATAGTGGTCATGTAATCTTCATTTATTTATAATTTATTATTATTATTATTATTATTATTATTATTATTGTTAATAATAATAATAGTGTTCATAAACAAGTTATGTATGGTCTCTCAAGAATTTTTAAGCTTTAAAAAATTTTTAAAGCTTGTGTCATGTGGTGCCCCCCTAGTGGTTGTGAATGGTTGGTGCCCCTGGGCACTGGCCCAAGTGCCCTTATGGATAATCCGGCTCTGCTGATATGTACAGCTATAGCTAAAGCAGAATCTGAAATAAAACCTCATGAAGGTCGGGCAAGCCCTAGCATTTTGGGGGCCCTTAGCAGAATTTCAAAATGGGGCCCCTTAACCTACAAGGACACCTAACCCAACACACCCAACATCAATCACTAAGCAAGCTTAACATTTTGTGAATAAACAAGTCAATTTGTTCCCATGTGTAAAGCTTAAAAATGCTATGTTTCAGATTTACAAAAAATGAATAAAAACAAATGAAAAATATATTTTTTTTAAAACTATCCAAACACACAAATCAAATGCACAAATTGATTAAAATGTGTTTTAATTTACTACATACCTCATTCTATAAATAGAATTAATGTGAGATTGACAAAAGAAGCTGTTTTAACTACTCGATGATAATTTATGTAATATACTGTATATGCAGCAGATAATGCATAATTTGTTGAAGACAGGCTGTATTCACAGCGCTAATGCTAACGTGCTACTATATACTATGTACATAGTCATAATATCCCTTACAAAAAATCTAGAGTTCTATCAAACTAACTGCAAACTTGCCACAAATTTGCAATACATTTGCCACTTATTATTTTCATATGCAAATTAACTTGTGATTCACCACAAATGTTTACCAGAAGTTTGCAGCTCTTCACCGATAGTGGTGAACCTGCAGCAAACCTTTGGCAACAATAGAACATTTGCAGCAAAGCTCATTTGCATATTAAAATAATCAGTTGCAAATTAGCGGCTAGTTTGCAGCATATTTGCCATGAAATCTAAATGTTTGCAAGGGATGTACCAGTGATCCTCTGTTATTGTATTAAATTATCAGTTTTGTGAAAAGAATCCAAGTAAGATCATGAAAATGCTTTTTATATTTCCTGTAGGGATGGGCGATACCACTACGATCTGATACCAATCATTTCAAGTCCGGTATCGTAAAAACCGATACAATACCAATATCGATGCTTATATTAAATTTGTTTAAATTTTATTTTTTGTACATTTGTGAGCCTAAACAGAAAATTATTTCTGTTTAGATGCTTATTATTATTTCTAAAGACTTCTGTTTTGTTTACCCTTACACAAATTAAAATTTTTTCACTACAGTAACTTTAGTTTAACCATGGGATTTAGTTAAACCATAGTTACCACACAATTAACCATGGTTCCCCTTCTGTCACTCACTCGATGTTGTGTTGAATGTAGTGACAAAAGGGGTCTTTGTTGAGAGCCTTGCGTACCTCTGGATTTGAGAAGAAGCCAATGAGGAATTGGCAGACAGAATTTGCATGTCCCGCCCTCGAACATACAAGTATAAAGGGAAGCGGACGTGCATCTGTCAGTCAGATTTTTTCTTTGGAGCCGAGTGGTTGTGCTGCAGCAAGCTGAGTCTCACTACTGCTCCACTCATCTCTAACCAGAGCATTGGTGTTGGATCTACAGTGCGTTTCCAGCGGCTTTCTACCCCTCTCTGCACGCTGTGCAGTCCATGCCCCTGGGCGCTTCGACAGCACTTTTGTAAAAGAGTGTATACCTCTAAAAGAGAAGTATTTTCCTAAAAGAGTTTATTTTCACTCACAAAAAGAGCAATACAAAGCAGGCGTTGAACGGCCTTTTCAGGACGCGTCTTTTTAAAGATGCCCTTCCACCTCTGTATATTTCCTGGATGCGGTCGATATCTCTCAAAATCTGATGGTCATAAACGCTGCCTCGTGTGCCTGGGCAGCGATCACACCGAGGCAGCGTTTGTGGATGTCATGCACTCACTGCAAAAATATGACCATGTCAATGTAGCGGTCGCGGCTTTTATTTCTTAAAGTGAATGCCACTTCAGCCACCCCCCGCGTCACTACTTCTTCCCACGGGACAATCCGGTTGCCGATGGAGGCCAGCCGCGTTCTCCCTCCAGCCCTCTGAGTTGGATGATGATGTCGCCACTGCATCAGAGAGCATTCAAGCATCTGACACAGAAGACTCGACTGGGCTGCCCCCTTCGGGTCAGCCCGCCCAGTCTGAGGCTGATGCGCAGATGGCCGACATGCTTTTCCGGGCTGCCGTGAGCACCGGGTTGGACTGGAACCCTACTTCCTCCCCACAGCCTCAAGGTACATGACGAGCTGACGAGGTCGTGGAGGGCACCTTTTACTACCCGGAACTGACTTCCTCGCTCGTCCGCTCTCATTATCCTTAATGTTGTGGTGGCCCACGGGTACACGGAGGTCCCCCAGGTGGATAGAGCGTTTACGATTCACCTGTGCCCTGAGAACACCGCCACCGGGCGGGATCGTCTGGTACTCCCCTCCAAGGCCTGTATGATGATGTTGTCGCTGACCTCGAAAGCCTACAGCACCACTTGTCAGGCCGCCTCCGCCCTGCATGCCTTGGCTCTCCTGTAAGTCCACCAAGCCATGGCACTTAAAGATCTGCATCACCAGGCTCCCGCCTTGTTTCAGCAGTATTCGCTCCATGCAAAGCGAAAATGCCAGCACCTTATGTACAGAGATTACAACTCTGCTACTCATGGATGAAATGGAGCCTGTTCCTCCAGCCAAGATGAAGAAGGGTTTCTACAGCCCTTACTTCATCTTACCCAAAAAAGGCGGTGAGTTGCGCCCAATCTCGGACTTGCAAGTTCTCATCCAGGCTTTACACAAACTCCTGTTCAAAATGCTCATGCAGAAACAGATTCTAACATGCTTTTGGAATGAAGATTCAACATGAAGTTTCGCAGCGGTAGACCTGAAGGACACGTATTCCACGTCTCCATTTTGCCTCGACATCGACCCTTCCTACGGTTCGCGTTCGATGGCCAGGCCTATCAGTACAAGGTCCTCCCCTTCGGCCTGTCCCTGTCCCCTCGCGTCTTCACCAAGGTCGCAGAGGCAGCCATTGCCCCGCTACGGGAAGTGGGCATCCACTTACTCAATTACCTTGATGACTGACTCATTCTAGCTCACTCTCGAGTTACTATGCGCTCACAGGGACCAGGTGCTTAGGCACCTCAGCTGTCTAGGTCTTCAGGTCAACTGGGAAAAGAGCAAGCTCACCCCTGTTCAGAGCATCACTTTTCTAGGCATGGAGTTAGACTCAGAGGGTAAACACGTCTTGATCCATTCAGACAGCACCACGATGGTAGCGTACATAAATCCTCCTCCTTTGGAGTCAGCAGCGACTCAGGTTGCTGCACGCCACCCATATCCTGGGCAACCTCAACACAGCAGCGGACACGCTGTCACGACAGGTCTAGCGCAGCAGAGAGTGGATGCTCCACCCCCAGGAGGTCCAGCTGATTTGGGACTGGTTCGGCATGGCACAAGTAGACCTCTTTGCCTCCCAAGACAATTCCCACTGCCCGCTCTGGTACTCCCTAACGGAGGCCCCTCTGGGGACAGACGTGCTGGCGCACACACTGGTGCTGTGCAAGATCAGGGAGGACAGGGAACCTTAGTGGCTCCTTACTGGCCAAGTTTTGTTCTCAAGACTTGGTTCTCGGATCTCACGATCCTCACGACAGCACCTCCCCTGGTGATTTCCCCTGAGGAAGGACCTTCTTTCCCAGGGATGGGGCACCCTCTGGCATCCGCTGGAACCCAGACCTCTGGAACCTCCATGTCTGGCCCTTGGATGGGATGCGGATGATCTGAGTGACCTTCCACCGGCGGTTGTAGACACGATAAACCAAGCCAGAGCACCCTCTATCAGGCAGCTTTACACCCTAAAGTGGCGCTTGTTTGTAAATTGGTGTTCTTCCCGGTCTGAAGACCCGCAGAGATGCACAGTTGTGCTTTCACAACAGTGCTTTCATTCCTGCAAGAGAGGTTGGAGGGGAGGCTGGTGTATGTAGCCGCAATTTCGGCCCACCACGATGCAGTGGACAGTAAGTCCTTGGTTAAGCACGACCTGATTATCAGGTTCCTTAGAGAAGCCTGTTCCCCTCCTGGGATCTCTCAGCCTTCAAAGATTTCCCAGATTTTCACATTTTCACTCACCGACAAATTTGTGGAAATCGCCGACAAAAGCCTGAAATTGCAGGCAAATCGGAGCTCGTTCCCGTGAGTAAGAACGCAATGTATGATCTATCAAATAAGCAATTTGAGAAAAGCGCCGACGCATCACCGATGTCAGCGAGATATCTAGATTGTTAAATATATGGACCTGTCTGCGATTCGAAATCGTGCAATGTGAAATGTGTTTTGACTGATACAAATGCAGCGTTGACCTACAACCAATGAGAAAGCAAGAAACGTGGCATGGGAAGTTTCAGTGGGAGGAGTCCTGATGTACCTGTAACAGAACATCAACTATCAAGGCTGTGGTATCAAGAAAGTCTCATTGGACCGAAGAAATGGAGGAAAAATTTGTGGCTCATTGGAAGAAGCACCAGCGCCTATTTGATGTTTCATCTGAACTGTACCACAACCGGTTGGAGAAAGAGAAGTGTTGGAGAGAAATTTCCAATTCTCTTGGATAGTCTGGTGAGCAAATAGGTAGATTTTTCAGTAGGAGGTACTTTTCCGTATTGTAACCAATAAAATATATGATGCCTTTAGACGATTAAAAACATACACATCGTATTCTGAAATGCATTACATGGGACCATGCATTTGTTTTCGTATATCGTATCACTTCTCGCTTGTACTCTGTTGTGAAACATAATTTGGAGTCCAGGCAGAGTCGTCGGGGATTCGTCAATAGTGAAAAGTTTTGTAATGTTTTCACCATTGTTGCCGATTCATTGTGTAATTTGACTTTCATGACATGACAGACCAACATCAATCCAACGTCTTTGAAAGTCATGTAGTGTGTAGGAGGCATTAGAATATTGAAAAAGTTCTGGGTCAAAAGACTACTCGTTGTTCTAGCGGCCATACGTATCATCACTTATTTCAAGTGGGCAAACACCAAATCCTAAGAAAGATAGGTGGGCCTACGCCATATTCCTGCATATGCCCTAGACTACACTACTGTCCTGAAGCTGTTTCTCTGATTTTCTATCATTACCTCTACAAGACACTTATCCATCTTGTTTGAACAAGCCTTCTGATGGCGCAAGCGCTTGTCTTGTGTCTTTCAGCATGCATGTCAAGATGAGCAGAAGAAGAAATATTTCCCATCCTGCACAAGTATTTGCTAATATAGCCTAATCCTTTTTATTTCACTTTGAAGCTTATGATTATTTTTCATGTTCATGGTAACCAAATAAAAATATCTTTAAATAAATTCAATAGATTTTTTGTGAGGAGCTTTATTTTTGAAACAATATCAGTATCGGTAGTATCCATCCCTAGTATCCTGTTAAAATGAACTGGAAAAATATGTTGCCGTCAAAGTAGGTGGTGCACCGGGTCACACCCACATATAACATGGACCATTGGCAGTAAGTAGGTGTTTAACAGCCAGCACAAAATTTTTCTAAAAGTTTGTGCTGGCAAGCTGTTTTGAACCACCACAAAAACTCAAAAATAACTTCTTTTTGTCCAGATTTTGTTCAAACTTACATCACAACTATAAGTATATTGGCGCCTTAAGTGACCTATCTGGAATAATCTACATAAGCCCCTTTCACACATAAAGCATTTTCCAGAAAATGTACTGCAATTTTCAGGCTAGAGGTCATGTGTAAACACAGACCTTTTGAAAATACTGGTAAAATTTGCTCTGGCAAATGAGAAAAAACCCTTAATGAGAAATTGTATCATTAGTACCTTTTAATGTCCATTTTGATGGTATGTGTGAACAGCACATGTGGTACATTAACCAGTAAAGGCAACCCATTGATTTTCCTGTAATTTACTTGGTCGCATGTGTTAAAGGGGCTATAGAGACAGCATGTTGCTTCGCTAATGGCACAATACTCCAATAAGCATTCAAATATATACAGTACAAAAAAGTTTTGTCTTGTTTTCCAGTAATAATATCTAAATATTAATATATACTCTGTTGATCTCGCTCATCAACAAGTTATTACCATCTGAAGAACTGCCGCTCACTGGATTTTTTTTTTATTTTGGCACCATTCTGAGTAATTTCTATGGACTGTTCTGTGTGAAAATCCCAGGAGATCAGCAGTTACAGAAATACTTAAACTAGCTCGTCTGGCACTAACAATCATGCCACGGTCGCAATCACTGAGATCACCTTTTTCCCCATTCTGATGGTTAATTTGAACATTATCTGAGCTCCTGGCCCTTATCTGAATGATTTTATGCATTGCACAGCTGTCGCATGATTGGCCGATTAGATAATTGCATGAATAAGTAGGTGTACAGGTGTTCCTAGTGCTCAGTGAATGTATCAATCAATCAACATTTCTGTCGCTTTTTATAATTCCTTTATATTTATTTTGCGATTATTTCCTGGGTTCCAGATTTTCTGTTTGTTTAAAAGATACTCCACACCTCTGATCTCACATCCATAACCAGATATCACTGTGTGCAGACTTGTGACTTATGTGAGAATCTATTAAAGTCCTGCGGTGAGTCAGAATGTCAACATGTTTGTTTTTTTTCGCTCCGTTTAGACCTGATTAACTTGTCAAACGACTGGTCCTCCACCAGACTGGTCTTTCTGAATAGATCTGAGAGTTTGAGTCCAATTGCAGAGGCTTACCAAAGTGCAAAAGCGATCAGAGGGAGAGAAGGGGGCTGTGGATTTAGGAATATTTTACCTGGATATGGCAGAGTGGTGTACATGGATTAGCTTTTCAGGTCCTGTTGCACACTAGTCTGCAACCACATTGCAGGGCAAAGACTGAACTGCACTTCAAGGAAGGAGCTAATACCATGTTTCTTCAAAGCCAATATCACTGATATAAATACTGATTCCCTTTTAAACAAATGTACCAACAGCTTTATATAATGTTTTGAGATTTCTGAGAAAATGGGTAATTACAAGCATTTAACATTAAAAGCCATTATTAGCATTTAATAGATGTAAAATGGAAATTATGGGATTCCATTTTTGGTTTTCCATTTATTAACGACAATTACAGAACATGGTCAAACATTTAACAATATTTGTATTTCAAATTTATATCAAACATGAAAAAAAAAAAACATTAGCATATAATATTTTTTACCTCGAGGCTGATGGTGCATATTAATTGACATACAAAATAAATAATACAATCTTTAGCATTTAAAAACCCCCACAATATTTACATATCAGGATATGTATCGATGTGTCAAATATAAGTATTTTTTGGTTTAGTGTATCAATTGGAAATATACATTTTAGATTCCCAAACATTTTGCAAATAGAATAGAATAGAACAGAAGTAGAACAAGGAGTCCTGCAACAGATGGTATGGCCCCTACATAGCCCAGACCTCAACATCATCAATTCAGTCTTAGATAAATAGACAGAAGCGACTGAGAAAGACTAAATATAAAGAACTGTGGCAAATTCTCCAAGAACAACCTATCTGCCAACAACCTTAAAAACTGTGTACAAATGTACCAAGAAGTATTGGACAGTTGATCCGGTTTGTTCTTTATGTGTTTGTGTTTCCCTTACCCTCATGTGTTTACAGGGCACCTGTTTCTCATTTCCCTTTCCCTACTTAAGCTTTCTTGTGTGCATTGTCACTAGTCACCTGTCAGTTTGTTTGTTTGTTTATTTTGTTAGTAGCTGCTCCACCAGTCCTGTTGGTTTCTTTTCTCTGTGGATTACACTCAAGCCAGTTTCCTCTATACGTCGGTTCACAAACTGTTGCCTCTATGGTACCCTAGCCCACATACTCTGTGCATATCTTCTCGCCAGCTGCAGCCTGCATCTGGCTCATCATTATTGCTTTCTCATCAATAAACTGCATCATCTGTATCCTTCATATTTTAGTCCTATCTTCATGTGACTTGACATAGAGTGGTCACACCAAATTTACATTTCGATTTTTATGTTTACTGAAATTTTATGAAGTTAATTGGTCAATAAATTAATTTATAGTTAATTGGTCATACCTTTATTTTTGAAGACATCCTCACTATACAACATTTTTCACAACTGCCTAAAACTTTTGCACAGGACTATATATCGATATATCAAGATATTCAATATACAGGTGAAACTCGAAAAATTAGAATATCGTGCAAAAGTTCATTAATTTCTGTAATTCAACTTAAAAGGTGAAACTAATATATTATATAGACTCATTACAAGCAAAGTAAGATATTTCAAGCCTTTATTTGATATAATTTTGATGATTATGGCTTACAGCTTATGAAAACCCCAAATTCAGAATCTCAGAAAATTAGAATATTGTGAAAAGGTTCAGTATTGCAGGCTCAAAGTGTCACACTCTAATCAGCTAAACACCTGCAAAGGGTTCCTGAGCCTTTAAATGGTCTCTCAGTCTGGTTCAGTTGAATTCACAATCATGGGGAAGACTGCTGACCTGACAGTTGTGCAGAAAACCATCATTGACACCCTCCACAAGGAGGGAAAGCCTCAAAAGGTAATTGCAAAAGAAGTTGTATGTTCTCAAAGTGCTGTATCAAAGCACATTAATAGAAAGTTAAGTGGAAGGGAAAAGTGTGGAAGAAAAAGGTGCACAAGCAGCAGGGATGACCGTAGCCTGGAGAGGATTGTCAGGAAAAGGCCATTCAAATGTGTGGGGAGCTTCACAAGGAGTGGACTGAGGCTGGAGTTACTGCATCAAGAGCCACCACACACAGGCGGGTCCTGGACATGGGCTTCAAATGTCGTATTCCTCTTGTCAAGCCGCTCCTGAACAACAAACAACGTCAGAAGCGTCTTACCTGGGCTAAAGAAAAAAAGAACTGGTCTGTTGCTCAGTGGTCCAAAGTCCTCTTTTCTGATGAGAGCAAATTTTGCATCTCATTTGAAAACCAAGGTCCCAGAGTCCGGAGGAAGCATGGAGAGGCACACAATCCAAGATGCTTGAAGTCCAGTGTGAAGTTTCCACAGTCTGTGTTGTTTGGGGAGCCATGTCATCGGCTGGTGTTGGTCCACTGTGCTTTATTAAGTCCAGAGTCAACGCAGCCGTCTACCGGGACATTTTAGAGCACTTCATGCTTCCTTCAGCAGACAAGCTTTATGGAGATGCTGACTTCATTTTCCAGCAGGACTTGGCACCTGCCCACACTGCCAAAAGTACCAAAACCTAGTTCAATGACCATGGTATTACTGTGCTTGATTGGCCAGCAAACTCGCCTGACCTGAACCCCATAGAGAATCTATGGGGCATTGCCAAGAGAAAGATGAGAGACATGAGACCAAACAATGCAGAAGAGCTGAAGGCCACTATTGAAGCATCTTGGTCTTCCATAACACCTCAACAGTGCCACAGGCTGATAGCATCCACGCCACGCCGCATTGAGGCAGTAATTAATGCAAAAGGGGCCCAAACCAAGTACTGAGTACATATGCATGATTATACTTTTCAGAGGGCCGACATTTCTGTATTTAAAATCTTTTTTTTTATTGATTTCATGTAATATTCTAATTTTCTGAGATTCTGAATTTGGGGTTTTCATAAGCTGTAAGCCATAATCATCAAAATTATATCAAATAAAGGCTTGAAATATCTTACTTTGCTTGTAATGAGTCTATATAATATATTAGTTTCACCTTTTAAGTTGAATTACTGAAATTAATGAACTTTTGCACGATATTCTAATTTTTCGAGTTTCACCTGTACTGTATATTAATATTATAGCTTATAGTTGGAAATAAAAGGGATATATCATCTAAAAATTTTAATTATGTCATCATTTACTCACCCTTATGTTCCAAAGGCTCAGTCACTATTCACTTTCATTGCATTTTGTTTCTCCATGCAATGAAAGTAAATGGTGACTGAGGCTATAGCATTCTGCCTTATGCTTTCAACAGGGTTACAACAAAGGGGAAACAAATACAGGACTGGAACACATTGAGGGTGTGTAAACATTCATTTCATTTCTGTTTAAACTATTGATTTAATGTCTATCAAGAGTCAGACCATATTTTCAGATGTTTTTTGTGTTTTGGGATTTAAGCATGTCAGCAGAGATATAAAGGAACTGGGGTCTGTGAGTTGATAGGGGCGAAACAGGTTATAAAAAACCGTCTGGAATTAAAGTACATCCTGCAAGAGCCCTAACATCACGTTGCACTCCTACACTTCCCATACCTGCTCCTGTTTCCATGCTTTGCTTTAATTAGTAATTATTTTTTAGGGTTAATTTTTCATTCAGTCTGTCAGGAACATGGATTACAAGCCCCGGGGAGACTCGCAGGGAGATGAGACACTGGCAAAGGGAGGACAGCTCGTTTTTACACAGGCAGAGAGGGAGGACAGCTCATCTTTGATCCGGCAGGGGCCTCGCAGGCCAGAGGGGTGACAGCTGCATATTCTTTAGCCCACATTTGAATTTGAATTCTATCTTATGATGCAGCTATGTGGTGGCTTGGCAGAGCAGTGGGGTAATCTGCAGCACACAAACGCCCGGGCTTTCTTCCTGTGTGCCCTCACAGAGATTTAAGTAATTGAAGGTAAATTGAATGCATAAAAACCCCTCACTTGTACCAGTGGTTGTCTCGCTCGTGCCAGAAGTGAATAGTCAGGGCTGTCCTCCCTCTCTAATCCCTCTTACTATTTCTGCCCTCATGACTTTGGCTTGCCTTGCGCTGGAAGCTTGGCATACCTCCTTACACATCTTTGCGAGCAGGAGAATGTGACTTCTGTACTTCCACAGTTCATTGGAATAAACATCTGAGTTGGTTGTCTGCCTCGATAGATTTATGCTCCAGCAGTTTCATACAGTGAAGTCAATTTAACATCATATACAATAAATGATAATTTCAGCTATAACCCTGCTATAAAACAACAACAAAACAGCATAAACTGGTTTGCTGGTCTAAGCTTGTTTAAACCAGTTTCTCAATTAAATCTTCAGTTAAATTAAATGTATAATGTGTCTTCATGTTGAACAGCATCTTAAAAAATTACTGTGATGTAGCATTATTGTGTTGTAGAATAACAAGGATTAGTTGACTGCATTACAGTGATCTCTGGTTATATACTGTCTGTCTGTCTATCTATCTATCTATACTATGTGTGTGCGTGTGTGTGTGTGTGTGTGTGTGTGTGTGTGTGTGTGTGTGTGTATATATATATATATATATATATATATATATATATATATATACTACTCATACTAAATAATTGTGATAACCACTCATCGCAATAGTATGGAAATTCCTCACCCCTTGAATGTTTTTTAAAAAGTATATTATTTCTGTATAATACCATATAACATTGCCACATATAGTGCAGATCACTGATTCCCAAGTGGTGGTAAGTAAGCAGGTTCCAGGATGTAAGCAAAAATATTGACATTTTGCTATGTTAAACCTCTAAAACAAAATATATGGTTTAAAATAAAAATAGGCATTTGAAATGGGTAAAAATATCGGTTTCCAGATTAATCACGATCTCCATTTTAACGATCCTGCTATCAAATCTTAAAATCCCAAGATGGATCTATTTATTCTCTCTATGCTATGTTCAGATGTTTAATTGTCTCTTTGCAAAACCGTAAATTTGCAGCCATATAGTTGATTCGCCAGCTATATGCCAGTCCCAAGCCCAGATAAATGGGGAGGGTTGGGGAAAGCAATGGTGAACTACCCTGTAAAAAAACTCTACCAGAATACTTTATGGAAATACTTTATGCCAAGCATGCCGCGCCAGCCGCGCCTTTTCTGTCTCTGTGTTTCTGGCATAGAGTTAAAACGGCTGGGGCCATCTTAACGCTATCATTCGCATCGGGGAAGGCGATCTTTCCCAGTTTTCCTATTCTTTCAGGGGGGAAAGGCCCTGCGGAGACCACACCTGCCCAGACTGGGGGAGGTAAAGTGTATTGAAATACATCACATGGGCTTTTAAGTCACATGTGGAGAATAGCGTGGTGGTAGATCCTACCTCATTGGGAGGGAGGAGTTGCTACAAACATGGCGACCGGGGGTCCGTGAGGACTGCCCAAGGGAGACGCGGGTCCCCTCGCAAGGGGACCGTACCACGTAAAATACACACAGGGGGAAAAGTCCACATGGGAGCCCGTCCTGTGAAGCAGCTATTCCAGTACAGGGTAAATTGAGTACCCGTATTGGTCTTGGTCAGCGAATTCCTCCGCTGAATTCAGAGGGCTAGGGAGGAGTCATCCAGGGAGCCGAGTTCGTGGTATCTCCTGGGGTAAAAGCACACGGTATTACCTCAGTGGAGGGAAAGGGCGCTAGGTGCAAGCGATCCACCTGGTCAGTTTGTCAGCGTGTACCGAGTTCTACCGGCTCGGACCTGAGAAAACACGGGACTAAATCGGCTCAACCCTGAGATTGTAAAATCTCGCAAAGGTATTGGGTGTTGCCCAACCCACTGCTCTGCATATGTCTGCTAGTGAGGTGCCCCTGGCCAGAGCCCATGAGGACGCAACACTTCTTGTTGAGTGTGCTCGGACCCGCGGGGGCATGGCCTTGGTGTGATAGGCCAATGTAATGGCATCCACTACCCAGTGGAAAGCCTCTGTTTGGAGACAGCGTTCACTTTCTGCTCTCCGCCAAAGCAGACAAAGAGCTGCTCAGAAAGTCTAAAGCTCTGCGTGCGGTCCAAGTAGATACGCAAAGCATGTACCGGACACAACAACGAAGGGGTTGGGCCTGCCTCCTCCCGGGGTAGCGCTTACAGGTTCACTACCTGGTCCCTGAAGGGAGTGGTAGAAACCTTGGGCACATGTTGTCTGCCGGACCGAACTCCAGGCAGGTGTTGCTGACAGAGAACGCTTGCAGGTCCCCGACCCTCAACCCCAGCAGCGCTACTGCCGCAGAGGGCGCCATATGCCCCAGGAGCCTCTGGAAATGTTTTAAGGGGACTGCCATGCCTGGCCTGAACGCGGTGAGGCATTTCAGCTCTGACTGCGCGCGCTCGTTGGTGAGGCGCGCTGACATTGACAGTGACATTGAAGAGATGCTCTGAACCGTGGTGAGCTTGCTCTTTTCCCAGTTGACTTGAAGCCCTAAATGGCTGAGGTGCCTATGCACCTGGTACCTCTGGGCGCATAGTACCTCTCGGGAGTGGGCCAGGATGAGCCAGTCTTAGAGTTAGTTGAGAATGCGGACGCCTGCTTCCTGAAGCGGGGCAAGGGCTGCCTCTGCGACCTTCGTGAAGACGCGAGGTGACAGGGACATGCCGAATGGGAGGACATTGTACTGATATGCCTGGCCGTCGAACGCGAACAGTAGAACAGGTCCTTCAGGTCTACCGCTGCGAACCAATCTAGATGCCAGACGCAAGTTAGAATGTGTCTTTGCGTGAGCAATTTGAATGGGAGTTTGTGCAAGGCCCGGTTGAAAACTCACAAGATTGGTCGTAAGCCGCCACCTTTCTTGGGTACAATGAAGTAAGGGCTGTAGAAACCCTTCTTCATCTCGGTTGGAGTGACAGGCTCTATCGCGTCTTTGAGTAAGAGAGTTGCGATTTCCGCAAGCAGGGATTTGGCATCTTCGCGTGTACTGCAGTAAAGCGGACGCCCTCGAAGGGGGGGGGCTGGCAAACTGAATTGCATAACCGAGTCGAATGGTCCTGGCCAGCCAGTGTGACAGATTGGGAAGTGAGAGCCACGCGTCCAAGCTCCGTGCTAGGGGCACTAAGGGGACGATTATTTTTTATGTACCCAGTGGGGCTTCGCCCAGTGGGGCTACGGGAGTAGGTAATGCGGCATCGGGAGGCAAAAATGCTGTCCCAATTTCCACATATGTGGACATCATGTTCGTCACCGTTCTGACGTGTGGATGAAGTTTTTAAGGTTAATACTCTTATCGAGTTTTACATCAACAAAACCTTCCTCCCTAAACCAATCCGATAAAAAACTAAATGTGAGATCAACAACAGATGAGGCTTTTAAGGTTAATGCTCTGTGAGATTTACATCAAAAAACCTACATCCCTAATCTAAAATTAACCTAAATAACTGATATAAATGCAATAACAGTGTCATAAACGCAAATGCGAGATGAAAAACACAACAGGTCAAGCAACCACATAATTCTGTGAGTCTATTGCTTTATAAACTGTTAATTTGCCTTTTTTGTGATTTGTTTGAAAGTAAATAGATGTGTTGTTGTAACACATCTAGTGTTTATTTAAAAAATGTAGGTATACAATTCTATGATACCAGGTTAAAGAATGCTGAATGTTCTTATTGCAACAAAGATGTGCCATGGGCGATAAGGTGATATAATTCCATAATTTTTCTCATGCCATCTTCACAGTATTCTCAGATATCCATGCTGTAAGAACAAAGACCAGTTAGATAGATTTAGCTACCATTTTCCATAAAAAGTACACTGTTTTTTGGAATGTATAGCATGTGGCGTCAATTTAACTAAAGAGACTGGAGGCCCCTCATTTTTTTTGGGGGGTTAGGCGTTAAAACATCTAACATAAAATACTCCTGTGAAAGTCTGAGGCCTTAGGCGTAATACCTTTTATATGACCAAAATCTTTAGTAACCATACTATTCACATGGAGGTTCAGGTGATTGTGTTTAGCTAGATGGGTGACAGGATAAGATGTGATAAGGTCCGATCTGGCAAAGTCTTCCATAACAGGCGCCTTGGAGGGCCACCACACGGCTCCCACATCAAAGTCAGAGTGGAAAAAGTCTCGCGGGGATGACCTGTTACATCAAACAACTAATAAAGACATGAGACAGACAAAAACGGGAAATTGATTGTGTCCTCATATATTGAGCAGCATCACTGTAAGTAATTACACCCTATACGTCTCAGTGGGCATTATGTGTGTATATTTTCATTTACAACAGTGAGACCTCCAAGGCCTGGACAAAAATCCTGTTTAATAGTTACCTGTCAAGTGTAATTAACGCTGTTTTTCTCATCCAATTCATGTTGCCTGCAGCGAGACGTTCCAATTGGGTTGTGTCTGTCTCAGCGCCTTTGCCACCCAAAGCTCAGAGACAGTTTTAATTGCAACACAACGACCACAAGAAACACACAAAATCCTCATAAAAGTATAGAGAAGCTGGACGCAGTCCCAATGAGGGCAGCAAATAACGGCGTAATTACAGGTAAGCGACTTCTCCATCTCAGTCAGCTCTGCAGGGAAAGAGATGTTTCAATATTTTACTTTAAATATGCTCACAGCATGGTGTTTGATGGATTGTTTGAATGTTAGCCTGCAGGCGGTGCCCATATACTTACTAAGGCATAGAAGTGAGTGATTACAAATTAATGAACACAAGCCTTATTGTCCAGCTTTAAATCAGCATTTTTTATTTTGTCTAACATTTTTTTCGATTTCCGAGTAGTCTGGTTCATATAAGGTTGGGCATAGAAATGCATTGAGAGATGCTTTGTAAGTTTGGTTCTTGGTTTGTGCACAGCTGTGTTGTGTTTTCTGTAGGGCTGGGAATCGTTAAAAAAAAACTAAATAATCGCACAATTTGCTGTGATTCGCAGTTCGCAATTAATTAAAAAAATGTCCCAAGCTTGTAATCATCAATATTGGAACCTAGATTCACTTAATTAAATTAATCAACACAAAGGAAGTATAAAGGAAGAAATGACATCTTGTTAACTGTAAACAAACTCTCCTCAGAATTACTGAGTGTTTAAGTGCAAGTTGGATATTAAAAATATTAAGGTTATCAAAAAGACTTAATCATCTTAGGACTTATGGCAATAGGCCAAAAGAAAGGCAGTTTCTTCATATGCATCAACAAGAACAAAAACAAACTGTTAAAGTGCAAGTTGAAATTTAAAACGAAACACAAACACACACACACACACACACATAGAGAGAAAACAGAGGACAGATAGATGTGATAAAACATACACACACACACAGAGAAATATTAACTAACCTGCAAGGTTCATTAACCGGAAGTTCCTCCAGTTTTTGCAGTTTAGCGAGCTCAACATGGCAATTTTGTGACATCTGGCCAGAACACTGTCCAATTCACAGTCGTGAAGAGAAACCGTGACAGTTCTTTGCACACTGTGCACTGTGTAGGGCAGGTGTTCAAATGGTCCCATGTGTTGTTAACTTTTGCTCTACTTTCCAATTTTGGTGACTTCCCACAAAGTGGTGCTCTGTGGTTTGACTCACAGTAAGGGCACATGAACGCAATCACCACTCTGCTGTGACGCCCAAGTAGTTGTCATTGCTCACCCTTGAGCAAAACTCCACCCTTGTCCTTCTTCATCATGCCAGGATGAAGGCACACTCACAATAGCCGCAGCAACAGGATGTCATTAAAACGGAGGCATTAGTGTTTGTGATTGAGGCAAAAAAAGTGCTACGTCATTTGCGTGATTTTTTTTAATGCGTTAATCATTTCAAATTAATCGCAAAGATTAACGCGTTAATTCCCCCAGCCCTATTTTTCTGTTGTTAATAGCTCTGTGGTTGTCTCAGAGTACCCTCAAAGCAAGTTCCCTATCTGTCTCTCACTTGATGTTGTGTCGATGTAGTAATACTAGGGGTCACTCTTGGTAGCCCCAAACACCTCTGATCTATGAATAAAAGCCAATGTGAATTGGCGAGTGGAATTCGCATGCCACTCCCCCGGACATACGGGTATAAAAGTAGCTGGCTCGCAACCACTCATTCGGATATTTTCTTTGGAGCAGAGTGGTTGATTCGCAGAGAGCTGAATTCCACCGCGGGTCCATTCACTTCACTAAGAAGCATATGCTGTTGGATATATGGTGCATTTAAGAAGCTTTCTCTCCCTCTGCACGATTGATGCAGAGTATGCCCCTGGGCGCTTCAATAGCTGAAAATAAATATTCTTGCAATTAAAAACGTATATTTACTTTAAAAGAGCGCGCACTGATGGATAGCATATTGTATGTCGGACGTAGAGGACTCTGCTGGGCTGCCACCTTTGGGTGTGCCAGCCCAGTCTGAGGCTGACGTGGAGCTGACCGCCATGCTTGCCCATGCTGCCGTGAGTGTTGGGCTGGAGTGGAACCCTCCACCCACCCCTGAAGCTTGCGGCTTGATGATTGGTCCCTGGGTTCGGGCCACAGCACACGGTTGCATGGCCCTCCTGCAAGTACACCTGGCCAAGGCACTGAAAGAGCTGCCTGAGGGTTTTCCCGATCCCGATGTGATGCAGGAGCTGCACTCGGTGATCGACCTCGCCCTCCAGTGACGAAGGTCACGCCGTGGGCACTCGGGCTGGCGATGTCCACCTTGGTGGTCCAGGAGCGTCACCTTTGGTTAATCACATCAAGATGAGGGACGGCGACAAGGTTTGTTTCCTGAATGCGGCCATTTCTCAGAGTGGGCTATTCTGCGACACCATCAAGGACTTTGCCCAGCAGTTCTCAGTGGTGAAGAAACAGACAGAGACAATACAACACATCTTGCCCCATCGTGGCTCAAGATCCCGTACCATATCTGCTCGCCGAGGGTCTCCCTCTGCGGCAGCAAAAGCCCAGGCAGCTTCGCCGCAGCCCGAGCCAAGTCCTCGGCCCTGGCGTAGAGCTCCCCGCAGGAAGCTGATGCCCCCCGCCTCACGGCCAGGCGCTAAGACCCCGAGGAAGACTCCTAAGAGATGACCTAGGATGGAGATGGACGACCCAGGGAGGAAGACGTCCGCCGGAAACCTGGAGCTGGAACAAAACCTGAATGAGTAGTTGCGAGCCAGCTCCTTTTATACCCGGATGTACGGGAGAGTGGCATGCAAATTCCCATTGCCCAATTCTCAAAGATCAGAGGTGTTTGGGGCTCCCAAGAGTGACCCCTAGTGTCACTACATAGACACAACGTCTCATTCTCTCCATCAGGGAACGGAGGTTACGACAGTAACCAAGAAGTTTTTTGCTTGAGCGCTCCATCTCGCGATTGGTGGTAGCATAACTGCTGCTCTTGTGCACTCTCATGTACGTGCACAAGAGTGCAAAGGACGGTCAAGATTTTCACTAAATAATCAATTAGAATTCTGTTTGTTTCTCACCAAACCTTATTGTATGCCTTCAGAAGAAGACATGATTCACATTGAATTATTTATTAGTCTTCTGGATTATACTTTTTCATCCTTTTGAAGCTTGAAGAAGTGGTCACCATTCACTGCCAGTGTATGACATCTGCAGCCACAGAAAAATTATGACCTCACAACACTCGCAATATGAGTGTGGCCTTGGTGATCAAATTAGGCTAAAATTATACATTGCCAATAGAATTTTATGCCAAATACTGAAAAGTAGCGTTTAGCAATATTAAAAGCTTAAAAAGTCGTAAAAATGTCATCATTCCAGACTGATGTATCATGAACTTTGCATTATAAATTAATTCACAATATGTTTTTTAACATGTTGCTATAATCAATATTGTTTATATAACCATGACACAAGACTGCAAAATCAAGAGTTCCTGTTTGTATATTAGATGTCAAGTGCATAAGAAATGCACATGAAGTGTAGGAAACAGGATGTGTGAGTCAAGCTTGTATGCAACCTTAAGGTGCGGTCACATTTACCTTTGCATGGCGAAATTCCACAGAGGAAATAGTCATTATGCTGCCATGGGCCCGAAAAAATCTGCTCAACGCCGCTCACCATGCCAGAGAGCTGCCGCTTTGCAGCGTGTTACAGCGAAAATGGCTGTGTTTGCAATGGCATACTTCCCATACTACTTTTACTGATTCTGTTACATCAGTCTATGGCAGAAATAGTAAGAGCAGTATGTAGTGTGACATTTCATACTCAGTCTATGGTTGTTTTCAATTTAAGGTCAATATAATCATCATAAACACTCACTGAGCACTTTATTAGGAACACTATGGTCCAAATAAAATGCCAAACGTGGTTTTCTGCTGTTGTAGCCCATCCGCCTCAAGGTTCGACGTGTTGTGCATTCTAAGATGCCAGTAATTTGACAATAACCTTTTGGCTCACCAGCCACTGTGGCTTGTGATATTCAAAAGTCACTAGCTACTTTGCATTTTCACTAGCCAAAATCCCCCAACCCACAAAAACTGATAAAGGTAACCAGAAACTGTATCTGCAAGCATTTGTTTGGACATTTTATTTAGCAGTTTTGCAGGACACAAGTCTAATGATGTAAGTTGCCTTTAGAATATCTGAAGGCAAACATGGCCAGTTAGAACAGGAGGAAAACTTTGTCAATAATCTGTCAATTTGTCCATGGAAGTTCAGATTTTAACCCCTTTTAACCCCTTTAACCATTCTTAATTGTACTTGCCCTTATGAAAGTTTACCATTGTGCTTTCATTGAATAACAGTGGCATTGATAATGATAAGGCCATTACCACACGTAAGACCATGGATGGCTGGTGGCTAGGCTAATGTAGAAAGTCTTTCTAAAAAATAAACTATAGTATTTGTTATAAAACATGAATAGCGTAAACAGGTTAAAAATGACACAAAAATGACACATAAAAATGACTCCATTCCATGGAGTCCAAAAGGACATGTTAGGTAGATTAAACTCAGTCACCATTTAGTTTCATATGACTTTTGTTTTTTTTCATAAATGGAAAAATACATTTATCTTTTTTCCATTCATAGAAGAAAGAAAGTCCTATGGGGTTGGATCAATATAGGTGAGTGAATGATGAGAGAATAATTAGGCTATAATAATAAAAAATAAATCTTATTGATTCGTCCTAATCCGTATATTGTGGATCTACAATATACCAGTTACCAGTTAGTGTTACTTCAGTAAAAACATTTTAGTTTGGGTGATGATGTATATTTAAAAAGCCTTCAATTGAAGTTGATGGATGGCACACTGTTGTCTCTTTACCTCGTCAGTGCTTTTTAATGTCAGGGCTGTCTAGCAGTTTCAGAGACTTCCTCCATATATAGCTTTATATTAGAAAGTTCTCTGTAGAATTTAAATAGTATCCGAATCTGCAAAGTGAAGTCTAACCGAATTTCACAAGTTTCACTCTGAGCTGTCCCAGAGTTCTGGCACTATCTCTGGACCACTATGTTGTGCACCATGGCGTTCACATTAATGAACTCTTCGTTCACCTCGCACAGATGCACATGTAAGTTATGAGAAGCATATTTACTGCTTATAAAGCGCTGAACACGAGATGAATACAATAAAATTTGCTTCAGCTCTGGCCACCCACCAAAGTGGCTAGTCAGAGTAACAAAGTTACTAGTGATGTCCAGTTTGTGAACGAATCGTTCTTTTGAACTGGTTTGACGGGTGAAATGTATGGTCCTGGTAAATTTTGCTAAATAGCAGAAAGTATAACTAATAAAACATATTGGAAATATGTTTATGACTGTTTTACTATTTTAGCAACGTATGATGATGATCCGGTCACAACAGTTCACGAGTCAACAGTACACTGATGCGGGGACAGCAGCTTTTCTGCATATCGCGGCGCCGTTTTGTGGTCCGTTCTGCATAACACGGCGGCTCATTTTGGCTTATTGCAGCCCATTCGGGCCGTTTCTGGCGGCTGACCCACCAGCCCGCTCGGTTCTCCCGATGGCCAATCCGCCCCTGATCGGCCCCAAAGTGCGTTGGCCCACCGGGAAAATGCCCTGTGTGCCAGATTACCAGTCCAGCCCTGATTCAGTGGTTAAATCACAAGCAGACTACAAATGATGATTGCATGCATTCATTCAGATAATCAGTAGCCGTTTTAACCACCATGCCAACCGGCACAAGTAGGAAAGCTCTGCAAAAACTGCTTGAGGGGTGATATGATGTTTTGGGTACATACGCAAATTCCCGGTTGTCTACAGTTTCAGAGCAGTTCACGAAACCATCGGGTTCGGGTCAGTAGGACTTTGGTTCGAGTTTGAAATTTATGAAAAAAATATATAGGCCTTTCCGAACTTGTTTCGTCCACGTGCACTCACTCACACAGATACGCACAAACGGATGAGGGGCCGTTAACACTGAACATGTTTTTGCATACGCCTACTCTGTTTTTCCATTGTTTTTCTATGAAAACACGCACTGGTCGAACGTCCTTGACTGCTGTACCGCATCTCGCTGTCTCTTCAGTGTCTCACGCAGGACCGGCACATTTTTAGATACTGTAACAAGTTAAAAATAACTTCAGGTTTCAAAAACGCATGTCGAGACGCCTGCGTTCTGTTTCAGTCGTTGTGTTGCGTCTAGACTGTTTTTAGCGCAGGTGTCACAGAGATTTAACGTTCTGAAGTTCAGGCTGCAAAGAGGTGGCTGTTGCAATTTTTAACATTATTCCAGATTATTCTGCACCAAGCAAATTTTTAGCAGCTTTTTGAAACATGATGAGCAGTACACTGCAGCATTAGAATATAAGCTAAGTAAATAAGACAGAATTATATTACTATTGCAATCAACAAATCCTCAAAGTAATAATAATATTACTGTAATATTATAATGACAATCTGGACAACAATAAATCAAAGTTGGGTTATAATATTAATATATACTGTAACAACTCAAAATGTTACTGGGTGAAGTAGTAGGTTTAGCACAACCTGTTCACACACACACACACACACACGCACACACACAAAAGTGTGCTTGCCCATTTTCAGTTGTTGAGCAGAGGGCCAAAGATTTTTCTGAAGAATTTGGATTTACATGGTAGCATCCATTTTCCCTTCAATCCTGACCAATTGCCCAGTCCCTGCTGAAGAGAAACACCCCCACAACATAATGTTGCCACCATCATGCTTTGCATTAGGTATGGTATGTTCTGGGTGGTGTGCTGTGTTTGGGTTTCTCCAAATATAGTGCTTGGAGTTCATTCCAAAGAGTTAAATTTTCATCTGACCATAAAACCTTTTGCCACATGGCATCAGAATCTTCCATGGTCAGATGAGACCAAATTTTACTTTTTGGACTGAACTCCAAGTGCTATTAAATTGTTTTTAATGTTTGGAACTGTTACCATTTTTTTTTTTTTCATTAATTGAATTGAAAATTTTTAAATAAATATGGGAAAAAAAAAAAAAATGTCTATTCCAAAGGGGTGGTATTAATTTTCTATAGGCACTGTACATGTACCATTGATTTCAATGTAGCAAAGATTAATGTTCGATCTTCGACAGATGCCTCGTACAAGAAAATGAAGAGTATCTTTTTTTCACCCTTCAGTCAAAAGGTGACATTCTGCTGTGTTTGGAGAACATTTGCAGAGGACGATTCATTCCGACTCCACCCTGAACCATTCCACGCTAGGACATCTCTGCCTACAGGGCTACATGAGAGCTAGCGCGGTGTGTGGGAACGCGTCCCTCCCTGCCCACTCTCCAAGATGCCTCACAGCTATTTCCAAAGTTTGCATAATAACTGGCTATGTGGGGATCTTTCTAGAAAGAGTTTCCTGGCAAGTGGTGCAGCAGAGGTTCTTTGGAGACGTGTAGAGATTCCAGCAGGAGTGGGAAATTCACAAAGTAATACTATAAAAAAAATAACAAAACAGTGGAGTCTTGCTGTTTTAATGATAATTTTAGGAACTTTTAAAAAAGTATTATTTAATTAGCCCCAATGAGTAATATTTGTATTTCTTTTGTTAGGCCCAATTTAATAAGAAACTATCTTTGGTTGAAATAACTTTTATTTGCATTGTCATTCTTGAAAAGAATCTCAAGTAAGTGCTGGTCTTACAATCAATGATAGATGACTTTTGTGTTCAAGTGATCACATTTTTTTACCTTGTTAAATATACCAGCTTACCCACCATGCAATTCCCATGCTGGTCTAGGTAGCTTATGCTGGTTAGTGCTGGCTTGGTGCTGGTCTAGCTGGTGGACCAGTATATCCATGTTTTTCTCCAGCAAAACCTAGCTGGTGAAGCTGGATGACAAAAATGTCTTTATGATGAAACTGGTTAAGCTAGTTTAAGATACCAACACATCAGCTTGGTTTATTTTTAATTGCTGTTCCACCATTGAATTTTCAAGAACTGTGCATAAACTCAACTTGATATTGGAGAAGGGGGTGTGGACTAGGATTCTTAAAAATGTTAAGTCTGCATCTAGAGATGCTATGCAATAAAACATTTTGCATACATTTTATTGGACTCCCCGCTTGCTTGGTCTTAAAGACACACCCACCTGCTGGCGATGCCAGTTGGAGGATGGAGACTACTGGCCTATGATTTTTGGTGGTGTATCGAGATCGTCTAGGTTACTGCTGTAACCTCTGTACCCTAATTGAGGGAACGATACATTGTGTCGAATGAAGCGGCACTAGGGGACTTTATTGAAGGCCTCGGTTCATTTGGCAGACAGAATTTGCATGTCCCTCCCCCGGACATATGGGTATAAATAGAGGGAATCGTTCATCTGCTCATTCAGGTTTTGCACTGAGGAGCCGAGAATAAGGTTCGGCCATTACAGTGGCTTGGTTCAGCGTCGTGGCCAGGGGGACACAACGTCTCGTTCCCTCCATCAGGGAACGGAGGTTACAACAGTAACCTAGAAGTTCCCCGTCTGTCGCTCACTCGACATTGTGTCAAATGAAGCGACACTATTCAATCACCATGCAGTGAACCGTGTACGTGCGCTGCTGACGCAGGTGTGGGCAGGTAGTTACGTGCCAAAGCATCAGGCTGCGTCAGACTGCATGTACCCTTCCCCAGGAAGGCGTTCTTTTTCAACTTATATTCTTTCAGGGGGAAAAGACCCCGCGGAGACCCCCACTTGCCCAGGCTGGGGGAGGTAAATTGTGGCAAAATACGTTACATGGGTTTTCAGGCCACATGTGGAAATGGCGCGGTGGTAGATTCTACCTGCTGTGAGGGAGGAGTTGCTACAAACACAGTGACCGGAGGGGGAGGGGGAACTGCCAAAGGGAGGTGCGGGTACGCCTGTGGGGGGAAAATACACACAGGGGGATTAATCTACAAAGGCCCATCATGTGTAGCACCTATTCCAGTACAGAGTAATTTTAGTACCCATAGTGGGTCTGGATGGATGTTTATCTGTTATCCGTTTGGCGAAGTTGTTTACCTGCTTTAATATGTTGTGTAATAGGCTTATACTGCTTGTCATGAATCGAACATTACTTGTGTGTTAACCGATCGCAATGTATCTGGGGAGTTACTGTCACCTGTTTACTAATATTTATGACTTCAGAAATTCATTGTTATATGCATTTTAAACCATATTATTTTCATGTTTAACAAAATATATTTTTATCATCATCATTATTGAATCCTTGTTTTATGTTTCTAGTTTACTTTGTTATTGTGTGCATTCATAGACATACTATAGTAGTATTACGGAGGCTGTACAATATAATATAAAAACAATAAAGTTTTCCAATGAACTTGTATCAGCCATATTCACCTCTTAAACTGATAAGTGTAGTACAATACAAACATTAATAGTAGATGAAGCACTTGAAAAATTGTATTAGAATATACTGGTAATGATTGAGGTGATTGAGTCTCCTGTTCTCTACGTAAAAGCGCTTTGAGTGTAGTGTCAGAACAGCGCTATAAGTGTAAAATTCATTCATTCAACATATGTAATTAAGAGTGTTGTTTATCTTCATCAAGGCAAGTAATTTTCAGTTTTAAATGTTTAATTGTCTAACATTATATCAACATGAAAATAGCACCTAATGACTCCGACTCTGAATATCTCCAGTCATGATCGCACACAGGCGATGTCCAGGTAACCTCAAATCATGAGATTCATCCATCAGAAGAGCAGTGCTGAAACACGAATCACGTTTAGTGTTCTTCTGCAAAGTTCTTTCCATTTTAAGTTTCAACCACAGATGTCGCTAGAGAGCACAAAGTTACATAGTGCAGCTTTAAAGCGAAAAATTCTGTTGTCATCTATACCCACCCTCATCTAAATCAACTCATATGACTTTTCCCCCATAGAACACAAAAGGAGTTACTATAAAAATTTCAAAAGTTTCAAGCTGCCAACTAACAAGGACAATGCATCTGTGTGCACTTGCGCAGTTATTTCAGGATGGACTTCAAAGACCTTTAGTTAGTAATCTTACAGTTCATACACATTGTTCAAGCCAAATCTACGTCCTTGATTAACTAACATTTTATGGAGTTTTGTGATCCTTGCCACAGTCATCATTGGCTTGCTCACTAGGGCCTAAAGACTAATAATATTTTTTAAGGCACAATCTACAACCACATTTTTCATCAAACCGCACAATGATGTCTTTAAAACATTACAGACATGACAGCTTCATTTTCTTTTACAGCTTTATTTTCTATAAAGCTGATTTGAAACGAAGTGTGTTGTGAAAAGCGATATACAAATAAAAATTACTTGACTAATATGGTGTTTAAGTGACATATCAAACGGGAGTACATCATACTTTCTAAAATGTCATGAAGAAATGCTTTTTTACATTACCTTAGAAGATGAACAGGTCTGATGAACAGGTCTGTGCCTTTCGTAGGAACGGCCACTCGCCCACCAAACCATCCTTAATTTATTGTATGAGAGTTTAAGTAACCATAACTGACCATGCTGAATGCAGTATGTGTCATGTAATTATTGTCTTAGTTATATTTTTCACTGCTAATAGCTTACGTCACACGATTTTCTGATTAATAACCACAGTCGTGGGAATACATTAAGATCATTTAGCCTAATAAAAGAGCAGATGTTTGAGATACCAACTAGAAGGCACAGCTACACTTGCCAGCTCTGACCTAATGGTCAATGGACCTAATGGTCAGAGGCACCATGCCCATACAAACTGAGGGGGCTATATTTTAGAATGCAACTTAAAAACAAAATATGATTTGATGCTTAACTTAGCATTTGTCTTTAGTGTTTTCCTATAGAACATAAAAGGAGTTATTGTCAAAATGTCAAAGGTACTCTTTTCCATACAATGTCATTGAATTGTGATCATTGGCTGTCAATTTCAGATGATTTTATTATTTAATTAACCTGTTGATATGCAATCCCCCACACGCGGTAGTGACGTCACTCTGCTTACATTTAATATATAATTTACCGTCTGTAAATGTAATTAATGTTAACAAATGATACATCTTTTCAAAGGTCTAAGGGTTCAACATTGATATCTGATCTCTGTTTCATGATAGCAATGCTTCAGAAACAGCAATTTAGTTATTTATGCCAGGAGTACAAATAAAAACAAGCAATATCAAAACGGGACTTCATACCTTTGTTATGAAAACGTGATCGCCAGATGAATCCAGTTCAACATACTTGGGTCAATTGTCCATGACAAGCGTTCATTGAAAAACATCCAATAGCACTTTCTGTCCATAAAAGTGATAAATATTGATATATTCTCCATTGTTTACATGAGATCTCGCCTGAAAGAATGACCATCCGTCGTCATTCTTCAACAAACTATGCAATCTGAGCAGCATTCATGTTGTAAACTGTATATTATCTTATATATTAGAGTCTCATAAACAAAACTAGTTTGTCTCCAAAGTCTATTTAAAAAAATGCAGCATAGTTTTATTCATAATAGTGCAGTCAGATTTTGTGTCGTCCTTAATTTTACTCTGTGGGCTTCCAGCGATTTTACAGATCAAAAAGCTTGCAGGAACCTAATTTTTGTTAGATCATCTTCAAATTTGAAACATAACTTCTTTGTGGTTTTGAGAACATTGTATTTCTGGGTTGTCTTGGCACTTTTATTATTGTTTTTTTTTTTTTTTTCAGAACAAAATATTTCCATTACTACAAACTTCAGGTTCTCTAACTTTAAAAAACAACAACATTTATTAATTCTGAAACTTGGGAAATAAAGCCCAAACTGTCTTCTTTCAAAAGATACTACAATTGTGTCCATACTCCAAAGGGTCCAGTAAATACAACCATTTAAGTTCAGATATGTCATTTTTTATGGTTTGTGCTCAAAAAGGGGGTGTGTATCGACAGGTTAAAAATAAATAAATAAAACAGGATTTGAAAACTTGCATGCTAAACAAGAACAGTACAGTATTCAGGAAGCTAGTTTGAAACTGTGGCTTCAAGAAGTTAATCTACTGTCAAAATACCATTTTCACAAAGCATTTAGTTACACTACAAGTTGCTAAAAAAAAAAAAATCTAAATACATTGAAGCTATTTAAACAAGATGATAATACAACATCTTTTTATACGAAATACAACTAAATACATCTTAAATTAAATTGAAAGTTGAACCTAAATACATTTAGACTAACTATACATCTAATAAGACTAGAAAACACAAATGTACTCGAAAACATGTTTTTTTTTTAATGGCTCAGTTACATGAACCCATAAATGAACTGAACCGCCCTTACAATGACGTAACTGATTAACCACTATAGTACAATGCAAATATTTTAAAGTTAAAGAACAGTTATGACTGATTATATAGCATCTCAGCTGTGTTGCTAACACATATAATGGTCTTCCAATTCTGTTAATTATTACCAACCTGATTTCATACTGTACCAACATTTTTGCAAGATGATTTTTACATGCCCAGGTTCCTGGTGAATTGAACACCAGATCTGCTAAATCAGCATTGCTTTTCATTTCCTTTCACAAATCACAAGTAAAATGGCAGAAAATCAGTTTATAAACATTTAGGCTAATTTTCGCCCTGTTCCTTACAAAATTTTATCTTATGACAACAAAAACACTTTTACTATAGCGCATTACTAGTAAGGCGATACATTTTACCTAGAGCTGTCAAAATTGACCCATTAATGCATGCAATTAATTAATAAATGTTTAAGTGGGAGGTTGACTAATTGAAATAACTAGTCCCGGTAGGTTGCGTATAAGTCGCAATGCACATTAAATTATCCTCTCATCCTTCACAATATTAATCGGCCAGCAGGCTTTGGCTATCCACTTTGCTACAGCAATCATGAAAAGCAAGATTTTATTTTTTTTAATTAACACGATTAACACATTTATTAATTTTTACATTTAAAAGATTCTGAGATTTAAAAATGATTGTGATTAATGCATTTACAATTTTAACATTAGATTCAGATATTTTATTCAGCTGTGTACTAATTAAAGTACTTTGAGTCCTTTGAAAGGTGGAATATAATAATCACAGAAGCAAGGCAAGTTATCACCTAAAAGCCAACCGCATGATACATGGCACTGATAAGGGACCACGACGGCAGGCAAGCTTGTTGGAGTTCTCCCGTGGAATGTCTTCCTATGTGCCGCTCAAACTTCAAACAATTACAATTTTGACTTGCTAATGATTACTGACAATTCAGATGAAGTATCAAATACTTGGCCAGTGCCAGTGCAAAGAACAAGACATCAGATTAGATATGACAGTAAGTGTAATATGGTTAGTATGCCACTCCGAACTCGGCCTTTCTCTGCAGCACTTTTAATGTGGAGATTAAACTTCAAAGCAGCACTTGACTCTGAAGTTGAGTGGTGCGTTGACTCCATCATGAAAATCATGTGAATGCAGCTTCACAATTTGAAAAACTTAACTTAAAAAATTGTCTCATTTTGTTTGGTTTTCTTTCCTAAGAAAGAATGCATCTTGACAGGAAAAGAAGTATATACAGAGTCCAAATTCAGCTTTTTCAAAATTTGCTATTAATTGTGATTAACTCAGAAAAATAATGTGATTAATCAAGATGAAATATTTAATCAACTGAAAGCACTGATTTTACAAGCTAGTTCGTGAGTGATCAAGTTGCACAGTAGCTCAACTCATCGAGCGTTGCACATGCGGTGCAGAGTATAGAAGTCCTGAAGAGCATATGGTTTCATCTCAGATTTGCTTTTTATTACAATATTGGTTAGATTTAGGTTTAAGGTTTTCAGTTAAGAGGTTGGAGTATGAGATTGACAGGTGAATTGGTGCAGTGGCTGCAGTTATGCGGTTGTTGTACCAGAGCATGGTGATGAAAGGGGAGCTTAGCCCTCAATTCTCTCAATTTGCCATTCAATTTATGCTTCAACCCTCACCTATGGTCGTGAGCTTTGGGTAGTGACTGAAAGAATAAGATTGATACAATCGGCCGAAATGAGCTTTCATCGCAGTGTGGCTGGGCTCAACCTAAGTGCTGTGACGATATCATCTACAATAATAAAAACACTGAAACCAGTCAGCTCATCTCTTCCTATAAAACAGAATTACATGACAGAGTCACGCCAATCCTCTAAAACCTTTAATACATCCACTCATTCATCCATTGAATCTCCATAAAGTTGTAGGAGAACAAAGATGGAGTCGATCTTGGCTCCACCCCTAATTCACCTTTAAACTAGGAAGTGTTGGATTCAAGATGGCGGCAGTTAGAGTTGGAGAGACAGGTAGCAATTGTTAGCTCTTCATTCTAACTCCTGTTGGCTCTAAAAGTAGTGTGCTGTTGTTTTTTTTAGAAAAAAGTACTCCATTGCCGAATTAATCCAGAAACTTTACCAATATCCTGTGTCTGCCCGGAAGCTACTCTAGTGGAAATGAGGTTTACTGTGCATTAAGTTGTATTTGGAGTGTACCTCTGGTTTTATGGACCAGCACTGTGTGTCAAGCTGCTAACTCATCTGTTGCCCAGCAAAAGAGTCCAGACTTGAAGAAAACAGCTGGTATAGTGAGGTAAAAACATCTTGACTTTTTTTATTTTCTTCTCTACTTTAATGAACTGTTCTTGAACAGTGCATCAACACTTTTTTTAATCATTTTTTTAAATCATGAAACGACCTGCTTTGGAATTATGTGGTGGTTATTGAATATGTTGGACTTTCGTGATGCTTATTGAAATGTTCTGAATTTTCGTTATGAAAATTCATGAAAAGACTGCAAATATGTGTTTGGAAGTTTTATTTTGTTTATTGTGAAATTTTAGGGGTTTGTGAGAACATTTTATTGAGGTTTTCTACATTTATCCTTATACGTTTTACCTTCTTTATGGATTAACCACTGACTTGACCTTCCCAAACAAAAAGTCAAACATTTGACAAGTGGTCCCTATCTGGCACCCCAACTCTTAAAAAAATACAAATAAGGAAAAGCTACTAAACGTGGCAGAGCATATGGTGTGAAGCTTAGAACCTGGCCTGAGAACGCCTTGGTATCCTCCATGATGAGCTGGAGGATGCGGCGAGGGAAAGGACATATGGAATGTTTTGCAAAGTCTGCTGCCACCACGGACCTGGATAAGCATCAGAAGATGGATTGATGGTTCGTATTGAGGTATATTTTGTTTATTTAAATACACAATAGTGCATTTATGTTGAAAACCTCCCATCTATTCGGAAGAAAATGTACCTCGCTTTTAGTGCCACAGTGGACATTTCACCTCCGAACTGCCACGATATTAGCAAGAAACCATCTTGGAAAGCAAGTCAAATCCGTTTACCTTCATATTCAAAAATTATATGAACCTATAAACTGGTGAACACAGTGTTAAATGCTAAGTGAACATAGGATATATGATTAATACCGTTATTCCAAAGATCTCCATCTCTGCTGGTTATCTGAGCTCGTCAGTTACATCAGTGCCTCTGTCTGACTTGTGTGTTTCTTTGTCACCTCTGCAGATAACATGTCACATCTCCAACCGTGGGGCCATTGGAAAAGACATGCTATCACCTCTCACTATAGAGATGACTAAGATGTTTGCACTCTCAGTTAGGTGATATGGTCACTCCACTGAATACTTGCTAATGGTTTTTTTTTTGTGCTTCTTTATTCTACTGTGGTGTGAAACGGCATACTGGAACCCTTGGGACATGCAGTAACATGACAGCTAATGAAAGGGGACAGAGGCCATTAAAGATCAATAAATCACTGGTTTTAATGAGTGTTTAAAGAAGACCTCTTCTCTTGCAAGTTCTTAGGTCAAGTTCACGTAACATGCCTTACTCAAGCTATTTGTTAGAATTCCTATTTATCACAATGGCAATTTCTTAGCTGGCACTTGCAACCCCAGAATAATGTGACCTGGATGCTGCTATCTTTGCTCATGGCGCTAAGTTCTTGATAGCTCCAATCTCTGAGCATAAAGGCATTTCACTGCCCAATCTTCAGAAGATGACATGAGGGCACTGATGTTTATCATCAACTTTGTACATCTCTCTGGGTGTCGACCTGTTTGTGTGATGTCATGCACCTGCATCTGCAGTCAGACTTCAAGTGGTATATTGCAATTTTCCAAGTAGGAAGTTCTGAAAGGCTATTCCATATTGTAGCATGCATCTAAACGCGTACAGTGGGAGACGCAGGACTTGACATTAACACCCGCCCACCTGCCAAATGCAGATAGAATCTCAGTTGCTCTTACTTGCCACTTTGGCGGGTAGCCAATGCCGAAGCAAGTTTAATTGTATCAATGTAGTGTTCAGCCTGCTCCAGAGATACAGCCAGAGCTCTGGGACAGCGCAGAGTGAAACTTGCGCGTTTCAGTCGGGCTTTACGTGATATCGCCGCTTATGAGATCTATTTGAATTATAAAGAGAATGTTCTAGTTTAAAGCTCTATTTGGATGGCTTTGAACTTCTCAAATTGCTAGACAGCCTTGACATAAACAGCATAAATAAAGTAAGGAAAGAACTGTGAAATGCATCAACATTGATTACCAGGTTTATAAAATAAACACCAACACCCAAACTAAGATGTTTTAACTGCAGTAACACTAACTGGTATTTAGATTCATATTAAAATGATTAGGGCTAGTCTGCAAGATGTAATTTTTATTATTAATAATTCTGTAATTTACGTTTTATATTGATCCAAACCAGTAGGACTTTCTTCCATGAATTGAAAAATACATTCATCTTTTTTTTTTTTCATTTGTGGAAAAAGATGCAAAGGAATTGAATGGTGACTGAGTTTAATCGACCCACTATCACCTTTTGTACTCATGTAATTATTAACTGTGAAGTTGTAGTTAAAGGTTTCTAAACATGTTTAGGCCATTACTTTTTCATGTTAAATACAAGCCTATAGTTTATTTTTTAGTAGGACTCTGTACATTTTATTTTTTTTTTTACATTTTTATGCATTTGGCAGACGCTTTTATCCAAAGCGACTTACAGAGCCCTTATTACAGGGACAATCCCCCTGGAGCAGCCTGGAGTTAAGTGCCTTGCTCAAGGACACAATGGTGGTGGCTGTGGGGCTCGAACCAGCATCCTTCTGATTACCAGATTATCAGTTATGTGCTTAGACCACTACACCACCACATGTACATTAGCCTAACCTCAGTATTGTGGAGCCGTTCATGGTCTGACCTGTGCTTATGGCCTTATTATAAATGTCACTGTAAAAAAAAAAAATTATAGAACAATGGTAAACTTTAATGAAGGCAATTATAAAATCTTGGGGTGAAATCTGGACTTCCATGGACAAATTATTGAAAACATTTCTCCCTTGCTCCTACTGCTGTTCTTACTGGCCATGTTTACCTTCAGATATTCTAAAGGTGACTTAAATCATTAGGTCAGTGTCCTGCTGAACTTTATTCTTGTTCAAATAAAATGTCCAAACCAATGCACGCAGTTACAGTCTCCCGTAAATATCAATCCCTGCGGAGACATGGATTTAAGCATGGAGACCGCGTGCAACCACGAAAGCCTTCTGGGAAGCACACATTGGACAACGGACTGGAGGGGGGCTCACTGAAAAGATTTTGTATCGGACCCAATAATTCCTAACTGCATCCCTGTATATACATGTATGTATGTATGTATACTGCTATTTTTGCCTCAACAGTGGTGTAGTTATGCATTTACTGTACCAGCAAGGACTAACTGGTGATGCTAACCAGCCTAACATCCTTTATATTTCTTCCATATCTTTATGCTGCAGAAATGGTAAGAGTAGTAGTTGGCTATTTCAAACATAGCATAAATATTTTTTCATTTATGTTTAGCTGCCTCTGTTTCATATTCATACCAATTCGAGCTTTGGACAAAATGGCAAAAAAAGAGAATTTAAGTTGTAAAAAGTGCTATTTCTATTAAGTCTAAAATTTGAAGAGAAAAGACTGTTATCATATGTTGTTTTCTTGGTTAAATGCCTTGATGATAACACTTGGTATGTTTACATTACAACGATGTACTAAAAACGAAATAAAATTTCCATTGCATTTTTTTGAAAGTTTCACATTCAGACGACAACATTGTCAAAATGATCACCATTCACAGGGATCCGTGAAAACAACAAGAAACACTTTATTATGCATGCCATGCCAGTAGTTGGTGATGTCACTTTGTAAACCAAAACGTTTTTCCATTTTTTTGTTGAAAAAATTGTGTAAACGGCCCCTTATGGCACTTTTCCACTGCACGTTATCGTTCGACTCGCCTCAACTCTACTTGCTTTACTTTTGGAGCTTGCATTTCCACTGCAGTTTAGCGCCACCTCAACGTGTGTGGGGCTGATCGTCATAGTTGCGACACCTCTACTGCCGTGACATCATCTTAAACACAACACAAACTGACCAAAACAATAACACGACCGCTAGCTGTTAGCTACTAGCTTAATGTGCTGCATAAACAGCTGTTGGATGGTGATTTTACAGTGTAACAGTTAAATTGGTCTGATTGTTTTTAAAGCAAGCCTCCAGTAGCTGATTAACTAAATAAAGTAAAGCTTTCAAGCAGAGTATAGAGTTAACCTAACAAAACATACCATCCTCCGTCGAGGATCAACACCAGTCCAGGGTACTCTCCATCCCATTGCACGCCGGTTTAGAAGGCGTCCATTTGGTTGAACCAATTCCACTTTTTTTTTAAATGTTCTGTAGTCACTAAGTTTTTTTTAATTTTTCCTACACTGTTGGTAGGTCCGGTGGTAGCCGTGTGCGTCCAACAGCTTAGACACTTCCTGAGAGACTTTTTCGTTTCACTCATCGCTAACAAGTGGACCGTCTGCACCTGGTTTATTGAACACGGTGTGGTTTTGCGCTCGGCCGTTTCTTCCACAATTCGAAAGTCGCATGAACGAATGATACTGTTATCGCTTTTGCTAACTTTAAAACTAGCGGGTTGATTTCACGTGTCGTAAATCCAGTGACGATGATAGTGACGATTCTCCCTGACCAATCGGTGATCTGCAGGATTTTGACATCACATTTAGTATCGGCTTGGCTGGCTTGGAATCTCGACCGAGGTGGTACTAAAAAAAGTGCCAGGTACCATCCACAGTGGAAAACCCTAAAAAAGCGAGTCGAGTTTTACCATGCAGTGGAAAAGCCCCATTAGATTCTACTCTGAAAAGGAAGCTGGGGGAAAAAAAAGATTAGAAGAGTTGTTTATGAAGAGTGAGTCAAGCTCTCCAGCTGGCAATATATTTTCTCATGCTGACTACTGTTAACACTCACCTCTGTTGGCTCATCCTTGCGGTCCGTGATGACAAGTGCTGGCTACTATCCAGAGTATTTTCAGCACCCAAAGAAACTGCATTCTGTGGACTGTAAAAGGGGTGTAAGTAAACATTCACCAGACAAAAGCGTCAAGACGGTCTCATAACAACAACTCATGACTTGGTTCACTTGACTCACAGGTATTTAAGTGAATGTACTGTATCTCATAGAAGGGTATACAGTGGAACAATAGAGCTGTAATGTTTGAGATGATTGAACTATCCAGTAACACCAATTCACACATTTGATTCACAGTTTCTTCCTGCCATTCAGAAGTGAAAAACTTTTACTTCACCCTGCTTGTGGTGTAGCAAACCGACAATCCTTTACTTGATTCTTGATCTTACGGACAGTTTAAATCTCGCCGCTAATATCGAATTATATTTGCAGGCTTCAAGTCACAAGAAATATCAGTGTTGGGGAGTTACTACCTGAAAGTAGCTACTAAAATAATAATTTAGTAGTGTAACAGTAGTGCAGCTGTTTCCAAAATACTATTGTTTTTCTAGTAGCAAGCAATACTATTCTTATTCATTTATCAAAGTGCATTTTACTATAGTGCATATAATTTTAGTCAACAAAAATAACATTTGATGACAAATTTGAGCACAAATGAATGGCACCTAAATAAACTCCAGCACATGTGTGTTACAACTTCCAGTTCATATTGGATCTAATCCAGTATGTCATCATGCTACAGGCTGCATTGAGGACCTCTTGGAGCTTGGCTGTCCTCTGACCAATGGAGGTTGGCAGTCCACTATTGGACATTTCTGATACTGCGTCTGAGCACTTTGTCACTCGATCTCTGATTTGGAACAGAATTGACTTTGACTTTCTAGTATTTTTACATTTCAATTGATATTTTTATTATATTTCATTTATATAAAATATAAAAAGTTTGTGCAGTACATTTTTATTTCAAAAAACTTAGACTTCTATAGCTTTTCTTGTTTCACTTTAAAAACTGCTTTCACTTGCACAATAAATTGTAATGGCAACAGTTTTTAAGATATCAAATATCCATTTACAAATTTACATCAGCAGTGTCTTGACATTATTCTAAAGAATTTTGAAGCAATTCAGGTAAACACAAGAGGGCTATTTCAAAGTGATACAATTGCCTTACTTCCTGGTCCCAGATGGTGGCACTATGACCGTGACACATAAATAGCCACATACTGTAAATGTGATCAGCCCCCATTACAAAACGTACAGCTGAATTTTCATAAAAATCATACAATGCACACAGAAGTTATTAGGAACTACCTGTTTGACATTTTTGCCGTTATTTTTTTTCCTTGCCATGTCAACACTGTTCAAAATATAAAAAATCCATTCGCAATTTAGTATCTTCAATGTCTTGGTATTATATTGGTGCCAGTCACATGAATCCCCTAGGAGGAGTACTTAAAAGTTCAGGGCCTGCAATTTTCAAAAAAATGGACACAAAATCCAAAATAGCCAACATCCTGTTGGGTGGAGCTAATGACTCAAATTTTTTAAGTTGTCCAACTTGATGAGATCAATATATAGAGCAAGTTTGGTGACTGTAGAAGAAAATGATTGTAAAGAACACTTTTCATTATTTTTTAATGATATAGATTATGATACATTCTGAGACTTTCAGCCTTAGATACTGCTGAAAAATCAAAAAAAAAATTTTTATTGTTTGACTTTTAAAAATAATTGATCATAGTGTCCAAAAACGTCCCCATGTGTCCAAAAGCCTCTCCAAACAAATAAACATAATAATTGTACCTAAATCCTAATCACAGATGCAAACACAACAATGACTAAAAGTATGCATAGCATAGAGGCATCATTTTAGTAATAAGATTTCACAGAATGAGTGCCTTTTCACTCGCGTCTGCATAATTGAGTTTGTGTTATTTACATGACTCCATCTCCTGGTGGCCATATGTAATATTGTGTTTCATGTGGATTATCTAATGATCTATGCATCCGATTACCTTGTGTGTGTGTGTGTGGGCTCATTTGAAAGCTGATCCTCTAAATAATGCTATGTGATATTTTATGTTCTGTTTGTTTCGTGAAGTTATAAGCAAAAATGCGGCACATAAGCAACACCAACATAATTGTCAAATACATATAGTTAGCTATTACTTGCTATATTTTTTGACAGCGGGTTAAACAAATAGGCTGGTTGTATTCTACTCATTGAGAGATTTCCAACAATATATGACACGTGGCTATTTGATAAGCTTGATGTTTTTACTGTTCCAATAAATTCTACTGTGCAATTATTATGATTTTTTTATATAAATGATCAAAATGGAACTCTTCTAATTGTTTGATTATAAATTCAGAGCTTACCAATTTTGTGTAGGTCACGGCTGTAGTTATAAATGTACTGACGATTATATATTTTTTCTCATGAGTTAAGTAAAATACTAATTAAATTGCTGCTGTTAATTACTATATTGTGACTATATTATTTTACTATATTATTTTATATTTTATATAAAATAAGGTGTTTTCTGATTTAAATAGTTTAAATTTAGGCCTAGTATAAACTGATGGGCTCAATTTAATGTTTTCACCCTAATTGTTTAATGTTACATTAATTAAATATATAAATATCAGGTGATATTTTTTTAAACAAAGTAAATAATAATAAATTATTTAATCTGTTATACATTTAAATATATTTTCTTCTTGAAACTCACCTTATATTTCAGCGTAACAAGGGCGCCACAATTATCAAACTTGAATGTGGACCACTTCCGGTATAAGCCATTTCCAGCTATTTTAGTTATACAAAAATACTACATTATGCTGCTTTATATTACAGACTGGCAATATATGTCATCATATTATTATCATTAATTAATAAATTATTTAATTAATAAAATAATTAATAAATTATTTTCATAAACTCAATGGTTTTGAGCACATATAGTTTTACCATTTACCGCATTTTGCCATTGTTTTATCACACTGTTGCTCAAGCAGAATGAATGAGAGATCAGGCGCTGACACAGACAGTACTCCATGCCATCTGACATGCCTCCACAAACTTTACACAACTAGCAGAGAGGACAAAGCCACTGGTCAAATGATGCTTCAACTTTCTTTGCACCAAAACTGCATCTTGTTTCATCTTGGCAAATTAATAAACACGTATTACTCTACGTTCATGTCAGAGAGCATTCTCTCTTGATTAGCGGTGTATAGTAAACAGACATGCAGATCTTGCATTAAGCATGGCTCATGAAACATTGCCTTTGGAAATAAATAAATAAAGGCATCATCTGAGGTATGCAGCTACATATGAATGGAGGTTTACATGGAAACAAGAAACACTGCATTGTCACGATCTCGGTAAAGTAAGGAGCAGATATTATTACCAATACAATATTACTTCAATACAACAACACACAGCAACAAGTGAGTGATTTACTTTCTCTTTTACTATAAATGCGGACATTGGACAAATATACGATGTTGGCGCATTATTATTCTGTATATCCTGTGGTTGTGTGAAAGTTTATAAACTTATGTTACTAAATTCTGGTATTATTTTCCTTCTAGTTACATAACTGTAACTACATTGCCATCAATGTCACATTCGCCGGAAATTGCAGCCTCTGCTTACTTCCGCCTGGCAAAATAAGGTGGATAGCTTCAATGTAGTTCGCTTCTTTTTGTTAGTAACTTCAACTGTAGCAAACTACTTGACTGTAGTTTAACTAATTTTAGTCATGAGTATCTTCTAGCTTGGGAAAGTACGTACAGCTTCAAAGAAGCTTTTCCAAAACTGAAACATATCTAAAAGGCAGTGAAAATTAATCTTAACCTTATGTCTTCCCTCACTATTTTCTCTTAAGATAAATTATAGTATAAAGTTCCCTAAGAAGGCAGCACTCAGGTTAGTATAGTCTCTCTGGTGTCCAGCAGTGAGCTGCTCCAGGCATTAAACTCCCTGATACAAAAAAAATTCCCCTTTATCCCATCTGTACAAAAAATGCCTGTCCTCTGCAGTCATTCACACCATTTGCAACTAGCTGAACAAAACCCACCACAGCAACACCCCCAACCCCTGCGAAGACGGCCTTTATGTTCACATGTGTCACTGCTGCTGGTTTACTCTGTCAAAATCCTGCCACACAATAGATGTGTAAAAAGATTGACCAATAGCTCTTTTTCATATGCAGCCACCCAAAGAGACACAAAAAGACCAGGGTAAAACACACACCTGCACCTGTATTTAGTGAAAGACATGCCCTTTGTCCGGATACTACACACATTGCCTGCAGTTAGCGGGCAGACCAACTAGTGTGTGAGCTTTGCGTAGCAGCAGCAGCATGCGATACTAGCTGTCACAAAACACAAAGAAGCGAAGGCTTGCTGAAATATGAGAGCACAGAGAACATTACCATGAATGTAAAGTGTGTCACTTGGAGTGCAATGATGTTTACACAAGCAGTGAATGTTGGTCATTATTAGACGAGGTCATTTTCCTAATGAACATATATGTTTACAATGGCGCTCAGTGTGGTGCGGTGTTAAGTGTCATTATCTCAATGACCTGTGGCTTCTTGAAAGTCCTTTTCACATCTTAGTAATGTACACTATAGAGGAACAATTCTTCAGTGACAAAACGTTTATTTCTAGCAATCGTAAGCATGATGCAATGCTGTTTATGATACATTCACTCTCAAAATGTTAAAGAATGTGAAAGTGGAGATTTACAGTAAAAAAAGGACTTGCGGTATAGTGATCGGTCTCTCACCCACACATATCATATTGCTTCTGAAGATATGGTGTCTTATGGATGACTTTAATGTGGCCTTTGTGATTGTTGGTGCTTCAAAGGGTCACCATTCACTTGCATTTTAAAGGCCAACAAAGCTGAGATATTCTTCTAAAATCTTTGTTTGTGTTCTGCAGAAGAAAGTCACACCCAATTTAAACAAATTTAGCACATTTGTAAGAAGTTGGTAGTGTAAATGGACTGTGAGCAATGAAGTGGAAGACTAGAAATATGGACTTGCGTTCATTTGTGCGTCCCTGTTAAATGTCGGAAATTTTATATACATATAAATGCGGTTCTCATTAGGATTTGGATTTAAGCTCCATTAAATTATAGAGAATATAAGTATTATTAATTATTTTCATCGACTGACACACTTCAAATCTACCGGTCAATGTTCATTTTGAATAAATTTATTTAAACAGGAAAAATTAAACAAAAATATTTCTAAATTCAAATCGCACTTCAAACGAATTGAAAATATAATCAAAATAATGAGGTGGTCAAAAAAACAAACAAAAAAACAAATCCAACTTCTTCCACAGGCCCCTTTTTGCAGATTTAAAAATCACTTGACAACAGGTGAAAAAAGGCCAATATAAATTAGATCATAGTTGCAATTATAAATATGAACATACTACTACCACTACTACTACTACTACTACTACTACTACTAATAATAATAATAATTAAAAAAAAAAAAAAAAACTAAAGATAGTTTAAAAACATCTCATAAATATTTGTTTCATAAAATGGCTACAAATGTAATCATCTAGGTAGGACATAATTGGACGTTGCAGTATATTTTCAGAGTTTGGACATGGAATTTACAACCACCTGCTGGTGGAATCTCCAAACTGCAAAAGTCTTAGCACAATGACTTATTCCTCAGGAAATCAGAAAATTGCACTTTGTGCCACTTCATGTACATGCAATACACCCCCAGATAGCACAAACACTCCCACCCATGACCACGTGGACTGGCACGAAAATTGCATTTAAAATATGCGCTTTAATTAATTGTTTAAGACGTTGCATGTTGTCGTAGCACGAAGCGTTGCCCTTTGAGCACTCATGAAAAGCCTGCAGTGACTTTTGCTGTTTGGTTGGTAGAGGCTTTAGTTGGTGCTATTCATTTAATAGTCATATCGACGTATTTCATTTTAAAGTACGTGATGTAAGCAGTGGTAAGAGAAGTATTATTCGCTGTTCGATTGGATTGTGGTTGATAGCAATTTATTGTCTGTAGAATCAATCCTACAGTAAGACTAAGATGATGCTGGCAGTGGTCAGTGAGGTGTGGTTTGCAGTCTGGCTGGAAGCTTGTGGAGGGTTATTTTTGGGTAAAGTCCATCCTAAGTCTAAGGTGCAGGCAGTGTCCAGTGAACTATTGTTGTCTGGCTGGAGGTGGCAGCAGTTCATCCTCCAAGTACAAGCCTTTAATCTAGACTGAGAGAGTGTGTCTGAGTCCCGAATAATGCTAGGAAGACTATTTCAGTCTTCAGTCAAAGTTTAGGAGCCAAACAGGAAAATGATCTACCTCCTTTTGTGGATTTTGATATTCTAGGTACTATCAACAGGCAGGAATTTAGCAACCGTAGTTAATGTGATGGATTATAGTGTGATAGAAAGTCACTTAAAGCTACACTATTTACAGTCCCTGTCATGGTTTGAGCGAGGATTCTGGAGATAAACTGCAGGGCGGAGTCATGACAATTTGGTAATCTCAAAACTGCAGCAATATTATGAAACACCCAGAAGTCATGAATATTAGTAAAAATGTACCAGTAACTTCACTGAAAAAAATTAAAATTAAACTTATAAACACATTGTGATTGGTACACATGAGTAATGTTTGATTCATTAAAGCATGACGAACAATATAAGCTTCAACAACTCCAAGCAAGATAAACAACTTCACCAAACATTAAAAAAACAGTTAAATCCATTAGGAGACTGATTTCACTCCACTGCTGTCCTGACTCCTGAAACCGCTACTGAACCGACTGAACAGCTGTCACACTCGCTTCTTGCGACACAGCCGGATCTTCTCTCTCAGCTTACGGATGAATGACATATGTCTGCGCTTTCAATCCAAATCCGACCCGACGCCACACATTCCTCAAAATAAAAATCATTATTGTAGACTTACTGTAGTGAATCGGGGTAAGATAAGGACATGGTTTTGAACATGGATTCTTTATGTACACACATAAAAATTTACTTTTGTTAATTGTAACCCAAAAAAATCTTAAAGGGTGCAGCTTTAAAGGGATAGTTCACCCAAAAACTACAATTATCTCATCATTTTACTCACCTTTATGCAATCCCAGATGTGTATGACTTTCTTTCCTCTGCTGAACATAATGATTTTTAGAAAAATATCTCACCTCTGTAGGTCTATACAATGCAAGTGAATGACTGTAGGAACTTTGAAGTTCCAAAAAGCATATAAAGGCAACATAAAAGTCATCTATATGGCTCCAGTGGTTAAATCCTTATCTTCTGAAGTCATATGATAGGTGTGGGTGGGTAAGTGATTTTTTTTACTATAAATCTCCACTTTCACATTCTTCTTTTGATTTTAACGATTCAAATTCTTTGTGCATATCACCACCTACTGGGCAGGGAAGGGAATTTAAAGTTAAGTACGCACTACAAATGGTGCATAGTTTAAGAGGACAAACTAAACAAAAAAAAAGTGCTTTAATGACAGTGTGTAACAGTTAAACATACTTTACTTTTGGCGAACATAACTTTGCTTTTGTCTTTTTGTTTCTTGACTGAGACAACAATCACCAGACCACGGTGAAAACTTCACTCTATTTGGACTGCATTTGGATCAGAAAACCGGCTTGGTCAGTCAGTGAGAGAATTTCACCTGAGAGTGTCTTTTACCTCTTGCACAAGAGCAAACCTGTCCTCTGGTTGGACAGCGGCCAAGTGAACATGCCTAGACTAACATTGATCCTCAGTGCATTTCCCCTTAATCTGTAAACCCACCACCTCTGGCAGGCATTGATAGCACATCACTGTATAATTACAAGGAACCCAGAAGACCACAGCAGTGCAAAGCCCACATGCTCAGTTTAGGCTGAGGTCATGTCTGAGAAATGTGTGTGAAATGTACATGTGCCAGTGACCCGATAGATTATGCAACACTGCCTGTTTAAGTTGATGTGAGTCTTTTTTAAGTAGATTCTCAGATCCCTTAATTATAATCTTAATAGTTTATATGCTTGCACTTATTAGCTTATGAGCTGAAATATCCTTTAAAAAATGAAACATTTAAAGTAATCTTTTGATATACACTCAAAGTGTAAATGTGACACAATCAATGCATTGCTCTGTTTGTTTGAGCATTCCAAACTATCAAGGACTAACTGACCAATTTCAGAGAGGGGGAGGGAATTTCCAGGCTACCTGCTTGAAAATGATAATTATTTTTGCCATTTCTGTTGGTGCCACTAGTGGTACTGAAATTACATACTTAAGCATTAAGATGCATTGTTTAGTTTAATCATTGATAATGTTTGCCATTTTGGACACATGCTTTAAAATGAAAGCATATTTCTACAGTACAGTTTCTTACAAGAATGAAAGAGTGCAGTTTCTTAAAAGAGAGAGAGAGAGAAAGTTAATGGCCAGGCTTCCAACAGAAGCAAAAATGTCCCCCCCTACTGGCCCAAACCTCCGTACCGGTGCAAAGAGTTCTGAGCTCCAAAACTTTAGAACTCATTCACTCATACAGCAGTACATTCAATTACATTAAAGCTGGATATTTACTGGAAATTAAAGTTTAATTTGGTCTGAGAGAGAGAGAGAGAGAGAGAGAGAGAGAGAGAGAGAGAGAGAGAGAGAGAGATTAGTCTGTGTGTTGGAAAATGGCTCTTTAGTGAAACAACCTCTTAAGATCAAGAACTGAAGGTGCTGTAAACTACTGTATGTTTTTTTTTTTTACTGATCTTCTTCTACTTCTACTTCTTTATTATTATTATTGTTTTTCTGCCCTCACACACACTAGTCTTCCACTACACTACATCCTATATGGTGACACACACCTCCATCAGACACTAGTTGGCGCTATAATAGGCACATTTTATATGTTCTAGTATAATTATACAAAAGATATTAGTCCAGGCAAACAAAACATATATCTACAATTTAATTTTCATCTATCCCAGTTGTTCTTAACCTGGACCGTGCACCACTAGGGGGCCTAAGCAAACTTTTAACAGGGCTCTAAGAGGGGTTGTTAGGCAAAAAAACTATTATTAATAATAATAATACTTATAATGTATATTCTAAACATTTTAATGAATGAAATTGGTCTGATAAATATGGATCTCTAGATGATACATACATTATTGTGTGTGAAGAGGACCAACGGTCTAGGAGGAGTTAGAAATAATACGTTTTTCAAATAAAGTTAAAATGGCAGGTGAAAATTGAATCCGAGATATATATTTTGTTTTGCTAATACTTGTAAGTCTTCTACCACCATACCTACAAAGTAATTTGAGGACTTAGTAATGAAATTAATTTGCCCCTGACAGATCTGTTCTTTTAAATTTGGCAATTTTGTTCTATTACAGTGGTTCTCAACTGGATTGTGACCCATGTACAGTATCACAAGAGTCACATATCGGTTGAAAAACAATGCTTAATGCAAATAAACAATTGCTACTAACCATAATCTATAATCAAGTCATCGTTTTTTTTGTGTAGTGCTCTTCACAACTCACCGTTTCAAAGCAGGTTTACAGGAAATCATGCTCTAATAGAAAATTAAGCTATAATGTCTGTAATATCTTAAAGTCCTAATTTCGTGGTTTAATTAAATAAAGTGATAGTAGATAATGTCTCAATAAATTATTTGTCTTTAGACCCCCAGTGAGCAAGCCAAAGGTGACTGTAGCAAGGAACACAAAACTCCATGAGATGTTAGTTAATGGAGAAAATTAACCTTATGAGAAACAAAGGTCACCTGGGGAGTCAGTTCCACTCTGGCTATATAGCATGAAGATAATGCCAATATTAGTTATCTAAGTGTAATTCAAGTCATGCTTTTAAATAGTAGACCGAGAAGATTTTTTTTGACAATGTTAAAAAAATAAAGGATTTTGGACTTCTGGTTATGGAGCAGTGCTGAGATGACGCGAGTTAACGACCCTCTTATATTTGTCGAGTAGTAATTCCTCAAGCTCACTAAAAACTTGAATACATCCTTTGTAATTGGTGCACAAAAGACCAATAACAGAAATGGCACCGAAAAAAGAAATAAATTCAAGAAAAACTGACTAACAAAGTGCAAAAGATATCACAGGATTCTGATCACGCGGCGAATGAAAAAAGATGGAGGAAGATGACGACAGTGAATCTACCAAAGTAAATGAGTTGAACCCCAGTAATGCAGATTTTTACAAGCCATTAAATTAATGGACAAAAACGAGATATGAATAAAATTGACAGTGTCATGTCAGCGATTAAAGAGGTAAAGGAGAGAATGAACAAGGCAGAGAAACACATTTCGGGCATGGAAGACAAGATTGTTCAACTAAGGCCTCACGTGAATACTCTCGAATCTCAAATTAAAAAATTGACTGAGAAGGTTGATGACATGGAAAACAGAAACAGATGGAACAACTTGAGGTTGGTGGGTTTACTGGAAAAAGAAGATGGGGATGATGCATGTGCGTTTTTAGAGGCCTGGCTTCCAAAAATACTGGAAATGGACTTGAGTACATCTTTAATCATAGAACGTGCACATAGAGTGGGTCCACAGACAAGGCAAGGCAAGATACTAATGCATCACCAAGAACACTAATTATGAAATTCCTGAACTTCAAATAAAATGAACAGGTGCTTAAAGCAGCCAGGTCTAAGGGGATGATTTCATACAAGGAGCACTCTCTTCGTTTCCATCCAGATGTTTCTGCTGAAGTTCACAGGAAAAAGAGAGCCTATGATGGAGCGAGACAGAAGCAAAGAGGAAACGGTAAGCACAGGATCATCTACCCTGCGTCTACTTGTTACACACCAGGAGAAATCAAGGGTGTATCACACCGGCTGCAGTAAAGAAGCTTAATTGAAAAACTAGATAAGGAATAAAGGTGGGCTCAATTCAACCAGAATATCAAAGTCTTGAATGAATATTGCTTTAAAATAATTCAGATTAGATACCACAACTGACGTCTTTTCATTGTGGGGACTGAATTAAGAAGAACATGTTTGATTGCGTGGAAATTTGGACTCCTTTGTAACATAATTACGAATTTTCAGTTGTTATCATTCTATGGGGATGTGAAAATACGTGTTCATACTTTAATATAATAAGTGAGAGTATACCAATAGTGTTGTGATAATAGATATAGACAGCAGTATCTGATAGTTCCTCACGGATGTGTGGACCAATCAGTGCCATTTAAGGTGTGTAATGGGTTGGGGGTTAATCCAGTAGCAAGAACTCTACTGGAGAAATCGGGATGTTGTTGAAAACATCTTAAAAATAGATATTTTGTTCAAGATTATTTTTATTTTTTGCTATTGTTGCAGTAATATCTGTGAGTCAATTAAAGGGAACATGCCTCTTAAAAGGAAATGTAAAGGATGATGGGGGAGACAGGAAATGTGACATTTGTAACCTGGAACTGTAGAGGATTGGGTAATGGTAATGAATAGAATCAAACAATTACAACCTATGTAGTCTATCTTCAGGAAACCCACATGGTAAAGAGTGAGATAATTAGGATTCGTCTGAGATGGCAAGGGCAAGTATTTGCTGCCTGTCATACTTCTAACTTGAGAGGAGTAATGATTTTAATTCATAAATCAATCCTAATACAGGTTCAAAAAGTAACTAAAGACCCACTAGGAAGATTTATTATTTTACAATGCACCATTCAATCAGAAAACATAAATCTGATTAATGTATATTATCCAAACAATGATAATCCCCCCAAAATTTTAATGATCAGTTTCTGTTAAATGCTGGCTTGCTTGGGCTTATTGCAGGAGATATTAATTGTGTAATAGATCCTACTAAAGATCGTTCTACAGGGATTGATAGTGCGCATACTAAATCTAGGAACTTGATACAGGAATTTATGAAAGATCTTAATTTATTAGATATTTGGAGGGATCTTAACCCAAGAGCAGTATCACACATACTCGTGTATTGATTACTTTTTAATTTCTGCACAAATGTTTAACAAAATAACAGATTTTATGTATCACAGCATAGTCATCTCTGATCATGCAGCGGTCTCCATATTACACACAAATTTTATGAAGGATCCTCCTAAAAGGTGCTTTCATATAGGATGGCTTCGGGACCCAGAGTATATAGAATATTTGCGCAAACAAATTGATCTGTACTTTGAAATAAAAACCTCTTCTTGTATTAGATGGGAAGCATTTAAAGCTTTTATTCAAAGTCATATTATTCGTTTTTGCAGTTCAAAAGTTAAAAAAAAATCCAGATAAGAAATTAAACAATTAGAAGATCAGATCAAGAGATTAGAAAGTGATATTTTCCATAAAGGTACGGACACAACAGAGGCTAAAGTACTTTTACTCTGGTACCAATATAATGAAATATCAGCAAGCAAGTCCAGACAATTTTATTTTTATAGTGCCTTTCACAACACATCATTTCAAAGCAGCTTTACAGAAGATCAGACATCAAGGTTGTAAAGCTCACCCCAGTGAGCATGCCAAATGCGAATGTGGCAAGGAACACAAAACTCCATAAATTGTTGGTTAATGGGAGAAAAATAACCTTGGGAGAATCCAGATTCACTGTGGGGACCAGTTCCCCTCTGGCTAACATGATGAATATAATGCCAATATTACTCATTACTTGTGCAAGTCATGGTTTAAAATGATTAAACTAATTAAGTGTTAAGGGACATTGTTTAAACATAGATTTTGTTTGAACTGTAAGATTTATGACCAATGTCTTTGAAGTCCATCCTGGATTAACTGCAGAAGTTCACATAAATGCAATTGTCCTTGTTAATTGGCTGATGAAGGCTTTTGTTGGTAATTGATAGTCTATGCATTCCATTTCAAGAATGTAGCCCATCAATAGACTGAGTTCAATCTGGCCGGTAATTTCGCTGTGGTCCATCCTAAATCCAAGGTTCAGGCAATGACATATGAGGTATACCATGTCTTATTGGTTGGAGTTGGTATCAGTACATCCTCTGAAGTCCATCATAATAGACTGAAGTGATGTTTGGCTGGCACCGGCTGCATTTAGTCATCATCACACAGAAAAAGGTAGCAGTGGAGTCCAACACAAGAAGGAATGGAGCTGGATTCAGCCGGTTCTGGTGACCTCAGGATAGGAGTCACGAGGTTGAGACAGAGAAACAAATAAAATAATATAAGCATAGATGCCATTCAATTTATTGCAGACTCATAGATCATGATCAATGTTTCTGGTTCTGGCAGACTAAGCTAAAGTAGTCTAATTGTGGGTTGAAGGATAAATTAGGTGTATGCCTGGCTAAACAGATGAGTCTTTAGTCTAGACTTAATATGAGGGAGTGTGTCTGCATCTCGAACAGTGTTAGGGAGACTATTCCATAGTTTAGGAGCCAAATATGAAAAGGATCTACCTCCTTTTGTGGATTTTGATATTCTAGGTACTATTAACAGGCCAGAATTTTGCGATCATAATGAATGTGATGGAATATAGCATGGTAGAAGGTCATTTAAGTACTGCAGAGCTAGACCATTCAAAGCTTTGTATGTAGTTAACAGAATTTTAAAGTTAATGTGAAATTTAACAGGTAGCCAATGTAACAATGATAAAATTTGTTTTTTGGTCCAATAATTAGTACCTCTGTTTTGGCAGAATTGAGTACATTTCTGGCCATCCAATCTTTTATTTCATTGATACACTCTGCTAATTTGGAGAATTGTGAAATCTCATGAGGTTTTGAAGAAATATAAAGTTGGATATCGTCGGCATAGCAGTGGAAACGCATTCCATGATTCCTGATAATATCTCCCAGGGGAGAAAAGCAGAGGCCCTAAAACTGATCCCTATGTCACTCCATACTTTACTTTTGTTTGGTTTGACAATTCCTCATTTACAGAGACAAAGTGGTAGCGGTCTGCTAAATAGGACCTAAACCATGCTAATGCAACCACAAATGCCAACATAATTCTCTAGCCTATTCAAGAGAATATTGTGATCTATTGTGTCGAATTCAGCTCTAAGATCTAGAAGCACTAGAAGAGAAATGCAGCCATGATCAGATGATAAGAGCAAGTCATTTGTAACTCTGATAAGTGCAGTCTCTGTACTGTGATGAGGCCTAAATCCTGACTGAAATTCGTGGTATATACTATTTCTCTGTAGAAATTAACATATTTGGGAGGATACTACCTTTTCTAGTATTTTTGACATAAATGGGAGATTTGAAAATGGTCTATAATTAGCCAGTTCTCCAGGATCAAATTGTGGCTTCTTAATAAGCGGTTTGATAACTGCCATTTTAAAGTTTCTTGGGACATGTCCGAAGGATAGTGAGGAGTTAATAATATTATATATATTATTATAGAAGGCAATGTAGGCAGGGATTTCCCAGTGTTCGAAGAGTCGTTAACATTCTTCATGAACAGAGGGGAGAACGGGATAGTGCTCCACAATCACTGGATGCCGAAAAGGCCTTTGATAGGGTTAAATGGTCTTATTTATTTAATTTATATTGTTTTATATAATCTAAATTATTGCAAATGGGTTAGACTACTTTTATAATAGCCCCGTAGCTGAAGTGCTGACAAATAATATGGTCTCAAAACCATTCAGTATATCTAGAGGGTGCAGAAAAGGTTTGCCCCTCTTTCTTCTACTTTTTGCCATCGCCATCGAACCCTTTGCAATAGTGGTAAAAAGACATGTGGAGTTAACAGGAATTAAGATTGGACAGATAGAACATAAAATAGCACTATTCGCTGATGACGTCATTCTCTTTCTTAAACATCTTGATACATCAATACCTGTTTTTTTTTAGATCTTATCAATACATTTGGAAGATTTCTGGATACAAAATGTATAATTCAAAAAATGCTATTATATTTCTGAACGCGATCGACAGACAACAACCTAGTAATTGGACTGCAACTTTCAATATAGTTGATTGTTTCACATACCTTGGTATAAAAATGGTACCAATACTGGAAGAAGTTGTGCAAGCAAATTATGATCCGCTGATTGAAAGTGTTAGTAACTCAATAGAAAGATGGATGTTGTTACCCATATATTTAATTGGCCGGATACATGTTTTGAAAATGAATGTTTTGCCAAAATTATTATAGTTATTCCAGAACATCAAATCTCCCACCCCCTAAGCATCTTTTTCAAAGACTTAAAAAGATATTCACTAAATTCATTTGGAATAACAGATGTTCCAGACTCCGTCTGACACATACTTGGCATATGCTAGAGGAGGTGTACGGTGTCCTAATATATATTGGTATTATTGGGCTGCTCAGCTTAGAACAATTAGGTTTTATTTTTTATCTCAGAATTGACCACCATGGATGGATATAGAATCATCTGCTGTCAAATCTGATCTTCCTTTACATTTACATCTATACTCATAACTTAAAGATGTAAAAAAAAAAAAAAAAAGATTCCAATCCAATAGTACTAAACATGATTGCAGTATGGTATGATGTGAAAAATATTTAGGTGTCCCCTATCCTTTATCTTGCTTTACTCCCATTTGGGGCAATACAATGTTTAAACCAGGTAGATTAGACGTGGGTTTCAAGTTTGGGCATCACAAAGATTTAATTTATGTCATATGAGGAAATAGTCAATACATACAATATTCCTACAAAACATTTCTTTAAGTATCTACAAATAAGAACTGTAATATTCAAATCACAAAATAATTCTCTTGATAAGTCACCGGGAAGAAATTGTTTCAATAAAGGTTTAGTTTAATCATACAATATGCTGGTGTCAGGATTAAAAGAAGCTTCAAACTTCAAATTAGAGTCTTGGAAATTGGTCCTTAACGAGGATATTCAAATGGAGGACTGGATGGAAGCTTGTAAAGAAGCACAGTCACAAACAATGAACACACGTCTAAAATTGCTAGTATATAAATGGCCGATGCGGACTTGCATAACTCCAGTTGTATTGCATAAATATTAGGGCTGTCGAGTTAACACGTTAATAACGCGCGATTAATTATACAAAAAATAACGCGTTAAAATTATTAACACATTTAATCGCATGCTTGTAGTACCACCTGTATACTCCAGAGGGCAGTAAGTGAAATTTCAGCTGTGTGAGCAACAGATATGCGTTACTAAGGGTTCAAATGCGAACTAAGGTATCTCAATATGTGTTTAAAGATTGAGAATTAAACTATATTTAACCTACATTTTATTTTTATGACGTAACACACCCGAGACGCGACACAAGCATGTCTGATGTAGGTCATATGGTAGGGTGACCCGGTCCCGAAATTTGGAGCTTTGTTCCGCATCCCGCAAGTCATAAGCAGCATTTAAATTTTGTCTGTATAATTTTTTATCTTTATTTATTATAATTTTATTTCATCGTCCTTTAATTACAAAATCACTATAAAAAGTAGTTAATAAGAAAACACTGAACATGCGCAGCACAGCCTTTTTGTCTTGTCAGAGCGGGAAAACACTGAAAAAAAAAAACTGCAACAGAAAAATGGGTCTATCCGGAGCTCCCGAGAAGAAAGTGTCTTTGTTCGTATAATAATGAATTGGAGAAAATATACACATGGTTAAAACCAGTTACAGGTGACCCTAAAAAAGGAGAGTGCAGGATATGCCACTGAAGTTTCACGGACAGCTCTGCAGAAGAATTTCAGTGCCCCAAACATGACAGCTCTGATATCTTTGGCTTTGAGCATTCCTGTCACCAACACGTTCGTGGAGACGGTGTTTTCACTGATGACCGCGGGAAAGAGACTAGGAACTGAGCATCTGTGGACCTCATCAAAAATGAACACCTACACCTGCCAGGAGTTACAGTACATTTACATTTATGCATTTGGCAGACACTTTTATCCAAAGCAACTTACAGTGCACTTATTACAGGGACAATCCCCCTGGCGCAAACTGGAGTTAAGTGCCTTGCTCAAGGACACAATGGTTGTGGCCGTGGGCCGTGTGGCCGTGGGGTTCGAACTAATGACCTTCTGATTAACAGCCCTGTGCTTTAGCCACTACGCCACCACCACTCCATTCTACAGTCATAATGAATGAGAAGGCCCAACTCGAAGCAGCCAGATCAGACAAAACATTTTAATTCAAGATGCACTAAACCCGGTAAGAACACATTTAATATTTCTAGTCTTTAATAATGGAATTGATGTGCTTATTTGGAAATGTGCTTTTTAACAATTAGATTATTATTTTCACTTCATTATATTTATATTGAGTTGTTCTGAGCTGTTAAAATTAGTTTGTATCATAGACCTTATGCCAAACTGAGTGACGTTCACAGCACCGTCATTAACATTTAACATCACTGCAAAAATACATCTAATATAAAATCAACATTTATTCACCTAGTACAATAATAGTAAGTTATCTCTCCCTCGTGTCCCGCATTGTCCTGCAAAATCAGGTCTGCTGACCTGCAACAGAGCAATAGCCAGGTGGTCACCCTATCGTATGGTCTTTACCTCACAAATATTTCATTACCAACAAGGTTAAGGATGTGTCCTTTAAACTGTTACACCATTTTTACCCAGTCAATCTTTATTTAAGAAACATGCTCCCTGAAATAGATCCACTTTGCTCCTTCTGTAATGCTGTAGATAAATCTGCCCCTGATCTTTTTTTGGGAATGTGCCCACGCAGTAGTATTTTAGTATACTAAAATATATAATAATATAATATATAATTTATAGTAGTAGTAGTAGTAGTTTTTTTTAACATATATATTATTTAAATACTCTTTGTACCTCCAACAACTCCAAAGCATTGAAAACCATTGGACTATGTAATGAATATAATGTCTTGGCATAATTATAAAATATATCTGTAGTATTGTGTACTATGTATACCCCTGGCTTGTTTCTAAAAAAAAAATATCTGATGCAGGTGTACATTGACGGTTCTTAAACAAGTCCTCATAATACATCTCGAACTGATTGACAAATTCACTTGTGAAATGGATTGTTGTTAACTATATCCCAATGATTGACTTATGATCAATAATATGGTATTAAACAATACATTGTATTATAAAGCTGCTTTTTGTATTGTCTTATCAATGATGAACTGTTCTGCTACAAGAATGTAATGCATTTTAATTATCTGAATATTTTTTTATTTTATATATATATATATATATATATATATATATATATATATATATATATATATATATATATATATATATATACTTTTTAATATTTAAAGATAACTATGTATAATTCTTTTATCATTATGTATTGAATTATTGTTATGTGAGGTGCTTTCTCAGCAAATATTTGTATATGCGATTAATCACGATTAATTAATCAGGATACCATGTCATTAATTTGATTAAAAATGTTAATCGATTGACAGCCCTAATAAATATATAATAAAAATATAATAAATACTTGATTAAGATGCAGTGAGTTTAAAGTTACGCTATATCATTGCATATGGGAGTGTGAGGAAATCAAGATATTTTGGAAAGATGTGAAAAACTTGATGGAGAAGATCATTGATGTTAATATTCCACTGTCACTTTTTCATTTATATCCTAAGGAGATTAAGTTAAAAAAAGAAGGATATGTATTTACAAACATGGGTATACTGCAAGCACAACAGCTTATTAATTGAAATGGAAAACCATTTGTGCACCAAATGTAGGGCTTTGGTAGAAAGAAATGGTAACAAATATGTCGATGGAAAATATAACTTATATTTTAAGGGATAAATATAAGATATTTAATGGAGTCTGGTGACCTTTCAAATAGTTTCTAAAACATGGTGAATTGGGAGAAGTGTTAATAGAAGATTAAGAGGTAATATTGAATATTAATGTAAGGTACTGAGACAGGTTTTTGTTTCCTGTGTTTTGTTTCTGTTTGTTTGTTTATTTGCTCTTGTACTTTGTTACATGGAAATGCATATGTATATGTGTGAAATTAAAATGTAATAAAAATAAATATAAGTATTTTATATGAACTGTAAGATTAATAGTAGTGTAGAGTAGTGTCTTTGAAGTCCACCCTGAATTAACTGTGAAAGTGCACAGAGATGCATTGTCCTCAGTTATTTGCTGTTATCAGCTAATGAAGGCTTTAGTTGGCTTTATTTTATTGTGTATATATTTTATTTAAAAAGAGTGTAGTCCATCCTATGACCATGATGATGCAAGCAGAGATCAGTGACATATATCGTAGTCCGGATCGAAGCTTGTGGCTGTTCTTTTCAGTGAAGTCCATCCTAAGTCCGATGTGCAGGCAGTGGTCAGTGAAGTATCCAATGTCTTACAGTTGGGCTTGGCAGTAGATCATCCTCTGTGATGTCCAACATAGTAGACTGAAGTGATCATCGAAATGCCCCTCGCTGTCTAGCTGGCACAGGCTGTAGTTAGTGTCACTCAGCAACACATAACACATAAAGCCAGAGGGGAACCTCAGGCTGCGGCAGAGCTGAATCTGGCATATGTATTCCGAGCATGAAACAGAAAAACAAATGTAATAATAATAGTGTAGATATAATTAACTTTAAAGCATATGATCTTTTGTTGTTGATGTCAAAGGCTGTGCATCCAATTAGACTTTGGTGCAAATTCATCCCTTAGTAATATGGCTAATACTAAAACAACACTTTGTTCCATGTGATAGATCACAATTATGTGGTTGTTTATTCATTTACAAAATTAACTTGGTAAATTGTGCATTTCATTTTAAAAATACTTTTGTCTGATAAACATATTTAGTACTGAATTGGGTTACAGCTTGATGGGTTCTGAAGCAAAACCAGTTAATAACCCCTGTATTACACCAATGTCTCCACAGCATACTTATAACTGCCTCATTTACAAAACAGTCTTTTCATTATTATCATGGCAACTTGCACAACACTGTACTATATGCAGTATAATTACAGTATATGTGTGTTAGCATTGGATGCTGAAAATGTAAAGCACACAAACAAAAAACAAACACTTAAACAAAGGACACCAGACCACCTCTGAACTCAGGACCACCTAAATGTTTTCTAGCACATGGTCACAGAAGCCATAATGCTGTAATTATTTAATTGCGTTGGGACTGCAAGGCTAATAAGGTTTCTAAATTAGTCTGCTTTATTTGTTTTCTTTTTGACTTGCAGCAAAAGGAAAAATCCAGTGCGTCTAATTGGAAAACTTTCATTAAGAGATTTGCACTATTAAAGTTTCTTCCTTTAGTAATAGTTTTGTGGATTTTTTTATAGTAGACTTGTGTTCCACTTCTCAAAGTAACTTCAAGAAGGAAGTTATTTAAACCCACTATAACTGTATCATAAAATATAGTAGTTCCTCTGCAGTACACAGGTCCTGAGAGATGTGGTGTAGAAATGGAGACCACCGTCATCTTATTGCATCATGGATACCTCCAGCGAATGTTTGTAATAAAGAACAGATGCCCATATTGTTTGAACCCTTTTGATATTGTGACAAAGATAGGTGTTTTGTTCACCAGGAACAATCCAGGCCTAGCTGGGAGAGAAAGGAACTTTGTAGTTGGCACCTCAAAACATGCGCTGACACTGTAGTTTTAAAAGGAGCTTGAATGAAACTAGATTTTTAAATTTTTTGAAGAAAATGTGAGTAATGCTTTCCAGTGCAAAAACTTGCTACCATGATATTAAGGCAGTGTTTGGGAAGCTTCTTTGAAACTGTCCCAGATAGCAAACATACATCTCCAAGATGTCTGTTTTAGATCTTTTTAACTTGAAAGCACCACAATTTAATTAACATCTGCTAAACATCTTAAAAATCACAGATTTACAAACATTCTAAATCATAAATATCTCAAAGACATCTTTTGAATGTCTTATTGACATCGAGACATGCTTATTGACATACATCATTATTATTATTATCAATAATAAATACATTCATTGATGGAGTTTACTCTCAATCCACTCCATTCTTTAACCAATGCCAAGTAGACAAACCCTGTCTACCATCCCACCCATTACAGCCATCTGCGCTAGAGCCAGATATCAACGGGTGATCTGAGCATTGGTATTTTTCATGCGGAAGGAGTCATTGGAGTGGGCCATGATCCGAGCAGAGGGTGATGGCCCACCCCAACAGGTAGTACTGGAGAGTAGTACCAGCTCTCTGTCTGAAGCGTCCGTCTGCAACACAAAATTGATAGAGAAATCGGGTGAATGCAAAGTGCGGCTTTAACCTGCGTAAATGCCTGTTGACACTATTCTGTCCACTAAACCGGGTCTGGAGCTCCCTTTTTAATGAGATCAGTCAGCGGACTGGTGTCATCCGAATAATTAGGCATTGACCTGGTCGATAATTCCCTCGAAGCCACATCCATCTGGTCCATAAAGAGTCACTCTCATTTCAGTGGTGGTCATGTTTCACCCTTCTTGACCTTGGCCATGTCTTGACACATTGTACTTCTAGACACTCCAGGTAGGTAAGCAGTTTTGGAATATGGTGGCACTGGAGGATAATGGGTTCCTGGTAGCTTCACGTTGAATTATTCTCAAGTCTTTTGCAGTTAATTTGCACCTTTTCTTCTCCATGCGTTTTTTGCAACCCAGTTGAATATTCGCAACAAAACGTTTGATTGTCCTGTGGTCACACCTCAATAGTTTAGCTATTTCAAGAGAGTTGCATCTGTCTGAATTTTACAATATTTGAATTTTCAGTGTCAGTTAAATCTCTTTTTTTGGCCCATTTTTCCTGAGGTAATGAAGCTGCCTAATAATTATGCTCACCTTGATTTAAGGTGTTAGTCACTTTCGCCACACCCTCCCTCATTACACAAATACATATTACATGAAAATGATTGAATCCAATAAGCATTCACATTTATTTGGTTTGGAGTTGGAAAATGTGCATGGAGATACTGATAAGATCAGAATACTCACTTGCCTAATAATTGTGCACGCAGTGTAAAGCCATCATTATCCAAATAACTAAGGACAATGCATCTATGTGGACTTTCGCAGTTAATTCAGGATGGACTTCAAAGACACTACTCATTAATCTTACAGTTCGTGCTAAATCCTTTTTTTCATTTTCCAGCCACCTTGGAAATGTTAATTTCGGACCCTGACTTTATTACATCTTTTACAACTAGAAACACTTCCACGTTGGCCACTGGGGTCACTGGGTTTGAATTTAATCACAGACCGATTTTCACTGAAGAACCTACTGTCAGTGAATTCACAGTGAGATCAGTCTGAAAAGTTACATACAAAGGTTTTTGCACATCTTCAAGAAAGAACAAAGTGATGTTGATGAGTTTTAGGTTAGTGTATGAAAAAACAACTTTGCAAAAAAAAAATTGTTTTTAAATTGGTTAAATTAGTAGCATCACTACTTTTGTTAGGGTGTTGTGAATGGTTGCCAGGGTGTTTATATGTAGTTGCTACGGTGCTCTGATTGGGCGCTAGGTAGTTGCTAGTGTGTGCTGGGTAGTTACTTGGTACTTGCTTACTAACCCATGTCAAAAGAACACACCATTATTATTTACATTTTCATTTACATTTATGCATTTGGCAGATGCTTTTATCCAAAGCGATAAGTGCACTTATTACAGGGACAATTCCCCTGGAGCAACCTGGAGTTAAGTGCCTTGCTCAAGGACACAATGGTGGTGGCTGTGGGGATCGATCCAGCAACCTTCTGATTAACAGTTATGTGCTTTAGCCCACTACACCACCATCACTCCAATTATCAGAATCAGAATCAGCTTCATTGCCAAGTATGCTTACACATACAAGGAATTTGAAGTGTATAATATCCAGCAAGAAATCCCTTAAATTAAGAAATCCAAGTCTACGGGATTATTTGCACAATTGTTATTGTCTGATCACTAAGAAAAGTTATAACACGCCTCTCTCAACAAGCCACTTGCTATGAGGTATCATGTAGGATCGTAGCATAATCTGTGAGGGACAAGTGTAATGCCAACGGTTTATCCGTCTTTCGGATGGGACGTTAAACCGAGGTCCTGACTCTCTGTGGTCATTAAAAATCCCTAGGGCACTTCTTGTAAAGAGTAGGGGATTAACCCCGGTGTCCTAGCCAAATTCCCCCCATTGGCCCCTATCTATCATGGCCTCCTAATAATCTCCATCCCTGAATTGGCTACATCACTCTACCATCTCCTCTCCACCAATAGCTGGTGTGTGGTGGGCGTTCTGGCGCACTATGGCTGCCGTCGCATCATCGAGGTGGATGCTGCACACTGGTGGTGGTTGAGGAGATTCCCCCTATACTATGTAAAGCGCTTTGAGTTTGAGAAAAGCGCTATATAAATGTAAGTTGTTGTTGTTGTTGTTGTTATACTTGATTTGTTGAAATCTTTAACCTTTAGTATGAGCAATAGTATTAGTTATGCTTGCCTTAGCAAGCCCCACTAACTACTGTAATAATGGTAGTTTCTGTTGTCATTTGAGTTCAACAATATCTTTCAACTTGTTTGTTGTGTCTTAATTTAACTGGTACTAATTGGCATTGTCACCTCACTGGAAGTGTGACAGGTAAGTTTTGACTTTGACACCAGAGGGAAGGTCTGGATGATGGTACCTGGTTTAGAACACAATACCATCACTACCTAATTATCACCTGCTATATATACATGTTTCATCAAGGGAGGGCAAAACTGCAAAAAACAAGACCTCAATCAACACAATGTCTCAACCGCATGTGAGAAAGCCAAAGAGATGATTGTGTCACTTTCTCACAGGTACTTTAAAATGAGCCTTTAACACTTTCTTCTTCTTTCTTTTTTTTTTTTTTTTTTTTACACAAAATCAGCAGAAATTAATTTTAATTGGAAAAGACTGTCATAGCCTAATGTGTGGGACAATGCAGATGTGTCATTGACCTAAACATAACACGAATAGTTGATCCAGAAATTAACTTTCTGTTGTTTCTTATTCACCCCATGTTGTTCCAAACACGTAAGCTGTTATTTTTATTCTGTAGAACACAAAAGGAGACATTTTTGAAGAATCGCAGCTCTTGTTATACATTAAAGTATTATAAAATATGACTGTGTTATATTATATAAATCTTCTGAAGTAATAAGGTTTGTGTGAGGAACAAACCAAAATGTAGATTGTTCGCTAATAATCGTGCCATTCCACAAAGCTCCTGTCAAACACATGTTTGCAACCAGAAAATTGGCACATTGCTTCCAGTTACTACACATGTGAGAAAATATTATTATTGTTCCGATAACCGAATTACCACCGATATTTTAGCAGAGAATTTGTAACGGTTTATTTTTTGTGTGGCTTCTTTCCTTTAGGCAGGGACTCGGGCAGCCGCAAGTGCGCATCGCACACACCGTGTCTGTGTGAGAGCCAACATCTGTTGCTCTGTTAGGATAATTTCAACATCTCTGCACCTTGTTACATTGTTTTGGGGCTGGTTTTAGTGATCTGCTGTAAGTAACGAGATGCCAATTCCCATATTTTGTTTGTTTCATGAGACCATAAACGGAAACACGACAAAAACATGTTCTTTGTGGTAAATCATAATCGCGTATTACTTCATGAAAGTACATTATGATGACTCACAGGTGAAGTGAATTACGTTGATCATCTCCTAACAAGGCCACATTTCAAGGTCTGGGTTGATTAGATGGTAAGTGAACAGTCAGTTCTTGTAGTCAACGTGTTGAATGCAGGAGTAAAGACCTGAGCAATGTCGTGAAGGGCCAAATTGATATGGCCAGACGACTGGGTCAAAGCATCTCTGAAATGGTAAGGCTTGTGGGGTGCTCCCAGTCAGCAGTGGTGAGTACCTACCGACACTAATCTGAGGAGAGACAAACTAAAAAACCAGCGACAGGGTGTTGGCCGCCAAAAGCTCATCAATGCAGGAGGGCAACGAAGGCTGACCCATGTGGTCCGAACTGACAGAAGGTCTACTGTGGCACAAGTCACAGAACGAGAGAGAGCATGTGTGTGAGGAGGCCAGGAGATACCTGCATTTCTATAACTCTATTCTAATTCAAGCACTATAAAAGACATCTATACAAGAAATAGTCCGGTATCTCATAGCAATTGTAGCGCACATGCCTGTGTATGTGCGTACAGCAATACGGAGTGTACTTTGACAGGCTCGCGCTAAATGAGATATGCATGAGCACATTGTCCACACATAGATAATACACAAACCACCACTGTCCATGTGTACAGAGATTAGGGTTTGCATTTTGTGTTTTGTTGTTTAATGCAGTTTACAGTATAGCCTTATTTTGGCTTAATGCATTATTATAGTTTTGAAGTTCAATAATTTCTCTCTGTTAGCGAGTCAACTGGATTACCAAAAAAAAAATCATATAAATGGCACAATACAGTATATGCAAGTGTATTGTCATTTATTTCTCATTCAAATCAACATTCATCTGTAATATAGGTTTATTTCTGATTCAAGTTATATCTGCCAAACCTTAAATACCAGCTATTACAAACTGTAAGCTTTTAAATTACTATATGAGAAGCTTTTAATGAATTAGCTAGCAGTTCCATGTTAAAGGATTAAAAATGTGAACCTTATATATATATATATATATATATATATATATATATTAATTAATACATTTAATTAATATAATTAATAATTATCGGCCACAATGAGCTGTGAATTATCGTCTTTTTGTATCGGCCCAGAAATTCCATGTCGGTGCATCCCTACCATATTTCCCTTGTTCATAGTTGCACACAGCTCAGGCTTTGAACATGCAAATTTGTTTTGGACAATGCAACTGACCAGGATAATAAGCTCTCATGCGGGAGGGCTTCTTGTATAAGTAAATAATGCATCACAAATAACAAAAAATATGATATTCTAAATGTTAAAATGTATTTTCTACTCACTTTTCTGCAACAATAAAACACCCAGCTTAGTATGACATTTCTTCACATGCGGTTGCGTTTCCGGTCTCCCACTTTTGTGAATGGAGCATGAAGTGTAGTATATAATTCCGCCCCTTTTGGAGGTGCAAACCCTTCAAATATCACGGAAATGTAAACAGACATATATACAAATATAATTCATGTTTTAAATGTATTCTGCATAATATTATTATATCATCTTAAAAGTTATTACCTTAATTATAAGTCTGATTACGAGAATTTAAAATGGAATGTTTTACACTACTTTTTGACAAAGTAATTAGATTCCTACATAATTAGATTATTCAGAAAAAAAACAGCACATGGGTTTGGAATGGCACGAGGGTGAATAAATAATTACAGAATTCTAATCTGAGGGAGAACTACTGCTCTAAAAGTGATTTTTTATTTTATTTATAATTTTAATACTGAGCATGTCAAGTTTTTCTAAGTTATAAAACTCACTGTCTCATTGGCATGGATACTCTCTCGGCTCCATTCCTCTGATGTGTATCACTCTTATTCTCCCAGTTTCAGGACTCGCTCCTTTTGTTTAATGATTGGCTGAATCCTCTCTGGTGATTTGTCCTCTCCTCATCTGCATGGGCCATAGAAATTCCCCCCGGAGCACTGGAGGAGCTATTGTTCTCATCACAGGTTGGGTTCCTCTGCCTGAACCTGCTCTCGCTGATGAGTCGGAGCAAGAAAAGGCAGGCAACAAATAAAAGACAGAACTGACAATGACTGATTCCTGAGCTCTCTCCCTGATTCGCTGATTAAACCCATCAATCTATATGCAGAAGAGTTGTCCAATTCAAATGGTTCCAATCTGTTGAAACAGAGCAGTATTGTCAGGGCGTTGCGGAGAGTGCCAAAGCTGGAGGTTAGTGCGATTGGCAGCTCCAGTCTTATGGTTGGAAACAGCACAGTACTGGTGTCAGAGGTTGTTCTGTGTTAATAGAAAAAACTACTACACCTGATGGGATTACTTTTTGAATAGGGTTGGGCTTTCTACTGTAGTAATTAGTCAGAATTTCTCATGAGCACAAAAAGGGCGAGATGTTACAGTAACTTGAGGGGCTCGAGCCCTGAATGATTTTAATTTAGCCCAAATGTTTAATGTTTGGAACTGACCAGGTACCTGCAGTTTTAGGTACATGTTGGTTATTGCATGGTTCCCCTCATTTTAAACTAAATTAAATTAATCTCATGTTCGGTGCTTTACACCTGCTAATTATTCAAATAAAATACATTTTTGCAGCATGATTGAAGTCTGATTTTCACGTGCGAGACATCATAACCACAAGCTCAACCCTTTGCCCCTGATGTTGTGGCTTTAGCCCCTGATATTTTCAAATCCTAGAGATGCCCCTGCGATAACTCTGTTAGAAAGAACAGAGAGGGTCGGTCATTTTGTTGCAACTACTACTAACTATTAAAACAATAAAGACAAGAGCTGGTTGAGGAATGTCATACTTAATGGTAGTAGCAGGTAAGAACAATGTGAGCAGCCAATCGCTTCCAGTTGTAATAACCCGGAAGGCGAGAATGACTTCTGGCATAGTTACAACATTTTCCCCTTTTGTTAGGGACAGCTTGCTAAGTAACTGAGCAACTCAACATTAAGTAATTAACATGGGATTATCTTGTCTTAAGCAAAATTTCAATATCAAGTGCACAGTAAAAACATCCATTTATGGCAATATCAATAGTGCAGAATTTCAACATGCAAAATAAGCTAAACTTAGGCATCCATTTTAGGCCACCAGTAGGGGTCACGAATGCATTGTATGGTTTCACCTCCCCTTGGTGGCCCTCATGTGCTATGTAAACATGTGCAGAGCAAAGAGCAGCAGGTGCGACAAGTCGTGAGCCACGGAAGACAAAATTAGACTTGACAGACAGTTTCAGACGATGTCTGTAGTATGGCAACAGTTCGGGATCCAGCCTTTGGTGCCATGCATCGACTGTGCACAGACTTTGGTTAGTTCGAGCAAGGAGTGCAAGCAGCATCAAAGTTAGTAGTGGACACCACATTACAGGCACCAGAAAGGAGAGCAACACTTTCTTCATCAGCCTCATCAGCATGTGCAGGGGCAACTGCATCATCAGCCCCTGGAGGAGCAGCAGGTAGGGGCAGATGCAACAAGCAGACAGCAGGGACGTTTTGAGAACCTGGGCAGAAAATTATATAACAATGAAATGATATGAGGAGAGCAGACCACCTTGCAATACGACCGAAACCCTTTGTGGTGAGCAAGGTTTTTAGACCCTGGTGGTATGTCTGTAGGGTAAAGCGGCATCCCCACAGGTATGTACGCCACCTTTCAATAGCCAACACATATGCAAGAGCTTCTTTTTATACTGTGTTGTATTTACATTCAGCAGTAGACAGTGTGGATGATGCAAAGGCTACAGTTTGTTTAATGTTATCAGGGCCAACATGTGAGCACACTACTCCAAGCACATAGTCTGAAGCAGGTGATGTAATTCCTCTGACACAGCACTCCAGACAGAGAGTGGAAGACCGCAAAGTTTTTGGCACACTGGAGTAACGGTTCCATCAAAGTTGTTGACACAGCCAAAATCAGGGGCTGTGGCAGCACACTCAAGAACCAGTGCAGGGGAAGCAGTTACTGAATGAGTATCAGATGGCAAAGCTTTGATGTTTTCAATCCTCACATTAAATGTTGATATTAGGTCACTCCCCATGAGTGGGGGCCCACTATCCACAATGAAGAATGTAGCTAAAGCTGTATAGCTATGTAGAGAATAATTTGCAGACAAGCACCCAAGAACAGGTATGTCCGTTTTTTAATACGTCACAACCCTGGGTGTGGGTTGTGTCAGCACAATGTTGTTGAAGTGGTGTTAATAGATGTTGTGTGGTAGTATGGAGACAGACTCTGTGTCAACAATCAAGTCACCTGTACAGGTATGCGAGTTTAAAGCAGATACTGTCACCGAACATGTAATGCTGGGTACACAAGCTGGGTATTCGGTGTACAGCACAGTAACCTCTGGCTGTTCAACTTCGCAGACCTCGCGTGCATTTGATTGCAAGGAGTGACACATTTTTGCGTAACACATTTCTTGCATGTTGCAAGGCAGTTCACAGCATTCTCTAGGTGAGCCTCTGAGCCGCAGCAAAAGCAAGATTTCCTCTTGCCGGCATGAGCAGAAACATGAGCTGTATTAGGCTGTCTCCCCTTCAGTCTGCGTTTTACTGTGCTGCACGGCTTATACTGGGGCAGTGACATGATGAGAATTTGGTATGGTTTTAGCTGGATCAGCTAGATTTAATTTGGTTTGCAATTGTGATGGCTTTGTCCAATGTAAGATTGATTTCTAACAAAAGTTTACCAAATCATTTCATCGGCAGTGACACCGAACTCGCTCGAAGCCACAAGTTTACGCAAGACAGCCACATATTGTATAACTGTCTCATGAGGCACCTGGAAATGTTTACGAAAGGCATGGTGCTCAGCCACTATATTTGCTTTTGGAGTAAATTAAGCTTTCAGTGCATCCTCTGAGGCCTTATAAGTTGTACCTTTGTTAGGCAGCATGTAGAAAATCCTTTGCCCCTCCATGCTGAGGCAGTGAATCAGAATGAGCTTTATTGCCAAGTATGCTTACGCATACAAGGACTTTGTCTTGGTGACAGAAGCTTTTAGTACACAAACAATACAAAATCAAGACCGAGATAATAATAAAAAATAGAATACAAATAAAAAGTGAATAGAAAATATAAGTGTATATATAAATACACGATAAGACAAACAATATTTATATACGTATGTGCAAATACAAATCTGTTATATACAGATGAAAGGGAATGTATGGCAGAAGAGGTGGGGTATTTTGGATGAATGTAAATGGACTAAGCTGTGTATTGCATGTAATTATTGCTCAATGGGACAGTTTTAACTGTTCATGAGATGCATAGCCTGAGGGAAAAACTGTTCCTGTGCCTGACAGTTCTTGTGCTCAGTGCTCTGTAGCCCCATCCAGAAGGCAACAATTCAAAAAGTTAGTGGGCTGGATGAGCGGGGTCCAGAGTGATTTTTCCAGCCCTTTTCTTCCCTCTGGAAGTGCACAGTTCTTCAAGGGTTGGCCAGGTGCAACCAATAATCCACTCAGCAGTCTGACTGTCCTTTGTAGTCAGATGTTTGGTAGCTGATCCAAACCAGACAGTTATTGAAGTGCTGAGGACAGACTCAATGACTGCTGAGTAGAACTGTATCAGCAGCACCTATGGCAGGTTGAACTTCCTCAGCTGACGAAGAAGTACAACCTCTGCTGGGCCTTTTTCACAATGGAGTCAATGTGGGTCTCCCACTTCAGGTTCTGTAAGATGGTAGATTCTAGGAACCTAAATTACTCCACTACTGCCACAGTGCTGTTAAAAATGGTGAGCGGGGTCGATGCTGTTGTGTTCCACCTGAAGTCCACTATCATCACCACTGTTTTGAGTGTGTTCAGCTCCAGGTTATTTTGACTTCACAATGAGCCAGCTGTTCAACCTCCCTTCTGTATGCAGACTCATTATCATCTTGGATGAGGCCAATGACAGTAGTGTTGTCTGAAAACTTCAGAAGCTTGAGAGAGGGGTCCTTGGCAGTACATTCATTGGTATACAGGGAAAAGAGTAGTGGGGAGAGCACATATCCCTGGGGGGCATCAGTGCTGATCGTACAGATGCTGGAAGTGAATTCCCCCAGTATCACTAGATGCTGCCTATCCATCAGAAAGCTGGTGATCAACTGACAGATAGATGTGGGAAAAGAGAGTTGATGTAATTTAGTCCGGAGAATAGCTGGGATGATGGTGTTGAAAGCCAAACTGAAGTCCACTAAAATGATCCTTGCTGATATCCCTGGTCTGTCCAGATGTTGCAGGATATGATGCGATCCCATGTTGACTGCATCACCCACAGACCTGTTTGCTCAATAAGCAAATTTAAGGGAATCTAGAAAGGGTCCAGTGATGTCCTTCAGGTTGGCCAACACCAGTCTCTGAAATGACTTCATGACCACAGACATCAGAGTGAGGGGTCTGTAGTCATTATGTCTTGTAATTTTGGGTTTCTTTGGGACCGGAATGATGGTGGAGTGTTTGAAGCAGCAGGAAACTTCACACTGCTCCAGTGATCTGTTGAAGATCTGTGTGAAGAAGGGGGCCAGCTTGTCAGCACAGGAGTTTAGACAAGTGCGTGAAACACAGTCTGGGCCCTGTGCTTTCCTTGTATTTTGTTTCCAGAAGACACGGCACACTTCCTCTTCACAGATCTCAAGTGCAGATTGTATAGCAGGAGGGGGAGGAGGGGGGTTGATATTTGTGTGAAGTGAAGGTCAGAACGGGTGTGGGTTGAGACTGGGCCTTTCAAATCTACAGTAAAACACATTCAAGTCGTCAGCCGGTTGTTGGTTCCCTATAGTGTTTTGGGATGGTGTCTTGTAGTTAGTAATGTCTCCAAACTGATGCAGGGACATTAGTTGAATTAGTTTTTTCAGCTAATCAGAATAGCTTCTTTTAGGCACTCTGTTTTCCTTATTCATTGTGTAGGAACACAATGAAAAATAGTGACTATACAAGACTATACAAGATTTTATCACCACTTCTGTAAGCATCCTCTCTGGCCTAGCGAAGCTGCCTGAGTTTTGTGAGCTCGTCAGCCTCAAAAACACAGTGCAGCTAAAGAAAGCTTGATCCAGCTCTGCTTAATTGGTCTTTCTCTTTAAAGTCTTTTCTCCACGTTTAGCTGATTTTAGTTTCTGACTGTAGGTTGGAAGAAGATGAACCAGACAGTGATCAGAGAGTCCCAAATCTGCTCTAGGGACAGAGTGATTGGCATCCTTTATTGTTGTTTAGCAATGATTCAGTGTATTTCTCTCTCTGGTGGGACATGTAATGTGCTGTCTGTATTTTGTCAGTTCACAGGTGAGATTGGCTTTGTTAAAATTACAGAGAATAATAATAACTTAGTCCGAGTTTTGTTGTTCCATGTCTGTGATCTTATCATCCAGCTGTTGCAGTGCTGCGTTCACGCATACGTGTGGAGCAATATAAACACTCACCAGAATAAATGAGGAAAATTCCCATGGCGAGTAGAACGGCTGAAAGTTGAAGCATGTTCCACCGCCTCTCATTTTCCCTGTTAACTCTGTAATGCAATCCGCTCTGAACAGTTGAAAGCCTGGCAGATGTAATGCGCTGTCCGGAAGTACAGCGCATTACATTCCCTTCACTCAGCCAGGTTTCTTTGAAGCACAAGGCAGGAAAAAGTCAGAGTTTGAAAAGCATTTGTTTGTATGGGTGAGATTTAGTTTGTCCATTTTGTTAAGGAGAGAGCAGAGATTCGCTAGATAAATACTCATGCTGTTCGAAAGCCGTGCTGATGGAGCTTGACCAGCGTGCCGGCTTGCTTCCCTTGCCTGCATGAACCGGGAAAAGATTTTCTGGAATTTTCTGCCAAATGTTCAGCAGTTCGTCCATGGTCAGAAAAAAATTATTAAACACAGAGCAAACAAACAAAAAGAACAAAAGAATTTGAGAGCTCCACACCAAGGCTGCCATCTGCAAGACGGCAGCTTTCGTCTGACCAAGAATCCCCTGTAGCATCGATGACCAGTAGATAATTAAAAAAAATCTGCAGCCATTTGGCAAACAGAACAGCAGGCTTACAGGGCAAGGCAGGACAAATTTCAGAAAAGGCAACTTAGCAGTAGCCATCTCCGTAAGAAATCACTGAAAGTGTTGGCATGTTAACATGAATCCCTAAAATGAATGTCGGCAATTTGTTGCAACTCCTACTAACTATTCAAATTATAAAGTTGCGAGCTGGTCATGCTTTAATGGTAGCAGCAGGTAAGAACAATGTGAGCAGCAAATCACATCCGGTTGTAATAGCCTGGAAATTAACCTAATTTATTAAATTAACACAACACATTTTTCTCAGATAGCTCTCTAAAGGTGAAATGCTTATTTTATCATTAGAGGTGTCTGTGAAGGCAAGCATCACTAGTATTTTTTTACCCAGGTACTGAGACCTTCCTTGTTATATTTCCAGTGAGGTGACAACCACAACACTCAACATTTCTCTCTTGTGCCAATTTTTTCCAGTTCAATGAAGACAAAACCAACAAGAAGAAAGATATTGTTGAATTAAATGGAAAAATAAATTACTAGTATTAGTTAATAGTTCTTACTTACTATTTTTGCAAATTTTTAGGGTTGGGGATTAGAACAAACTCAGGGCCGGTATTCCCATGTTTTCTCTAGTAGCTTACAGTTTATCAGTTTTGGTTTAGCTATTTCTTTCTGTTGAGTTTTTGGTACCTCAGATACATTTCTGAGTAGCTTGCCCAACACTGAATAGATCCTAGTAGGCCCTATTTTCTTTGATCTGTAAAACATAAATCTAGTGTGTAGTGATATATAAGAAAGCCTCTTACATGTCTTACATGATATTGATCTCAAACTGCAAAGATGGTAGTTTACTGGCTTAGCAATTAGAAATAACAGGCCCAATTTCAATGTGCCCTTTCATTTAATGTCATTTAATGTTTCCATCCAAGTGGCAAATTTATTTTATGCGAAAAACCATAATATTGCAAAAACAATATTGAATAAAGCTGCGTTTCCATGCCATGTGTTTAAAAGGACAAAATCGGCACTTCCGGAGAAATTGGAGCACTGTGAGTCTTTTACTAATAAAATACTTGTGGTTTAGAGCACACAGACAAAACACTAAAGAACTTTCTCATGTCTTGGAGTGACAGCTCAATGAGTAATCCAAAAGAAATTAGATTATATTACCTAAAAATTGTAATATAAAAGAATGTTACTGATTACAATTTTAGGTAGCTGATTTGTAATCCGATTACATTTCACAAGTAATCTACCCAACACTGGTGTTGGCCTCTTTTATTCATAGCACTGTGGAGAGAGGACAGAAAATGTTGGGAGCCTTATTCAAATTTGCATCATCCCATATTACTACTACATCTCAATGTATCAATGTAAACGCCTAACCGCTGACCCATAGCTCCGACAAACATAATTACAGTTTTTTATTTTTTATTTTACCCCAGTGGAGAAATGTGTAAAGACAGTCAAGAATGAGGTAGCCATAAAGCAATACAACCAGTAAAATCAAACGCACAAAATCTTCTCTGTTTTTTCCTAGAAAAGATGAGAGGAGACGAGCAGAGGAAGCCATATGGCAGTATCCTCCTCTCTGGTTGGTGAGCAGCAGTTATACTAACTGTGCTTCATGAGAAGCAGTCATGTCATTTTTCCTTTCCTTCAGGCGACACCTCACAATGACACCAGCAGGAAATTATGTTTTGAAGAGAAATTGTGGCGACACCAATTCAGATGGGAATCAACCATTTCTTGCCATTGCAATATTGTAGAGTGAATTTGAAGGAATAGTTTACCCAAACAATTATGTTGTTCTGAAACCATATGCTGTTTATTGTTGTTTTGTTTAAAGACAAATTATTGAAGAATCTTTGTTCAACTTTTTTCCATAAAACAAGCTAAAAATGGCCATGAAGATTGAAGATTCAAAATGGAAAAGTAAGCCTTTAAAATAGTCCATATGACTCAAATTTTAAGTTTCTCAGCTGAAATCGGTCTATGCTTACCGCAATTAGAACCACTTCCCCCAGTGGCCGAGGCTGGCACATGTGAGCTTCATTTTGCTTATGCGGTGTCCATAGCGAGGTGGCAAAGTGAGTTGTTTTTAGATGTAAAAGAGGTAAAACAGATAACAGGAATGCATATTTTATTAACCATAACCCAAAGCCCAGCCCTAAACCTAACTGTCAGATTATTTAACATTTTAAATGTGAATTATCAGTTCCCCGTCTGTCGCTCACTTCGACGTTGTGTCGAAGAAGCGACACTAGGGGTCTCTCTCTTGAGCGCCGAAAATACCTCTGATCTATGAAAAAAGGCCAATGGCTGACAGAATTTTTATGTCCCGCCCCTGGACATACGGGTATAAAGGCGGGGAAATACGTCTGTTTTATTCAGAAATGTTATTTGTTATGCAAAATGGTATGCTCCCTCCACATGTCACAACTCGCCCGTCATCTCCTCCAAGTCGCTGCATGCCACTCACATACCCGGCAACCAAATTGTGGTGGCGGATGCGCTATAATTTACATTTACATTTATGCATTTGGCAGACGCTTTTATTCAAAGCGACTTACAGTGCACTTATTACAGGGACAATCCCCCGGAGCAACCTGGAGTTAAGTGTCTTGCTCAAGGACACAATGGTGGTGTCTGTGGGGTTAGAACCTGTGACCTTCTGATAAACAACCCTGTGCTTTAGCCACTACACCACCACCACTCCAGGTGGTGCTTGCCCAGTGGAGAGTGGAGGCTTCACCCCCAGTCGGTCCAGCTGATTTGGGATCTTGGGCCTCCCGAGAGACCTCCCACTGCCCGCTCTGGTATGCCCGAACAGAGGCTCCCCTCGGGGCAGACGCACTGGCACACAGCTGGTCCAAGGGGCTGCGCAAGAACGCATTTCCCCCAGTGAGCCTTCTTGCACAGGTGCTGTGCAAGGTCAGGGAGGACGAGGAACAATTCACTCTAGTGGCTCCCTATTGGCCCACCCGGGCTTGGTTCTCAGAACTCGTACTCCTCACGACAGCCCCTCCCTGGCAAATTCCCCTGAGGAAAGACCTTCTTTTTCAGGGACGGGGCACGCTCTGGAACCTCCACGTCTGGCCCCTGTATGGAACATGAAAGATCTAGCTGATCTACCACCTGCCGTTGTAGACACCATCAACCAAGCCAGAGCCCCTTCTACCAGGCAACTTTACGCCCTAAAGTGGCGCTTGTGCGCGAATTTGTGTTCTTCTCGGGCCGAAGACCCACAAAGGTGCGCAGTCAGGTCAGTGCTCTCATTTCTGCAGGAAAGTTTGGAGGGGAGGCTGTCCCCGTCCACCTTGAGGGTGTATGTAGCTGCTATCGCCTCCATCAAGAGGGTCAGGGACCTGCAAGAGTTCTCTGTCAGCGACATTTGCCTGGAGTTCGGTCCGGCAGACACACATGTGATCCTGAGACCGCGGCCTGGCTACGTGCCCAAGGTTCCTACCATATCCTTCAGAGACCAGGTAGTGAACCTGCAAGTGCTGTGCCTGGAGGAGGCAGACCCAGCCCATTCGTTGCTGTGTCCGGTAAGTGCTTTGCATACCTACTTGAACCACACGCAGAGCTTTAGACGTTCTGAGCAGCTCTTTGTCTGCTTTGGTGGACAGCGGAAAGGGAACGCAGTCTCCAAACAGAAGCTCTCCAAATGGGTGGTGGACGCCATTTCATTGGCTTATCGCACTCAGGCCGTGCAACCCCCTTGCGGGTCCGAGCACACTCAACAAGGAGTGTTGCGTCCTCATGGGCACTGGCCAGAGGCACCTCCCTGGCAGACATATGCAGAGCAGTGGGTTGGGCAACACCTAATACCTTTGCAAGGTTTTACAATCTCAGGTCCGAGCCAGTAGACCTAGGTAACATGCTGAAGGACTGACCGGGTGGACCGCTTGCACCTAGCGCCCTTTCCCTCTGTTGAGGTAAAACCGTGCGCTTTTTCTCCAAGGTGATCCCACTCACTCGACTCCCTGGATGACTCCTCCCTAGCTCTCTGGGTCCGCAATTCATTGGAGGAATTCGCCAACCCAATCCACTGTGGGTACTCCGATCTACCCTGTGCTGGAATAGGTGCTACACAGGCCAGGGCTCCTACATGGACTTCCCCCCTGTGTGTATTTTCCGCGGTACTGTCCCCTTACGAGCGGACCCATGGGCAGTTCCCACTGCCCCCCGGTCGCCATGTTGTTAGCAACTCCGAAGAGGTGGGATCTACCACCGTGCCACTTCCCACATGTGACGTAAAAGCCCATGTGGTGTATGTCACCACTCTTACCTCCCCCTCTCTGGGCAGGTATGGTCTCCGCAGGGTCTTTTCCCCCTGAAAGAATAGGAAACTATTATTATTTTATTATTATTATAAACTATTAACCATCGGTGGAAAAGGTACAAAATGTAATCTTAGAGGGAAAAGGCAACAACTGAAGATGCTTTTGGTAGGAGATTGTCAGGAACTTGGTTGAACTGGGTCAGTGTCAGGGTAAGAAAACATTCAATAGCAATATGTTTAGTTCCCCTGTGATCATGTTGGTTAGTCATTAAATCTTTGAATTCACTGAAAGTTTTTATATATATAATTTTTTTTTCAATTTTATTCCCTTTTCACCCCAATTTGGCATGCCCAATTCTAACTGCATACTAGGTCCTCGTGGTGGCATGGTTTCTTTCTTTTGCTGAACACAAATTCATATTTTAGAAAAAATTTTCAGCTCTGTCAGTCCATACAATGCAAGTGAATTGTGACCAGAACTTTGAAGGTCCAAAAAGCGCATTTAAGGCAGCACAAAAGTAATCCATATGACTCCAGTGCTTAAATCCATATCTTCAAAAGTGATAGGTGTGGGCGAGAAACCCACATTTAAGTCACATTAAGTCACATGTTTTTGGCAATTCAAATTGTTTGTGCATACCTACTGGGCAGGGGGGATAAAAACTGTAGTAAAAACAGGACTTAAATATTGATCTGTTTCTCACCCACACCTATCATATTGCTTCTGAAGATTTTAATTTAACCACTGGAGTAATACGGATTACTTTTAATATACTTGAGTTTATATACTTTTTAGACCTTCTAAGTTCTGGCCACCATTCACTTTCATTGTATGGACCTAGAGAGCTGAGATATTCTTCAAAAAATATTTGTTTGTGTTCAGCAGAAGAAAGTCATAAACATCTGGGATGACATGAGGATGAGCTAATTTGAATTTTTAGGTGAACTATCTCTTCAATCCAAGGATGTCTATAATTAATCTACACACAACCCAAACACCTCAGTGCAACTCATCTGGAATCAGTCAGATTTACTGAATAGAACTGTTTGTGTGCCTGTCACTGCGTGTGGACCTTGCATCAAGCTCAACATATATATATGTTTTTTTTAATAGGTGAGTAGTTTGATCCAGTATTTTATGTTGTTTCATAAAAGTCTATATTGCTAAAATATTGTTTAAGTACAGTAGGTCTATAGTGCATTTACTAGAAAATAGGCAGCAAAACTGTACTAGCAGCTACACTTCTGCTACACAGTGCAGGCAAGGTGAATGCTCTAACATCTAACCTGTTAATATGGGAATATGCACTTTTTTTGCATGTGGTAGGAAACAGACATAATAGTGTAGTTACCCTTGTTTCACCCTCACAGAGTGACAGTGACCTCTGACCTACCTAAAATGCAGTGTGCTGGTGTCAATATGCTTGGTGAAACCCACTTGACCACAAGTAAATAATCCTCGTGCCTACCCATCCCACAGAGGCTCTTACTGACAAACAATGACCAAGCCAGTTAAAAGGAGCAATAAAACTACAAAATAAATAAATGAGTGAAGGAGAGAAAAAAGAAACGGAGGAAGCGAAAGCGGGCAGGAACTATGCCAGGGGGACCACGGGCTGCACTCCCCATCTCCCATAATCACCAGGGCGATGCTCGGATGCCTCCCCTATTTGCATAATGCCATCCTGACACTTTTACTTCCTCCATCCATCACCAGCGGCGTGAGTCCTGCGCCCGGCTTCATGCCTCCGTCTCCCCCTTGATTGCGTCCTGTGTTTATCTGCCCAAGCACAAAAGATTGATTCCCTGCTGTCTCGCAGCCTTATGTTCAGCAGATAGGGATTTTCACTGAATGATGAAGCACCCAGTCAGCTAATGATAAACAGAAAACACATACTCAAAAGGACAGTCCCTCTTTCTTAGAGATGTCTGTCTTTTTTTTTATTTTTTGTTTTTTTTGCTCTCTCTCTTTTTCTTCCAGGATGTGTGTGGGAAAACGGATGTCAGGTTAAGGAACTGAACATACTCTGCTGGGACTTTAATTTGAAACGCAATTGTTTTGCTGTCAGTTTGCCCCCCGTTTTCCCTTGATTTGCTCTGGGGGTGAGAAACCAAGAAATGGGAGGGAAGGAGATAGCAATTAAAATAAAAAATGGCATTTTGATGGTTGGCCTTGTTTCTCGGTGCGCTCGCAAGCAGTGGATTTGACAGCTTAGTTTTTGTGAAGCTGTTCCGACGGGGAGATAAGAGAAAACATGCACATGCATGAAGGACCATTAAGGGAACTAGCATTGAAACAAGGTCGTCATATCACCTTTTATTGTGGTGATCTGCCACGGACAATTACTGTAAAATCACCGTAATAAAAAAAAAATACAAAAAATAAAATTAAACAAGAAACAAAAAGTATGATGCATTTAAAGTGGTTTGCACTGTACATTTATTTTACAGCGGGTCTCTGTGAACGCATTTTGTCATCAGCAGAATTTAAAATGTCTGTCCATGTGTGCAGTACAGCCGAAACAGTGACATGATGGAGAAGTTTCAGTCTAATGATCACAAAATAGCATTAGCTGCTGTCACTTCTAAGAGAAGAGAGATTATTTTATTTATTGAAATGAGATTGAAATGATAAATCTCGCCCCTCCTGATAAAATAGTTGGCCTCATAATCCTCAGCATGGGGATAGGGATTTGAGAAGATGAAGGGCGAGAAGGAGAAATTCATAATGCATAATAAAACAAAAGGTGTCGTGGGAAACATCACTGATATTAAAATCAGTGGCAGACAGATCTATATGAGAAATGCAGATTTGCCAGTTGTAAATAAGCACTGCCAGCGTGAAGACTTTTGATTCAAAGATAGACTGACAGCAAGCACAAAGGAAGGAAAAAATGGCATTTACCCTAGAAAGAAAGAAGAATGCACACAATGAATACTTCACACACCTGGGTATTATACTGCATACTACTTATTTTAAAAATATTAGGTAGGGTGTCATTCTAAACATATTCAACAAAAGAAAGCAATACTGCACTTTGCTTATACTGCACACTGTGGATACGCACATATCGCATAGTATATACTGTACATTGCCAACTATTATTAAAACTGGAATATGAAGAAATACACAGTATGCAATGATAATTGATTCAAACAGTAGTATGATACATTCATGTCACATGGTTTTACAATTGAATCAAATTAAAATTTTGTATAAAACATTTTAAATTTTGTGGTCTGATCAAATAAGATAAATAAGATTGTGTTTTAAATTGCTTCTGTTTTATTTATCACACTGAAATTGAGTGCACTGCTGTACATTGCGAGATAGACTGTTCCATGCATTGGTCATGGTAACGATCTCCTCCAAGGGATAACACTTGACGCAGTGGCTCGGAGGTGAGGTTCTTTATTATTATTCTTATTGTGCACACCGCACTTTTACAAAGAACTTAATGACACACACAGTAACTCTTAAGTCAGTCTCTCTCTCCCCATGGAGGCCCTCTGGCTGCCTTTTATGCCGCTCTCCCCGTGCTCACTGAAATTAGACACCGGTGTTAGACATAATTTAGCTCAGGTTTAAGCGCCCTTACCGCTTTTCTCTCCCGGAAGGGCGCTTGACCACGCCCCCGCTGCCACAGTCATATACTGTTCATTTTGGCAAAATTACTAATTAGGTCAATGGTAAGTGAAAATGTTCAACGCATACAGTACATACTGCATACTCTATTATATTTTCATTTTATTTTAGGTAGTATGTCATTCAGAACATGCCAAACAATAGAAAGGGTAGCTGTGGCTCAGGTGGTAGAGCGGGTCGGTCACTAATCGCAGGGTTGGTGGTTTGAATCCTGGCCCACATGACTCCACATGCTGAAGTGTCCTTGGGCAAGATACTGAACCCCAAGTCGCTCCCAATGGCAGGCTAGCACCTTACATAGCAGCTCTGCCGTCATTGGTGTGTGAATGGGTGAACAAGATGCAGTGTAAAGCACTTTGAATACTGCTAATGTTAAAAATGTGCTGTATAAGTGCAGACCATATACCATAGAAAGAAACAAAGACTGGTAAATACAGACAGAAAATATTTGGAGAAAGACATTTGGGCAGCTCTATTTCAAAGCTTTTCTCTGTTCTTTTTCTAATGCGTGTTTATTCAATTTTGATATTTTTTGTTGTTGACAAAACTCTTGCCCTAAAAAGTCTTCTTTGCAAGAGGCAAAAACAGGCCGCATAATTTCAGATGAACATCTCTGATCTTCCAGTGTAATCTCAAGGTGCACAAATGTTTCTAATTAAAATCATGGTAACAATTTGAGTTTTGGTAAGGGCTTAGACTTTATGGTTAGGTTTGGGTTAGGGGTGAAACTTAGAAAAATCATAATAACACTCATTCAAAACCGTGGTACACAACAGTGGTTTTCCTATTGAAATCAAGACTAGGTTTATGGGTTAAGGTGTAAGACTTTAGGATTTACTTTGGGTTAGATGTTAAAATTAGGGAAAATAATAACATTGTTTGTTGGTTTGTTTAGTTTTCTGTATGGGAGTAAAAGATGTACGTTTTTGTACAAGCAACTCGTAGGATTTCTTACGATTTGGCCATTTCTTACAATTATATCCTCTGTTGTGAAAAGAGTGACCACTGAACAGAAATATATTTTTTTCCAAGTGTGCTATAAAGTGTATTGGGAGTCAGGAGATCAGTTTGATATAATGTCCCCCAATCGTTTTGTATGTTGACTGATCTTGAATCATTCTATCACTATGAGTGCAGGAATGTTTCCTCACCACTGTCGCCATATGGCACTTATAGCTCATTCCAAAACATCATTATATTTCAACAACCTGTGTTTCTTAAGACTTATAGTTAACCTCTACTTCAGGAGGGGCATTTGACGAAATGAAAACACACAACTCGATCGGGCTGTTTAAAATGCTTTCAATAGAAGAGGGTAAACACACTTCAGAGTGAGACTCAAGATTCACACAGGCTCTGCTAACACCACTTGTATGTAAAATGAGATTCAAGAAGCTTCTTATGATGAAAAAGCTTAACATTACAAAGATGTATGTAAAGCATTTGTAAACAGAAGGAATGTCACATTGGTAATTTGTTTAATTAATCATATAAAAAATATAACTTTAAAATAAATTACAGACCGTAAGACTACCACGGACATTTATGGGCTTATGTGCAATGATTTAAAAATAAAACTATATTTATTTGTAAAGCCATTTATTTGTCTATTTGTCATATTGTCTGTCACAGAGTTGTATTCATATATGTGATTAATCAATCAATGTGATACAATCATTTGCATATATTGCATAAAAACATTACTCAATTTACAGCCCTAATAAAAATATATACAGTAAGGTCATTAATGAAATTGCTTCAAATTTGTATTATTTTCTGGTTGAAACACATTTTTCATAATACAAAACCTGATAATCCATGTTATGATTTGAATAAAAATAAATATATATATAACAGTATGATCTAACTACTAGTACATGAATAATATAAATGAAATAATGCATATTCTGGTTGAAGCCACTTCTGTGTTTTGCATCATTCAAACACATACAAATATCTAATGATTGAAAAGAACTTGTAATAATCCAAACTGAGATGAGAATTTCAAAAGACCATAGTTTTTGGTGATGCAAGCAAAAATTGCTACAGCAAGGTTTTCCTTATGAGACTGTCCTGAACATTTCCTTTATTTAATCACAAAAGACTAACCACATGAACATTTGACTGTTCATCCCGAAGACACGTAATAACCTTTAAATTCTTGGTAACACTGTCAATTTCAGAGTGTACATGTTACTTCATAATACACATATAACATGTTATTATAATTAATTACAATAGCAATAAGAACAACAGTGCATAAATATAAGCAGCTCCACAAAATAATCATTTTGCTCATTAGTATTACATTGTAACATACATTGTAATATGAGAGCGTTTTTTTTTTTTTTTTTTTTTCATTGTTATCTTTATTCAGTACATTTTAATAAACATTTTCTATTTTCAGGTGCAAATTATTTTTCATTATATTTACATAGTTGTATATATATATTTTTTGTCCCATTGCCTCTGACTTGACAGTTAAATTGCTCAATATTGTAAGCAAATAGAATATATTGCCCATTCCTCAGCATTCAGTGACTTTGTTCACAGTTTGTCACTGATGTGGGGTCAGTGTGAACCTCAAAGTGGTTTGCAACTGGTCCTCTCCACAGCTGCCTCACCACCTATTCAACTTTTGATCTGGTGGTGAGGGGGTGTTTTTTGCCCCATTTCGTGTGTTGAGCCACCAACAGCCCAAACAACTGCTGGAGAGAAATAGGGTGAAGTTCTACACTGTCTCATTTCTGACGTGCGTTTCTGTTGGGATTCTATGGGCTCCTCCTTAAAAGTTTTAAAGGTTGCTTATTGTATAAACCATTATGTGGAATTACCAGAAAAACGGATCTCTCTGAAATCGTCCTGCTTGTCCTCTGTATGTCATTATTAGTCAACATGCAATCAGTATCTATCCGATTTACAAACTTAATACATGTTCTTGGTCTTATTGTGCATGATTAATCAGTGCATATTATTCTAAAGAAAGAAAAGTTTTGTAGTCTTTCATCAAAATGTAATAACTTGCTCCACCTCTGAAATGACTTTAATTTTCAGGCTGACATCACCAAGGCCATGATGGGTATTGGTTTTATGTTAACCACTTACCAAATAGCTGTTTAGTCATTGTTTTACATTGTTAGACCACACTGTGATTTTTCTACAACACTTTTGCCAGTTAGTTACTGTAAGAACCTGATAACTGTAAGCTAATGCAATTATTGTGTACAGTAAATAACTGATGACTGTAATTGGTAGCTGAGGTATATTACTGTAAATATAGATATTAGGGTACAGTAACTAGCTGTAAATATCCCATACAATATATTTTTTTATATTTTATTATTAGTATTATTCATAATATTATTATTATATACAATTTATTATTCATAATAAAGAAAACACATTAGTTGTATTTATTTTTAGGGGAAGTAGATCATGACATCCAGTAATTCAATATTGTAAAACGCTAAAGGATTAGTTCTCCCAAAAATGAATTTCCTCACCCTCCTGCCATCCCAGCTGTGAATGACTGTCTTTATTCTGCTGAACACAAATTAAGAATTTTAGACTCCAGTCGTTAAATCCAGGTCTTTCGGAGCGATATCATAGATGTGGGTGAGAAACAGATCAATATTTAATCCTTTTTTTAGTTATTTTATTTTCATTTATAAATCTCCACCTTTGACCAGCCCCAATCAGTATAAAGAATTATTAAGTCATGAAGTCATCACACCCAATACTTCCCAAAATCTCCTTTAACTGTGTGGCCAAGATGCAATGCAACAACTCAAGACGTACCAACATTTTAAAATAATGCAGACGTAAAGCAAGAACCATCTGGCTCTGTGAACAGCCCCAAAGTAAACTTTATCCTATCAATCACATTCAAGTTTTCTTATTTCTCTATAAACATTTCTCTTGAATTATCATCTTATTACTGCTTGTACTTACTTAAAGCTGCTATAAGCGATTTTTTTTTTTTTTTCATGGATTCAAAAAATTTTCCAACTCCCTGATAGATATGAATTAAATAAGTGTCATAAGATAGCTCACCAGTCTCTGTGACAGCACTCGACTCTGCAAACAGCAAATAAAAATGTGTCCGCGGGCCACGGTCTCTGACGCTTTCTGCCTGTCAATCATTTAGCACTTTCTCATAATATTGTAGTTGCAGCAAATTATTGAGGCTTACTGCCACTTTTATGGCATGTTGATCATAAAGAGTTGTCAGCTGAAGGCACTATTTTGCTACTTTTTGTTTTTAAAGTCTATTTCTGCATGATGTCGGTCTAAGTTAGGGGTATTCAATTAAAGTTCCAAGAGGTCCGGTCTCTAGATTTCCTTCTCAGCAAAAGTCTAGAAAATAACTTGCATTGTGCTAGTTGTCAGCATAGCTATGAAATAACATAAGGAATGCAATTATTTTTAAACAGTAGGCCTAATTGTACATTTCCAAGTTGGCAGTAATAATACTTTGTAAAAGAAGAAAAAAAACATCAAGTCAAAACACGCTCTTTAAAACTGGGCTAGAATTAGGACATTGGGGCTCCAGAGACAAAGCCAAAGTAGTGGGGATTGGCGATCTTCTACCAAAAGATTAAAACATTTCAATGAGATCATGAATTGGGAGAACTTTGTTATAAATATTAAAAGATCAAATCAACTGTTCATTTTGAAGTTAAATGATAACAGTCCAGTATTTGTGTTTGAATATATTTGATAATCAAAAGGCATAGGAGGTCTTGTGACTATTAAGGAAATATATTGTTTAGGGGTTCAGGAGTATCCACTGAGAGAAAATTTTATATTTTCCTTAAAATGAAAATCTACCAACAACAAGCAATGTATTGCTGTACATTGAAGCTTAAATAGTGAAGCTTAAAAATACTGTTAGCTAAAGTTAAGTAGGCCTATAAATGGTCAGACTATCAAATAATGGAAACATTCTCATGAGAACTTCACTATGCTACTGTGGCAGGGTGGAGGGCGGGGCCGGGTCGTGATTCCGCACACCCGGCCCCTAATCAGGCGAATTAGCCCTTGAGAGGGATAAAGGCCAAACTAAGACAGCAGTGGGACAGAGAGAGAGAGATTCACAGACAGCTGTCCGACACCTATGTGTGTTGTTCTTTTTGGTTCAGTTTCATATTAAACTATTATTTATATTGTCAAGCCGGTTCTCGCCGCCTCCTTTCCATTAATCCCTTTTTTGTAAATGTTTTTTTTTTTTTTAATTGGCATGATCACCGTTACTGCGTGTAGGTGCCACACTTTTTTTGTTTCCCCCATTTCCCAGCACGCTCGTTTCCACTGGTCGAGTTCATTGATGAGTCAGGTGGCTCGCACAGGACGCTGAGGACTCGGCCAGGCAATTGCGGTGCACCTGTGCCCGCAAAATGCCGCCACCTGGCGGAATCGTCCGAGGCTTCCATCAAAGGCCCGTAAGTTCACATCGCCCTTGATGGCCAAGGCTTACAGTGCTGCTGAAAAGGTCACCTTGCCTTGCATGCCATGGCCCTCCTACAGGTCCACCAGGCCAAGGCTCTGAAAGAGCTGCACGAGGGTAGTCCTGACCCAGGGTTGAAGCAGGAGCTGTGTTTGGCAACCGACCTCGCCTTGGTCATGGTGCAGTCTCTCGGGCAGGCGATGTCCACTATAATGGTCTAGGACGCCACCTGTGCTTCAACCTTGCAGAGATGTGAGACGCCGACAAGGTTCACTTTCTTGACGCCCCATCTCTCAAGGTAGCCTGTTTGGCTGAACAGATCACGGCAGTCAAGAAGCTGATGGAGGCTAATCCAGCATTATCATGCCCCGGCGTGATTCCACCAACAGGCCTCCGAGATCCCGTAACCCATCTGCTCATCACCGAGGGTGTCCACCTACGGCAGCAACTCCGGCTGCGCCACAGATTGAGCTGATGGCTCGGCCTCAGCATAGAGCTTTCGGCAGGAAGTTGATGCCCCCGTCCCTCGGTCTGGCGCCAAGAACCCCAGGAGGGCTTCAAAGCATCCCTGAGATGGGCAACCCAGGAGTGAGGAGACCTGCTGTCAACCAGGAGGTGGTACACAGCTGGGAGGAGAATCTTTCATTCCCCGGCACTTTCATTTAAAAAAAAAAAAAAAAAGAGCGGTTTCCTCATTCTCTGGGTCACACACTCGGTGTCTACAGCCACTGTTGTCACGACAGCTGTATATCAAACACTCGTAGCAGTGGTTCTGCGGATGTGAGTCCTCTGCCTTTGCACATCCATCTGCGACACACATATTCCCACGATCAGGTGTATGTGACGCACAATAAGGATGCACAGCCTCCACTCCTGTCGCTGACCGGTCCTATGGTGAGTATGAGGAGTGAGATAAGTGCTCTAAAATCTCTCATAGCATAGCCACGAGTTCAGGATGGGAGGCCTATTGACATAGCAGCTCCTGCTCCACCCTAAGTGAGGCCCCATCCACAGGTATGTCAAAGGCGATCGTCCCCTTGATGCCCCTTGAACGGAGTCTGGAGGTGTGTTTAGAGCTTTCCAACCCATCATGCTTGCTCGTCAGGATGATCCGACCTGATTCAATGCCATCCATTTTACCTCCGTAGCAGGCAAGCATGCCACTGTTCTGCATACGGAAATCACAGTCCTTCTAGAGAAGGATGCGATAGAGCCTGTCCCTCCAGCTGAGATGAAGAAGGGGTTTTACAGCCCCTACTTCATCGTACCGAAAAAAGATGATGGGCTGTGGCCAATCTTAGACCTGCAAGCTTTGAATCGGGCCCTGCACAAAGTCCAGTTAAAAATGCTGACGCAGATGTGCATTCTGCCATGCATCCGGCATCAAGATTGGTTTGCGGCAGTAGACCTGAAGGACGCATACTTTCATGTCTAGATTTTGCCTTGACACAGACAGTTCTTTCGGTTTCCCTTCGAGGGTCAAGCATACCACTACAAGGTCCTCCCCTTTGGTCTGTCCCTGTCACCTCACGTCTTTGCGAAAGTCGCAGAGGCAGCCCTTGCCCCGCTAAGGGAAGTGGATGTCCATTATTCCCATTGTAAGTACGTCTTATGATTTCCTGATGGAGGGAACGAGATGTTGTTTCCCACTTGCCACAACACTGAACTACCCGCTGAAATGGCCGGGACACTATCTCTATGGCCGAGACACTAACCGGAATGAGTGGATGCTAGCCGTCTCCTTTTATTCCAAATATCAAAGATGATTGGGGCTCCCAAGTTCAACCCCTAGTGTCACTACATCGACACAATGTCTTGTTCCCTCCATCAGAGAATGGAGGTTACAAAAGTAACCAAGACATTTGTCTTCCCCCATCGGGGCTGGAGGGAGGCAGAGAGAGAGAGAGGGAGGCGAAACCAAGATTACAGTTCATTAACATTACAAATATACATTTTATCTTCCTACCAATACCAAACATTAGAATGTTTTATATTATAGAGGCAAGTTTCATTGTTTAACTTACCTGCAGTTGTTTTTGTGTCTTCTCCATAAGCTGAGTGTAGCACCAGGCACTGATGGTGTATTTATCCTCTAGAAATGCTCTGAAATCAAATCGAGTCTGTCTATGTGCGTGTTAATGCAAATAATTACCAGGATTTATGAATAATACATCTACAGTAATTTGCTGTATTTAATTACAGTTTGTTATTAATTAGATAAAAAGTAATTTGCTGTTATTGAGTGACATCACAGAAATTACCCATGATGCAATGTATATTACAGTTAAATACTGTTTGATTATATTTACTGATTAGTAATTTACTGGTCATTTTACAGTTATTTACCCTATAAACTACAGTAAGGGTTAACAGTGCAGGCAACTGTTGTAGGTTATGCAGCCTTTCTAAAATGCTAATAAAATTTTCTGGCTTTTAACATTAATGTAATAAAAGTTATGGAAATAATAACTAATAACAATGGTTTGAAAAAGAAGCATTAACATTGGGATACATCACAATGTTCTCAAGGGTGAAGTTGTCATTTAACTTCCATGTCTTGTTCATATAGCCTCTCCAGAAGTGGGTGCCGTTAATGTTTCAGGAGGGGAGTAGCATCCACAATCCACTGCAAACTCACGTTCAAAACTGTCTATATTCTAGTATAGAACACCCACTTTTCTTTAACCATATTATATCCCGGCCTACTTTTTTTTTTTCTCTTTGAAAATCCCTTTTCACCTGGAAGTTACAGAAGTAAAGTGGCTTGCAATTGCTTCAATGTTTCATGGTGACTTGAAAACAGAATGGGACAGATAGAAACATTTCTGCCTTTATGCTTATAAGTGTGACAGAGTTGACATGAAACAACATTAGCTTTGACTGAGAGAGTCCTAAGAATGTCTTATGTTTTTGAATTCAGTCCTTGGGCTGCAGGCAGTCTCACGCTCATATTCATGGGTCATGTCCAAACAGAGTCCCTTGTGCATCCTGTACAGTCTATACTCTAACAGTGCATAACTTAAGGGCCTCAACTTGCTAATTGTACTGTATGTGTTAAGGTATAGAGGAAACGTATCCCCAGTGGACAAGATAATGTCTGTCATTATTTAAACACTTTAGCACAATATGGACAGTTTTTGCAATTTGTGAAACTTTCCATCTTCTGTTTTGTTAATTTATTTTGTGCTTGCCAAATACTGCCTAAGTGTGAGCTATGAGCTTCTATTCTGCTTAAAAAATGCTAAATGTACTAAAGGTTGATTTTTAAATGTGTGAAAAAGTAGGGTGGCACATACTGTAGGTCCCCTGTGTTTGTTGCCCAGCCCCCCAAGATGATGATATTTTAAAATCAAATCCTATTCTCCTGTGAGGATGGGGGAAAGCTTTCATTAAAATATTTCATGCATGCAAATCTTCCTCACAAAGAGGCAGATATTTCACTCTATTTTTTGCCAACATTTGTGTTAGAAAATCCTGAGAAAATCCATCAAATCCTTTGAAAATCCAATAATATTTGCATAAAGCTTAAAACATGCAAAGTCACTGAATATGAATTAAACCGAAAGCCCCCTACTTATGCATTAAAATAAATTCTGCAGTGCTCGACTCCTACAGGTAAACCCAAATCAGGGTCTTTGGTTAAATTCTGCTTTTTGGATGGCCACATTTTTTTACATGTTCAAGCTATTCATTGTTGTCTCTGCAATGATCAAGGCTGTTTTCTTATGTACCAAAAGGGGTGTCAGATGTTGAAAACAATGGCAGTTTCAAATGTAAACATAAACTGCAGTGAAACCGCTTTGTCCTTCCTTCAATGATGCTAAACCAAGGCAGAGTAATTGAAGGTTGACCAGTTTACTCACTGCCAGCCTTGTGATGACAAACATGCATTGCAACACATTAAGAATTCATCAGGCAATCTATTCAGCAATTAATGATGTAGGAAATAGGCCCTTCTGCTTAAGATGCCACACATGGAAGAAAACAAGCATTGCTTGGTACTATTTAGTGTTCCAATTGCCCTTGAGGTCTTTTATTTCATGTCTGTACCTGGTCTTATCTGGTTTTGGTCACATGTGCTGAGAGTCCTCTTCAGAGATGCCATAAGGCCCGTGTTAATAAAGTTAAAGTGTACTGGTGTATGGAATCTGGACCCAAAAATTTTGCAGAATAGGATTTTCTGTCATTCACAAAGTTCTATGCATCCAACACCTCACCTTACATGTTCATATGATAGATATTTTGACTAATTAGAACAGAAAATGTGGAAGAAAAGATCATGTTTATAGAGTCCATTTGGTACCACTGCATTAAAGCTGATGTCAGGTGGACATGTCCCTACTATCATACCCAAATCTACACCAATACAAGAAACTCCATACCCTGTTTTTATATATACTCTATATGAAAATAAAACCTGATAATACAGTGCAAATGTTTATTGTCAATTATTTTATTTTTAAAATGCCCTGACCCTTTTAATATGAATGCGAAGGCCCATCAGCTTAAAGCCGAACCCGCACTTAAGACCTCAGGCTACAAACACATTGACCCACATTCAATCCCTGTGTTTCTTATTTGCTCTAAGGATGCTACTCATCATGCATTCCTACCAATTTTGTTCGTAAGGTTTCTCTGTCATGGCCAAATACAGAACACATCACAAACAGTACAGAGCAGAGCAGAGCAAACCAGTGAGGGATTACCTACAATGTTAGCTATCCACTTTCCATAGCTTTTAAATTTGGATTTAGGCCCTGAAGTATGAAGGGAATCAGAGAGGTCCTTGGGTAAGTTTTAGCTCTTAAAATGGGTGTCCACCAAAGCAAAATCGAGTGACAATTTATAGCCTGGAGCCTCAAAGAGGCTCTGAACTTGTCTCGTGCAGAATGGAGTAATGTGCAGGCATCTCACACGGTCGATGGCTGATCCATACAACGAAAGTTTGTGCCAAAGTAAACTTTTAATTAATGTATCTTTTTGAACATATGATCAAAATTAATCAGCCCTCGATATGAGATATTAAAATCAAATTAATCATGTGAAAAAGCAAATGATGCTTGACGCGGCTCCAGCTGTTTGAGTCGTTGTTTTTTCTCGCTCTTGTCTTTAGGAGGACATTAGTGCACACCACTTGAGACAACTGTTACTGTCACTCTGAATAGTTTGCATATGGTCGCTTCACTATAGTGTGTTTGGTGGGTTTGCTCAGTCTAGCATTAGTATTAATTGATGTAAATTTGCACCGCTTGAGTGACCCTTAAGAGTTCACCCATGGAAAAATAAACTTCATTTTAAACAAAAAGGTGGGTTTAAAATAATCACACATTTCAGTAAAAGGTGATGTTATCCTATTTTTCTAATAAATTAAAGTCTAAAAGGGAAAAAACTCACTTAACACTTTATTGAAAACACTTTATTGATCTCAAAGTGTGTGAAAGTAATTCATATTTATACTATTACAAGTAATCCACATTACGTAAATTATGGTAGTAAGTAATTAGTAATGGGTAAGATGCAAGGACATCACAGTGCACGTAACACATACTGGGGTGACCACAGTGGCCTGAGCCACTGCCCCTTTGCCCTCATGGGCTGAAGTGCCTCTCTGGGTGAAATAAATGATTTTACTTAAATGCTTTGAAAAGGACATACACATAAGAAATGTATTATTTGTGATTGTATGATGTTTTAGTCTATGTAAAATGAAGCTGTTTATTTCGTAATAGTGTTTTACATTAGTAGGCTATGTTTGTTAATCGTGTCTCCAGACCTTCAGTATCATTCATTGCATACATACCTTTTGTACCTATGCCATTTAAGATGTTCAAATAATGCCATAACACATTTTCATTTTGGTTATAATTTCCTTAATTTCCTTTAAACAAGTGATCATACATTTAGATAAGGGGTCTCAATCACAATCTAAATCATTACAGATAAACACTTTAATTTGTTGTGTTTGTTATAGCATGTTTCTTGAAGCGATATGACATGCAAGCACTGAATTACTTTTTGTTCTTTTCTGACTTTTTGCACTTTTCAGCTGATTCTGGACCTGTGAGTGACACAATTGTCACAGAGAAATAAAGCTCCACTAAGTTTGTTGCTTATGGCAATAATAACAACATATATAGAGAAAGAAAGAAAAAACAGTTGTTCTCCAATTGTCTCCACTGAATGATTGTTGGAGATGATATATTAATAGCCTATTGATTTATTGCTACCATTCTATGATATAAGTAAATTTGATTTGAAAAGAAATTGCCCATTTTTATTTTTTAAGCCTAATTTGGGTTCAGGGTTTTTAGAGCTATGAAATGTATCCAATGAAGAACATTATTGTTGTTTGATTAATATTTCCTTGCAATATTCTTGCAATCTGCCTCTGGTTATATAATAATTGCCCTTTTACATAGCTTGGACAACTGTCCCTAAAAATGTCTTTCCACAGCCCTATTCAAGTTACTCAGTAACGCATGGTACTTTCGTATTTGTTTAATTTATTTACTGGCATATAATTGAAAACCGGAAGGTGCACAAGCATTGTAGGAGTGTGTGAGCATGATGGGTATTGTACAGTAGTTCTAGAGTGTGTCATGCTTATCAGTGACGTACAGAGTGCAACAAAGTTTTTTGTCAGCTCACATCAGTCTTTTTTTTTTTTGTCAAAATACTGCTGATAAATTAAAATAAAGTGCTTTAGTGAAATCCAGCTTTACATATAAAACCAACAGGAAAATAACATTTTGATGTTGCCTCAGAGCAGCAGTAGATTTGCTCTGCCCTAGAGTTGAGAGTACGTCTGCAATAAACATTGATGTTGTTATGACAATCAGCACGCATCCTGTTTGTTTGGATGGTTGTACACAAGAATAATTTTTTTTGTCAAAAATGTTGGTTAACATTGTGATTCCAGATATCTGTGTAAATACAGTTATGCCAGGACTTTAAACCCCTTAGAGGTCATTGTAATGAAGACTCAAGTGGGTTGAGATCCATAAGCGGTTTTATTGGCCAGAGGAATAATCAAACGTACAGGCTGGGTCAAACCACAAGCAGACAGGAATATAGTAGGCAGGCAGATACGATAGCAGAGCAGGCAGAAGATCGGGGCAGGCAGCAGACAATGGAGATCGATAAACAGGCAAGGTACTCACAGGGCAGTGGCAATCAAACAGGGTCGGAGAACAACGCAAGGTTGGTACACGGTAAATAGACAGGATAATGCTTGGTAATGTCGCCGGAGCAAACAAGACTTCGCAGTGAAGTGGAAAACAGACATGACTTAAATAGGGAAGAGACAACAAGGCACAGCTGGAGCATAATCAGACCTAGATATGTGGGTTAATGGGGAATGTGGTTTTACTGGTTAATACACCGGTGAACCCGATCTCCGATGACTGAAGGGGGAGGTGCCCTCACCAGTGTTCGTTACAGAGCCCCCCCCCTGTGAGTGGCTCCTGACGCGAGGACGCGACCTGCACCAGGGTCTCCCCCGAGGTCGAGGGGCCGGTTTCTCCGGGTTGATCCGATGGAACTCAGTGATGAGGTTGGGGTCGAGGATGTCGTTAGTACTGACCCAGGATCTTTCCTCCGGACCGTACCCCTCCCAGTCCACCAGGTATTGGATCTGACCTCGGTGTCGTCGGGAGTCGAGCAGGGTTCGCACCAGGAAAGCTTCCTCGCCACCCACAGTCGGGGGTCCAGGGGTCACCTCCTCCTCAGCCCTCGGAGCATCGGCCGGTTTCAGCAGGGAGACATGAAAAGTGGGGGAAATGCGGTAATTAGCAGGGAGTTGAAGGCGGAATGAGACGGTTAATATTTCTTAGAATTTTAAAGGGACCCACATACCTAGGACTGAGCTTTTTGCATGGTAAGTGAAGACGAAGGTCTCGGGTGGAGAGCCAAACCCATTGGCCCGGGAAGTAATCTGGACCGAGACGGCGATGACGATCTGCTTGTTCCCGGGAACGGTTTATTGCCCGCTGTAGGTGGACGTGAGCTTGGTCCCACACCGCCTCACTGCGCTGGATCCAATCGTTCACTGCGGGGACTTCCGAAGGTTCGCTGGACCAAGGAAAGAGAGGGGGCTGGTACCCCAGGACACACTGGAAGGGGGTCAGGTTGGTAGCTGGTTTGAGGAGGGAATTCTGTGCGTATTCGGCCCAAGGAAGGAATCGGCTCCAGTCCGACTGGTTGCGATGGCAGTATGCTCGGAGGAACTTTTTGATCTCCTGGTTCAGGCGCTCCGTCTGACCATTAGACTGCGGGTGATACCCTGAAGTGAGGCTGACGTTAATGTTCAAGAGCCGGAGGAAGGCCTTCCAGACTCTGGAAGTGAACTGAGGGCCCCGGTCCGAGACGATATCCTCGGGAAGTCCGTAGTAGCGGAAGACATATTGAAGCAGCTGCTCGGCGGTCTCGAGGGCTGTGGGAAGCTTGGGTAGTGGTATCAGCTGGCAGGCCTTGGAGAACCAGTCAGTGACAGTGAGGATCGTGGTATGGCCTCGGGAGTTGGGTAAGTCTGTGATGATGTCCACGGCGATGTGCGACCAGGGGCGCTGAGGTATGGGTAGTGGCTGGAGCAGACCTGCAGGTGGTTGTCTTGGGGTCTTGGCAATGTTGCAGGTCTGACACCTACTCACGAAGTCGGCTGTGTCGGTGGCCAGCGTCTCCCACCAGAAGTGGTTCCTTAAGAGGCGAACGGTGGAGGTGACGCCAGGGTGCCCAGAGTTAGGGGTGTCGTGTACCCAGCGCATTACCCTCTCCTGGATGCTGGGAGGCACAAATGTCCGGTTGGGCGGACATTTGGGTGGAGGCGGAGCCATGGCCTGGACCTGGGAGATGTCAGATAGGAGGTCCCACTGGATGGGAGCTAGGATCAACTCAGAGGGAATTATGGGTTCGGCAATGGGACTTTGAGGTTCGGCCTCGTACAGTCGTGAGAGTGAGTCGGCCTTGCCATTCTTGGATCCTGGGCGGTAGGAAATGGAGAAGTCAAAGCGAGTAAAAAACAAGGCCCATCTGGCTTGTCTGGGGCTGAGTCGTTTGGCAGAGCGGAGGTACTCCAGATTACGGTGATCCGTAAAGACCAGGAAGGGATGTCTGGCTCCCTCCAACCAGTGTCGCCATTCCTCCAGCGCGGCCTTCATAGCCAGGAGTTCGCGGTTGCCAACGTCATAATTCCGTTCGGCCGATGTGAGTTTGCGGGAGTAGAAGGCGCAGGGGAAGAGTTTAGGCAGGTTACCTTGGTGCTGGGAGAGTATGGCCCCAATGCCTGTGGCAGAGGCGTTGACTTCCACCACGAAAGGGATGTCAGGGTTGGGGTGATGCAGGATCGGTGCGGAGGTGAAGCGTTCCTTCAACTGTTCGAAGGCCTGAAGAGCATCGATGGACCAGAGAAGCTTGGTTCGACCCTGCTTTACCATGGCAGTGAGTGGTGAGGCGACGGTGCTGAAGTTCCTGATGAACCGCCGATAGAAGTTGACGAATCCCAGGAAACGCTGGAGCTCCTTCACCGTGTTGGGCTGAGGCCAGTTTAGAACGGCTTGAACCTTATTGTCGTCCATGGCCACCCCCTCAGGGCTGATGATGTACCCTAGGAAGGCGACGGACTTCAGGTGAAACTCACATTTCTCCGCCTTGGCGTATAGCTGGTGTTCGATCAGTCACTTCAGTACCTGTCTGACCTGGATGATGTGTTCCTCGAGAGAGTTGGAGTAAATTAAGATGTCGTCAATGTAGACGATCAGGCACCGATTGAGCATGTCTCTGAAGGCATCGTTAATGTGGGACTGGAACATCGAGGGGCTATTGGACAAGCCGAATGGCATGACCCGATATTCATAATGCCCACTGGTGGTAGAGAAGGCGGTCTTCCACTCGTCCCCTCCCGAATGCGGATCAGATTGTAAGCACAGCGCAAGTCCAGCTTAGTGTAGACCTTCGCTGACCTCAGTTGTTCTAGTGCCGCGGGAACCAGGGGCAGGGGGTACCGGAACTTGACGGTGACGTCATTTAGGCCACGATAGTCGATGCAAGGACGAAGAGAACCATCCTTCTTGCCTACGAAGAAGAACCCGGCTGCCGCCGGAGAAGTGGATGGACGAATGAATCCTTTGGCCAGCTCCTCCTCGATGTATGATTTCATGGCGAGGGACTCGGGTTCCGACAAGGGGAAGATTCTGCCTCGGGGTGGTGTAGTACCTGGCTTGAGCTCGATGGCGCAGTCGCTGGGATGGTGAGACGGAAGTAGTGACACCCTGGCTTTGCTGAATGCCTCACTCAAGTTGGCGTATGCTGGGGGTATCAAGGGGAAGGCGTCAGACCCCTTTAAGACTTTGGTAGCCCCCACGGTGGCAGGTAGAACGGGTTTCATGCATCTCGCCGCGCAGTCCAGACCCCACTGCGTGATTTGACTGTTCCGCCAAGAAACTTGTGGTTCGTGTAATCGGAGCCAGGGAATACCAGGAATGACTGGGTTGTGGGGGGAGTGAATGGCATAAAAGCGTGTGGTCTCAGTGTGTAGTACACCCACCTGCAGGAGAATATCGATGGTGGTGTGACACACTCGGCCGGATCCCAGGGGACGACCATCTAGTGCCGCCACTGTCAAAGAAGGAGTGCAAGCCGTCAAGGGAATGTGGTACTGTTTGCAAAAATTTTCGTCAATGAAGTTGCCCGCAGCCCCTGAGTCTATCATAGCATGCGCACCGGTACTGGACGCTAGGTAAATGAGCTTAACGGGAACTTCGAGGCAGGTTTTAGACAGCGTGGAGGAAATTAACAGACTCACCCCAGGCCGTTGTGGTTGTGGTGGACGTGTCGGGCAGCTGGCACGTTGATGTCCAGCTTGGCCACAGTATAAACAAAGGTGGTTGGAGAAACGGCGTTCTCTTTCCTCGGGAGAGATGTGGGTTCGGTCGACCTGCATAGGCTCCGATGTATCATGGTGTTGGTGTCCCGTTGGGAAATGTGTGGCCCGCCGGGCTGGGGGCCACTGAACTGGACGTCTGGAGCGGATGAGGCTGTCAATGCGGATGGCCAGGGAGACGAATTGCTCTAGTGAAGTTCCCTCATCGCGACAGGCCAGCTCGGATTGGAGTTCCGCATTTAACCCCTGCCGGAAGAGGAGCTTATGAGTGGACTCCCCCAACCGGTTTGTGCGGCGAGGGTGCGGAAGGAGAGTGCGTAATCCGCCGCCGTGCGGTTTCCCTGGCGGAGAGCCAGGAGCTGTTCGCCGGCGTTCTTACCGCCCTCGGGGTGATCAAAGACGTCAATCAGTCCCTGCCTGAACGAGTCAAAGGAAAACTGGGTGAACCCCTGGTTGGTCCAGACCGTGGTGGCCCAGTCGAGGGCTCTCCCCGTGAGCACGGAGCTCATAAAGAGAATTTTACTCTCATCAGTGGGATACAGTGCCGGTTGTTGTGAGAGGAAAACCGAGCACTGCATGATGAACCCCTTACACCTAGAGGGCGTACCGTCAAATTTGTCGGGTAGCGCGAATCATGGGCTGGCGGATGTGAGAAGATGAGGATTGACAAAGGCTTCCGCGCTGGCTTGAGGCCCTGCCGGTGCCGGTGCAGGTGCGGGCTGGTGGAAGGCTTGCATGGAGCGCATCATCTCCTCTACCGCTGACGTGAGCCGACCGAGTTGGTGTTGTTGTGTAGCCAGCAGATTAGCTTGCACAGAGAGTTCTTTGGCCATGCGTGAAATCACCGCTGGATCGGTGTTTGGCGAAGTCTTCTGTAATGAAGACTCAAGTGGGTTGAGATCCATAAGCGGTTTTATTGGACAGAGGAATAATCAAACGTACAGGCTGGGTCAAACCACAAGCAGACAGGAATATAGTAGACAGGCAGATACGATATCAGAGCAGGCAGAAGATCGGGGCAGGCAGCAGACAATGGAGATCGATAAACAGGCAAGGTACTCACAGGGCAGTGGCAATCAAACAGGGTCGGAGAACAAAGCAAGGTTGGTACACGGTAAATCTCAGAGTAAACAGGATAATGCTTGGTAATGTCGCCGGAGCAAACAAGACTTCGCAGTGAAGTGGAAAACAGACATGACTTAAATAGGGAAGAGACAACAAGGCACACCTGGAGCATAATCAGACCTAGATATGTGAGTTAATGGGGAATGTGGTTTTACTGGTTAATACACCAGTGAACCCGATCTCCGATGACTGAAGGGGGAGGTGCCCTCACCAGTGTTCATTACAGTCATTAAGAATGAATATTTTCATGCTTTAAAAAGCTAGTCACAGTGAGACAGAATGGAGAATAGAGGATTCTTGAGACTCGCTTTTAAAAGTTGAAGTTCTTTGAACTGACATGCTGTCTTTAAAAATTTTAAAATTTAAACAGTGCAGATGGACGCAAAGTTGTGTTCAGTTAAACAGCCCTTATACTGCATTAAGAATCCCTTATTCATCATTAAGGCTCTATCTCAATGCATGTTAACTATGTTGGGGTATGAACTTTCCAAAGGGAAAAAACCCACTTCCAATGAAAAAAAAAAAAATGCAAGAAATTATAATAACAATGTTTTTTTTTTTTTTTTTTTATTGCAATTTTGCTCATATAGATATCTAACACTGCTTCAGGATTGCTAAGCTATTTTGACCCCTTAGGAGTTTAGACAAACTTGCTCTGGCACCTGTGCAAATGTTCAATCTAATGATTGTACTATATTTAACTTTTCTACATTTATATTAGTTGTGTTTAAATAAGGTATACAGTAAAAATGCTTTATAAAAGAGTGCTTAGGTAAAAGCTGGTAGTCTGTCCTCCGTCACAGCATGGGCTGTCGAGGATAAGCATCAGCTGATCGGTAGATTATTTGTGATGAATTGCAGGGCTGATAATCTCATCGCAGGGCTGCAGGGATGATCTGATAAGAGCTGCTCTCACTGTGGGAATGCTCGCTGTCCCACAGGCTGCCTGTTACACTGTTCTGAGATGCATGCAGTTTGCATGGAGTTTGCCATCCTTAGCATTCAAAGAGACTAAGTAAAGAGCTGGGGAAACATTGTTAGCATACCCTAGACTCCTTAACAGTAACATATTTCAGGATTTTTAAGTTGAAATCCATTTCTAGTTGTCATTAATGCTTTATCTCTTTCCCCGCCAAACACGGAATTTTCCGGGTTTTATGAAAAAACGCTTCCCCGCCAAACACGGAATTTTCCGGGTATCCGTGTTTTAGGTGGTATACGGTAAGGAAGACCCACACACATGTTTTGAAAGAGTACGCAACTCTTTGATCAAAGAAACAGACTGCGATCGTCTCAAACGTGAAGTGGAACACCATACTAATACTAAAGCACTTGTTTGATAAAAATGCCTTTTTCTCAGCTTTTTGTCCGAAATGTTGTTTTTGACAAAACCTACCTCTGTTCAAGTGGCAATAAAAAAAGAACAAATGAAGATAAAATAAAAATTTTTTTTTGCCTAAAAGCAGAGGCTCAGATCTTTATTTTGATATATAGCATCTTCATATATTCATGGAAGAAAATATTCTGCGGGCCATTAAATTTAGCGAAAAAAACCCTGGCGGTGGCTGGCAACTTTTTTTAAAAACGCTGGCGGGGAAAGAGTTAAGAGTGCTGTATTGCATTTCACAAGAGGCTTTTGACCATTTGATTTGAGTGAGAAAATGCAGTTTGCACAGTCATCAAACAGTAAAATCCTCCTCCCACTAAACTTCACGTCCATCCTGTCAAATAAGTCTCTCCTTTAACTGATGCTAAACTTAATGATAAAGGGAGGACCCTGTACTGTTCCTCTGTGATTGAAAGCCTCCTGTTTTGAAATGTAAATTTATTTAGGAAGGTATGGAGACATGCAGATAAAGGGCTAAAGCTCTCCCAGGATAACTTGTGCAATTGGCGCCTCAGCTAAGGCATGTCAGGTGGCTTGATGAATCCACGGGGAGGCTGCACCTCAACACCAAGCTCTCCTCAGATCATCATCCCCTCGTCCTTATTCTGTCAACACCATTGATGAGGCTGTCAGGGACCCTGCTCATTTGAGAGGAGTGCCTGCCTCTTTTTGCATATGTACAACAAGGAGAAGGGGAAGAGAGGTAGAGACAAGGCAGGTGCTGAGCGGAGGATACCATGGGGAAAAGCTTCAGAGGCCGAGGACATGAAGTGCATGCATTCCCACTGGAGCTGGTGAAGCAGGGGATGATGCGTGGAGCAGAGAGATACTCCCTCCCAGTAGTAGAAGCCTGGAGCTTCACTCAGGCGGTAAGAGGGGGAAGGATGCCACAGCTCTGTACTCATAAAGTTCAGGCAAAACAGCGTGAATGTGGAGGCGGGAAACTAAAATAGTCTTAAAGTGTTTTGAGAAGGTCCCGTAAGTTTGAGATTAAGTTGTGTCACAGAAAAGGAGAGGCAACCATGATTTCTCATTCACGGGAAATAGAGGGTGCTTAGAGTTGGCCATGAAACAGAATTCCTAATTAGCAGCACAGCGGGAAAGTTCCGCTGAGTTGATACAGCGCAGAGCGCATGTGGACCGGTTTCTGCACTAATGATCTAGAACACACAGAGGCCCGCTAAATGCACAGTGCTGCGGGGGTTGTCGCAGAGGTGGGTGGGTGTCCTATCCCTTCTCACATCCCGGCAGCCCACTGAGCATGTTACAGTAACAAGAGCCTCCTAATTAGACCCCAACACCTCACAAGGGCCTGGCATTAATATTAATCGACCTCTGTGGGCTGTGGTTACATTTGTCTTGCAAATACAGATGGAGAGGAACCTAGAGCAGCGAAAAGGAAAGATAAACGTAGAAAAAATTAACAGTGGAATAGGGAAATAGATCCCTCTATAGAGTTATAAAGGAGGAGGTGTATGCTATATAGGGATCTGAATTGGGAGGGAGGGCATGCATGACTGTATGCAGCTATGGCTTCTTTCCTGCAAGTATGTGGCATGTGAATCCTGACATGATTGTAAACACACTGAAGGTGTAATCACTCCGGCTGCCACAGAGCACAGACAAAAGATGCAGGTGGGGGCCAAGAGTTCCAGTTCATCTTTCACCCTTTTTTTCCTGAGGAAGAGGTGAATTAATGCACTGTACGTGTTAAGAGGTGGGTATGAAAGTTCACGACAAACCCTTAATGAAGCAAGCGGGTGACTTGTAAAAGGATTTCAATGAACCAAAATGGGGGTAAAAAAAATTTTTTAAATATGAAAGATTAATATGAAAATATTTTATATGTATTTGCTAACCATATGACTTGTGTGCTATATTCCATTACTTATGATAGCTATGTACAGTCTTGGCCTCTGCAGTACCTCTTAAATCTAATTTTCACTTCCGCATACAGCATTCAAACTGACATTCGATGACGACATGCGACAACCATAGGGATTTGTTCCTATTCACTTTTGTTGTATGGAAAAGAGAATATGTGATATTCTGATTAACTTCTTTTGTTTTTTACAGAACACTGTCATATGGTTTTGGATCTACATACGATTCAGTAAATAGTGAAATCATTTCCATTTTGGGGTGAACTAACCCATTAAAACCAACTTTCCTTGTTTGCGGAAACAACACGCACTCCAAAGGTTTAGGTATTTGAGGTGAATGGGGTCAATGTGTTTATACATTCCTGAGAACTGCACAGCCAAGGAACTAGACAAAATAACTGGAAAGATTTGGCAGAACATGGGCTCCTGAGAGAATACTTAAAGGTGGTTTGATGTCTTCAGTAATCCAAGAGTTGTAGGCCCTGTTAGGATGATGTTGTCATTCAGGAGAATTCATACCTGGAGGTGAGGGGGGAGTGCTATTTGAGCTGTACAGGAGAGCAATTGTTGCTGTGCTGGACCAAGCTGTTTGCCCCACTGGGAGGTCTGGTGCACAGGGTACTTATTAGTCTTAGGACGAGGCTTTATGGACAGATTTAACAGCTTCAGCCAGGATTTCTCGTGCCGGTGCCAAGTTAAGCCACAGCATAATTAGTAAACCTCAGAGGAATGTTCTTGATGTGGCCTATTACAATAGCCTCTTAGATAGATGCTGAAACATGTTCTTGCACTGTACACATGCAGGACCACTGCAATCTGCTTCACACACTCTCTTTCTCTTTGCCACACTCATATACGTGCACGCACAGGCATGCATAAAGGACAGTTACTCATATTAAAAAGGCCCAGATGCTTCCTTGATTAAACTTGACCACACAAACACAAATGAAGCAAATGGATGCGCATGAAGCATATGTTCAGAACGACGCATGGAGCTCATAATGGGTGAGGGAGGGAGTGAAGTATGAAATTCACTGCTGAATTCACGTAGGGTACATTAGCTCTAATGCTTTGTAGTGTAAAAAGACAGCAGGTTAAGATTAACCTCAGTGGTCTAAGTAAGAGTGTTGGGAGTAAGGGTATCAACTTGAGTGTGAGTGTCTCATTTGTCCCCTAGAAGCACAGATCAAGCAATATACAAAGGAGACATCACACACTTCTGATAACAGATCATTAGTTTCCTTTTATTTTGTCCATGACTCAAAAACTGTCAGTGTTCATACCTTGAGATTTTCTTGGATTTACATCAAAGATCTGGCCTTCAGTCAAACTGGACAGTCATGTCCTTATATTAAGGTCCTTACAGACTTACAAGCTAAATGGAAGGAATTATGTGTGACTGTACAATCTGCCAAGACTGTGCCTGTTTACATATTTAAAACATTTGGAGTAGTTTGCATGTTAATGTAATCCTTATAGTGTAAAAAGACAGCAGGGTAAGATTAACCTCAGTGGTCTAAGGGTGTAGGGAGTAAGGGTATCAACTTGAGTGTGAGAGAGCCACTGGATTTCCTGTTGCTGATGGCATGCTGCACAAGTTTTTGTAGCCTGCTTAGCATTGCTTATTCTTATTCTCATACGTTCATCTTTTTATCCTTTGTCGTTTTACCGCATGTTTAAGTTTTTCCGTTTTCTACTGTTTCATGTGTGTGTATTTTACCTGTTGCTGCTGGTGCCTAGCTTGAGTCTGTGTTTGTAGCCTGCAAGCTTTTTTATGCATCGCTTATCCATTTTCAGCATTTAATCCTTAATATCTGCCATTATTCAGCACACATCGGGTTTTCCCCCACATTATTCTCAATTGAGAATATTTTCCACGTGCATCCGCTTTCTATTTTTATCGCGATTAAACTGCGTGCATTTTACAGCATGCACCCGTTTTTCTCCTCTGTTACACAGATTATTGCATAGATCTCAAAGCACCACTTATCAAGAATAACCAACAACACACAATTGCGTGAGGATTCACATCGATCTCAAAACCTCACTGCTCAGGAACAACCAACAACAAACAACTGCAGTAAGTCATGGCATCGGCTCATGGTATTTCTTCCTGCACTGCATGTCACAAGTTTACAATAGCCTCTTCTGACTGCAGTGAGGGATTCACATATGATAAATGTAAGGAATTTATGAGGCTGACGGAGAAGTTTAATGTATTAGAGACACGCATCTGAACATTAGTGGAGGTCAGTGAGAAAGAGAAGCAATAGATACTGTTTCAGATACGGGCAGTACAGCGAGAAACACACACACACTTTGGTTCCCGCTGTAGAGCCCCCACAGCAGGGTGTTTGGTTGACATCTCGGCGGCATACTCGCTCAGTAAAGCGACACCCCTCTCCCGTTGCTGTTAGGGTTTCCAATTGATTCTCCTCACTCAGTGATGCACCCACTGAGAATCATGTTGAAAGAGCCCTTGTTATTGGTGATTCTATTGTAAGGAACGTGGAAATAGAGACTCCAGATACTATTGTTAAATGCATTTCGGGTGCCAGAGCGTCTGACATCAAATCACATTTACAAGTGCTGGTTAATGCTAAAAGTACATTTTCTAAAATTTTTATTCATGTTGGCACTAATGATGTCTGGCTTTGCCAGTCAGAAATCACAAGAGATCATTTTAAAGAGGTAAATTTGCAAAAACGATGTCAGACACTGTAATATGCTCTGGCCCCCTCCCTGATAGTTGTGGTGATGAGGTTTATAGTAGATTAGTGTCACTGAATGGCTGGATGTCTGAGTGGTGTCTGGAGAATAGAATGGGATTTATATACAATTGGAAGGGTTTTTGTGGTAGACCTGACCTGCTAAAGAGAGACTGACTCCATCCCTCCAGGGAAGGTGCCACTCTCCTCTCTAGCAATTTGGCTCATAGTCTTAATAATGATAGTCTTTTACCTTGCTACAGTATATAGATCATCCAGGCCATATTCTGATTTCCTTGGTGAATTTACAAATTTTTATCAGATCTTGTAGTTACTGTAGATAGAGCATTAATTGTTGGTGAATTCAACATTCACATAGATAATGAAAATGACACATTAGGATTAGCATTTATGAATATTCTCAACTCTCTTGGAGTCAGGCAAAATGTTACAGGACCAACTCATCTGCATAATCATATGCTATATTTAATTCTGTCATATAGAATTGATGTAGATAACAGAAATTCTGCCGAAGTGCGATGACATCTTGGATCATTACATCATCTCTTGTATACTGCGATCAGTTTAGGTCCTATTTATTCACAATATTTCTTAGGTGGAAGAATGCAATCCTACAAACATTGGTAATTTGATTTTCAAAGTAGAGACTGGTATCAAATATAACACCAAAGTTATTCGCTGTTGAAGATGATGAAACAGTACATCCATCGAGATTTATATTTCTTCACGAATAAATTTCATATTAATGTTACTAAATCTACACCACGCTATCATTCAGGTAAAAATATTCTTTCGACCACTAAAGATAGCTTCACTAATAATCTTTTAGATCTATCTCATACACTCAGTAAACCCCAAAGCCTAGAATAACTTGATGAAATAACAGAAAATATAAATGCAGTCATCTCTAGCACTCTTGATAGTGTCGCCCACCTTCGATTAAAGAAAATTAAAGAAAAAAAGTCCATGGTACAGATGCATCATACAGCCATCACACACAGCTCTGAAAATGGAGCGCCAGTGAAAGAATACAAAATTAGAGGTATTTCGCACTACATGGATGGATAGTGTCTGTAGCTACAGACTAAAAGCTGCCAGGTCAGCATATTTTAGCAAACTCATAGAAAATAACCACAACAATCCTAGGTGTTTATTCAGTACTGTGGCTAAATTGGTTAGCAATAAAGCCTCAAAAGAACCAGATATTCTGTCGCAGCACAATAGTAATTATTTAATTTCTTTACTGATAAAATTGAAATAATCAGTAATAAAATTGTAATTATGCAATCATCTGTCATAGAATCTCAGAAAACAGTGTCTCATAATTTTCCTCACTTGCAATTTCAATCCATCGCTGTCATAGTTCATGAAGAGCTAATAAAATTTATAGAAACATCAAAAGCCACAACATGTTTGTTAGATCCATTACCAACCAAGCTCTTAAAAGAGGTATTCTCTGTAGTCTTAGAACCTCTTCTTAATAAAATTAACTCCTCACTATCCTTAGAACATGTCTCAAGAAACTTTAAAATGGCAGTTATCAAACCGCTTATTAAGAAGCCACAACTTGTTCCTGGAGAACTGGGTAATTATAGGCCGATTTCAAATTTTCTGTTTATATTCCTGTTTATATCACAAATACTAGAAAAGTTAGTATCCTACAGGTTCATTTCTACAGAGAAATAGTATATATATGAACAATTTCAGTCAGGATTTAGGCCTCATCACAGTACAGAGACTGCACTTATCAGAGTTACAAATGACTTGCTCTTATCATCTGATCGCAGCTGCATTTCACTTCTAGTGCTTTTAGATCTTAGAGCTGCAATCAACACAATAGAGCATAACATTCTATTAAATAGGCAAGAGAATTATGTTGGCATTTGTGGAGTTTCATTAGCATGGTTTAGGTCCTATTTAGCGACCACTACCACTTTGTCTCTGTAAATGTGGAATTGTCAAACCAAACAAAAGTAAAGTATGGAGTGACATAGGGATCAGTTTTTTAGGGCCTCTGCTTTTCTCCTTTTATATGCTTCCTCTGGGAGATAAGAGACCACCATTGTGCCCTTGAGCAAGGCACTTAACTCCAGGTTGCTCCGGGGGGATTGTCCCTGTAATAAGTGCACTGCCAGTCGCTTTGGATAAAAGCATCTGCCAAATGCATAAATGTAAATGTAAATATTATGCCGATGATACCCAACTTTATATTTCTTCAAAACCTGATGCGGTTTCAAAATTCTCCAAATTAGCAGAGTGCATCAGTTAATTGGACAAAACAGAGGTACTAATTATTGGACCAAAAACATCTAAAAAATATGCCATTAAAATATAAATTTTTCTCTCAATGGATGTACTGTTACATCAGCTTCAACAGCAAATAACTTTGGCATTATATTTGATACCAATCTGTCCTTTGAAATCAAATTACCAATGTTTGTAGAACAGCATTCTTCCACCTAAGAAATATTGCTAAATTATGACACATGCTCACTGTTGCTGATGCCAAAAAATGAATTAATGCGTTCATGACCTCAAGACTAGATTATTGTAATGCATTACTGGGAGGATGTCCAGCAAGATTAATACTTCATACATTCAATACTAATAAAAAAAAACTTCATTTGGTTCAAAAAGCAGCAGCCAGAGTGCTGATGAGAACCAAGAAATATGATCATATTAGACCCATTTTATCATCGTTACATAGCTATCTGTTAAATTTCTCATAAATTTTTTAATTATGTTAACTACGTACAAAGCTTTGAATGGTCAAGTTCTGCAGTACTTAAGTGACCATCTACCAGAGTATGTGAGTGGAGTGGAGTGGCAACAATTTCCCCTCCGTGCTCAAAGCATTCTTTAATTACTCCGAAAAATTAATTAAAATAGAAATCACCAAATGAAAAAATATATATAAATTACCAGAACAAAAACAAAACATTAAATTTAATAAATTTAATAAAAAATAAACAATAAAAAAACTATGTATTATTGCCTTATCATTGCCTATTATTTTCTATTATTTCACTCCTTTTAATTAACCATGCCCTATAATTCTGTGAACAAAAAGAAGAAAAAAAACATTCTCAGAATGTTCTTCACGTTTTTTAATCAAAACTACATAAGGCTGTCAAAACTAGGCCTATATGTCTAATGCAGAGTTCACTTTTAGAAATACTAGTGTTTGAATTTTTTAAGATTTTAAATCTTCCTCCATTCGCATTTGCTGAGCTTCTTCATCTGCAAATGTTTAATGCATAAATTAGCCTACGGCACTAAAATAAATTTAGATGGCAATCGATTAAGTCAAACTACGCAATATTAACCTGTTGATTAGTTCAGTTGGTGTTTTACGTCGTTAAAAGTTAAGTTCTATTTAATGCGGGACATAATAGCCTACAGTTAAAATTGAGATGCATTAGATTACAATGTTGATATGATTATTCAATATATTTCATAGGGGATGTATGTATTACTGACCTTTTACATTTTCTCTCCACATGCGAATGGATTATCATCGTGTATTTTTGGACACTTCTTTTAGGATTTCACAGCAAACATTTGATCGTGGCAATCACCTCCCCACTCGTGTTCTCCTTCGCCTTCCCATCATTCATTTTCACTATATGCCGGTTGATGTAAGAATAAAGAGACGAGACACACGCATGTATATAAGTCAAGCTTTACTGCAAGCTTAACTCAATAATAGGGAGAGTGAAAACAAAAAGCAAAACTAACTTTCACGCTGGAGTTCGAACATTACCAAGTGCTGCTAGATTTGTAATTATTATTTCTTTTTTATCACATTCTTTCTGGTTATATCACAAATTCCATCTTTCCTTCATTCCAATAGTGTTTAAAACACTATTAACTACTTGCCAATGATGGAGCATTATTGGAGCGCTCTTGGAGCAAGAGAAAAGAATGACGCTCCGATTTAAAAAAAAAACAAAAAAAAAAACACTCCTTGCTCCAGGCAAAATCATGACACTCCACTCCTCATTCTGCTCACACTTTACTCCGCTCACATACTCTGCCATCTACCATGCTATATTCCATCACGTTCATTATGATCGCAAACTTCTGGCTTGTTAATAGTTCCTAGAATATCAAAATCCATAAAAGGAGGTAGATCCTTTTCATATTTGGCTCCTAAACTATGGAATAGTCTCCCTAATACTGTTCGAGATGCAGACATACTCACTCAGTTTAAGTCTAGACTAAAGACTCATCTATTTAGTCAGGCATACACCTAATTTATCCTTCAACTCACAATTAGGCTGCTTTAGTTAGGTCTGCCGGAACCAGAAACAGGGACCATGATCTATAACTCTGCAATAAACTGAATGGCATCTATGCTAATATTATTTTATTTGTTTCCCTGTCTCAACCTTGGGACTCCTATCCTAAGGTAACCCGAACCGGCTGGATCCAGCTCCATTCCTGCTTCGTGTTGGACACCATTGTTTGGTGTCATTGTGTGTTGATGACTAACAGCAGCCGGTGCCAGCCAAACATCACTTCAGTCTATTACGATGGGCTTCAGAGGATGAACTGATGCCAGAAGACATGGGATATGCATATGCCGTTGCCTGAACCTTGGATTTAGGATAGACTTCACCGAAATTAACAAGTTAACAGCCAGGTTGAACTGCGATGCACCTAACTGATCTCTGCCTGCATCACCTCAGTCTAATGATGGACTACACTCTTGAAATGGAATACATAGACTATCAATTAATTGCCAACAAAACCCTTCATCAGCTGTCTAACCAGGACAATTGCATCTTTGTGAACTTCTGCAGTTAATCCAGGATGGACTTCAAAGACATTAGTCATTAATCTTACAGTTCATACAAAATCTTTGTTTAAACACTGACCCTTAACACTTACTTAGTTTAATAATTTTATTATGCACTATACAGAAAGTAATATTTGCACTATATTCATGATGTTAGCCAGAGGGTAACTGACCCCCACAGTGAGCCTGGTTCCCTGTCTGTCACTCACTCGATGTTGTGTCGATGAGTTGACACTAGGGGTCGCTCCTGCGGAGCCCGGACATCTCTGATTTTGAGAAAAGGCTAATGAGAATTGGCGTGTGGAATTTGCATGCCACTCCCCTGGACATACGGGTATAAAAGGAGTGACACTGCAAATACACATCAGATATGTTCTTCGGAGCCGAGAGCAGTCACAGAGCTGAATTCCTCTGTTGTTTCATTCATCTCTACAAGCTGTTGGTTTTACGGCGCTTTCCAGTGTTCCTCCCCCTCGCATACTACGTTGTGCTGAGCACACACCCCTGGGCGCTTCAGCAGCTGAAAAAGAGCTCACGGAGTGAATAACTTCATTTATATATATATTTATATTCCCATATATATATATATATATATATATATATATATATATATATATATATATATATATATATATATATACCAATAAAAGAGTATTTTTCTCTAAAAGAGTGGCGCAAACGGTGAAGCGTCTTTTTGTCTTTCCGTTTGTGTGTGTTGCCTGGTTGCGGTCGTTCTCTCTCCCCGTCTGATGGCCACAATCGCTGCCTCTTGTGTCTGGGTGCTACCCACGCAGAGTCAGCGTTTGTGGATGGTTCATGCACTCACTGCGAGAGCATGGCCATGGCTACGTTGCGGTCGCGGCTCGCACTCAGAGCGTGAGCCACCCCAGCTCTTCCCTGACTCGGGCCTTCTACCTACGAGTATGAGGCAGTGTCGGCTAGCTCTAGGGGTGATATGGGGACCTTAGTGGGAGCCTCTCCGCCGGGTACAACCCCACGGACCTCCCACTCCCGCCATGCTCGTATGCTCCAACCGAGTGCTGGGGCGCGGTTGCCGGTTTGCTTCACAGCGGACCCGTGAACTCGTTTGGAGCGCCTGACGACGATGAGATCTCGATCACGGTATCGGAGAGCGGGTTCGTCATGTCTGATGCTGAGGACTCAGCTGAACTCCCACCCTCAGGTGCGGCGGCTCAGTCGCAGGCTGACGCGGAGCTGACAGCCATGCTTGCCCGGGCAGCCGCGAGTGTCGGGCTGGAGTGGAACCCTCCGCCTCCCCCCGAACCCTTGCAGCTCGACGATTGGTTTCTGGGGCCAGAGCGCCGTTTACGGCCACGCTCCGCCCCCGTTCCTTTCTTCCCAGAGGTGCATGAGGAGCTTACATGCTCGTGGCAGGCACCTTTTACTGCCCGCATGCGAGCGGTGAGCTCCTCCGCTCTCACTACCCTCGACGGCGGGGCGGCAAGGGGCTACACGGCGAATCCCCAGGTGGACCAAGCGGTCGCGGTGCACTTATGCCCGCAAAATGCCTCCACCTGGCGGAACCACCCGAGGCTTCCTTCCAGGGCCTGTAGGCTGACGTCGTCTCTGACGGCTAAAGCCTATAGCGCCGCTGGACACGCCGCCTCCGCCTTGCATGCCATGGCACTCCTGCAGGTGCACCAAGCCAAGGCACTTAGAGAACTACACAAGGGTAGTCCTGACCCGGGTCTAATGCAGGAGCTGCGTTCGGTGACCGACTTCGCCCTCCGGCCAACGAAGGTCACGGCGCGGGCTCTCGGGCAGGCGATGTCCACCTTGGTGGTCCAGGAGCGCCACCTATGGCTCAACCTGGTCGAGTCACGAGAGGCTGACAAGGTATGTTTCCTTGACGCCCCCATCTCCCAGGTTGGGCTGTTTGGCGACACCGTTGGAGACTTTGCCCGGCAGTTCTCAACGGTGAGGAGGCAGACGGAGGCTATACAGCACATCCTGCCCAGACGGAGCTACAGACCCCGCACCCCGTCTGCTCATCGCCCAGAGCGTCCCCCTGTGGTACCAACACCAGCCCCACACACAGCCCGCCCCTCGGGGACGGCCCCGATGCGGAGCTACCCGCAGGACGGCGACGCCCCCTGCCTCACGGCCGGCCGCCAAGAACCCTAAGAAGGCTTCGAAGCGCCCCTGAGACAGGCAGCTCTGGGACTCAGGAAACTGCACTTCGGGAGCTGGTAAGCAACCACTCCCTCCCCCGCTGGAGGGGCGGGTGGAGAATCCTTATTTCCATATGAAATTTATTTTGCCACACGCCCAACGGGCTGTGGTACCCACATTTAAAAAAAAAGAGCAGTTTCTTTAGCCCCCGGACTCTACTTCTGGTCTCCCCGGCCGTCGTTATCACGACTGCCAGCCACCGGTTTTCTTTGGCAGGTACAGCGCCCTGGAACCGGATCTTCCGCTTCCACACGCCCAGTCGTGGCACAACCCCGCCGGTCTCCGCGGGCCATGAGGACAAAATACTTCCTCCCCCATCCCAGGCTGTTCCGGGAGCAGTCACAAGGAGCCAGGTAAGTGCTTCGATGTCCCTAGACTCCGTCCTGTCGCGAGGTTGGGGGCGTGGCTCGTGCTCCCCAACACGTCGCGTTGGTTGATCAGGACCGTCCGACTCGGCAATGCGATTCAGTTCGCCAGGTGCCCACCCAGGTTCAACGGCGTCCGCCCCACCACGGTGAGAGGCGAGAATGCCACTGCCTTGCGTGCAGAAATCGCCTCCCTCCTACAGAAGGGCGTGATAGAGCCTGTCCCTCCAGCCGAGATGCAGGGGTTTTACAGCCCCTACTTCATCGTACCGGAAAAAGGCGCCGGGTTGCGTCCAATCCTCGACCTGGGAGTTCTGAACCGGACTCTGCACAGACTCACGTATAAGATGCTCACGCAGAGACGCATTCTAGCGCGCGTCCAGCATCTGGATTGGTTCGCGGCGGTAGACCTGATGGACGTGTACTTTCATGTCTTGATCCTTCCTCGACACAGACCCTTTCTCCGGTTTGCTTTCGAAGTGCAGGCATATCAACACAAAGTCCTCCCCTTCAGCCTGTCCCGAAGGTCGCAGAGGCAGCCCTTGCCCCACTGAGGGAAGCGGGCGTCTGCGTCCTCAACAATTGGGACGACTGGCTAATCTTAGCTCACTCGCGAGACATGTTGTGTGCTCACAGGGATATGGTGCTCGGGCACCTCAGCCGCTTGGGGCTTTGGGTCAACTGGGAAAAGAACAAGCTCGTCCCGGTTCAGAGCATCTCTTTTCTCGGTATGGAGTTGGACTCGGTCTCGATGTTGGCGCGTCTCACCAGCGAGCGTGCACAGTAAATGCTGAGCTGTCTGCGTACATTCAGACGGAACACGCTGGTCCCACTGAAATCCTTTCAGAGGCTCCTGGGGCATATGGCAACCTCAGCCATGGTTACACCGCTTGGGTTGATGCATATGAGATCACTCCAGCACTGGCTGCAGACCCGAGTCGAGAGACGAGCATGGCACCACGGCACACACCGCATCCTCGTCACGCAGATGTGTAGCCGTTCTCTCAGCCCCTGGTCAGACCTATCATTTTACGAGCAGGAGTTTCCCTAGGCCAGGTCTCCAGGCACGTCGTGGTCACGACAGATGCCTCCCAAATGGGCTGGGGCGCCGTATGCAGCGGGCACTCAGTCGCCGGCCCTTGGACTGGCCCGCGACTGCATTGGCACATGAGGTGGCTTTTGACGTTGATCCTGGGCAAGCATGTGTTGCTCCAGACGGACAACACAGCCGCGGCAGCGTATATCAACCACCAAGGCGGTCTATGCTCTCTCCGCTTGTCACAACTCGCCCGCCGTCTCCTCCTTTGGAGTCAGCACCGACTCAAGTCGCTGCGGGCCACTCACATCCCAGGCTACCTCAACAGCACAGCAGACGCGCTGTCACGGCAGGTTACATCCAGGGGGAGAGTGGAGGCTCCACCCCCAGATGGTTCAGCTGATCTGGAGTCGATTTGGCCAAGCACAGGTAGACCTGTTCGCTTCCCCGGAATCCTCCCATTGCCCATTTTGGTACTTTCTGACCGAGGCCACCTTCGCAAATATGTGTTTCCCCCAGTGAGCCTACTTGCACAGAGCGTTGTGCAAAGTCAGGGAGGATTGGTAGCAGGTCCTCTTAGTGGCCCCTTATTGGCCCACCCGGATTTGGTTCTCGGACCTCACGCTCCTCGCCTACAGCCCCATCTGGTACTCTTCCGATCTTCGTCCACACTCTGGTAACACAATGCTGTATAGACTGTTGAGTAGTAGTCCCCTGTGGAGTCTAGACCAGTGTGCCCGGAGGTATGTAACTCTACCCTCCCTTGCAACTGGGCCAATTTGGTTGCTTAGGAGACCTGGCTGGAGTCACTCAGCATGCTCTGGATTCGAACTTGCGACTCCCGGTGTGGTAGTCAGCGTCTTTATTCACTGATCTACCCAGGTCCCCTAATTATTTTTTATTTGATGTCACATGCATTTAAGTAGGATAAGCTTGACAATGTTGCCTAAATGCATTAAAGTAAACTTAATGGATAAAAATATAATAATTGATAGGATTTTTGTGTGTAGTTTACTCGCTATTTGTCTGTTTTTAATTGAAATAAAAACGGCACTTAAAATGTACTTACTACAGCAATTTTGACCGATGAAAAGTCTGAAAAAGTGCATGTACATTATCACAGCAGAGAACAAACTTAATTCGCGAAAATAAAACTTGCTTTAGTGCACTAACGCAATCGGCTTGGCATTTATTTGTAGATTACTGCTCCATCTTTAGTGTAATTATGGCTGATGTCTAGTATTAGGTCTGTTTGTGCAATTCCACCCCCGAACCCAACTCCATTCGAAAACATTTGTTACACTCAATTTAGACCATGAGGCACTCCACTTTTAGCTAATCAGTACAATAAGATGTTCAAGGAGACATCCAAAACGTGAAGTGTTAGTGGTACTACAGGAAAGGATTGAGAAGCACTGAATTAGAGGGATCAAAAATTCTGAAGAATTTACTGTCTTTGCCTCATTAATATGTAATCCATAAAAAGTACCTACAATATACAAGTATTTTAAAATGTAATTTAAACTAATTACCAACACTTTACTTTTGTATTATTTGATTATGTACCGTAATTTCCGGACTACTGAGCGCACCTGAATATAAGCCGCACCCACTGATTTTTAAATAAAATATTATTTTGAACATAAATAAGCCGCACCTGTCTATAAGCCGCAGGTGCCTACCGGTACATTGAAACAAATGAACTTTACTCAGGCTTGTAACAAAAATAAATAGGCTTTAACGAAAGGGGGGCGTGGGTCAAGCGCCCGTCCGGGAGAGAAAAGCGGTAAGGGCGCTTACACCTGAGCTAAATTATGTCTAACACCGGTGTCTAATTTCAGTAAGCGTGGGGAGAGCGGCATAAAAAGGCAGCAGCCACAGAGCTGAGAGAGTGACACACGTCAGTCTAGTGTTGGCGCATAGAAGAATTGAGAAACTTTATAAAATTGATTGTAAACATTGCTGTGGCCATTAAAAGCCTTACCTGGAACATCAAGTGCCCTCCTGAAAACTGTCACACTGGTGCCCATGTGACAGTTTTCCCAAGAAGGACACGTGAAGCAGGGCACTTGAAATTAGACACCTGTGTTAGACATAATTTAAGCGCAGGTGTAAGCGCCCTTACAGCTTTTCTCTCCCGGACAGGCGCTTGACCACGCCCCCGCTGCCACACACGGCTTGTAATAAAACATTTGCAGTAAACAGTAGCCTACCAAGAAAGTCATTGGTCACTATCTTCCTCGTCCTGTGCACTGAAACCACTGAAGTCATCTCCTTCGGTGTCGGAGTTGAATAACTTCAGATTTAGTTGTCAATTCCTCACGCTGCTGTTTCCAACGTCTTATCATCGACTCATTAAGACCAAGCTCCCGTGCAGCAGCGCTATTTCCTTTTCCAACAGCCAGATCACTCGCCTTCAACTTGAAAGCAGCATCATATGCGTTTCTCCATGTCTTTGCCATGGTGAGGGTGACAAAATTACTACCGTAATCATAATGATGGGAAGTTTGAGCGCGCTCGATTTAATCTAAACAGTAAACAAAAAAAGCTGTTTTGACCTTAACCCGTTCGGCAATTTCATTGGTCTAATGAAAGCTTCACGCCGCCAAAAAACTGAGCACGTCACAGAATGTTTTTTTTTTATTATTATTTTTTTTTATAAAATTTGAAAGCGGGAAAAATCCATATATTAGCCGCGTCATTGTATAAGCCGCGAGGTTCAAAGCGTGGGAAAAAAGTTGCGGCTTATAGTCCGGAAATTACGGTAATCCAGATTCCCAGCACTGTCTAGTACCCACTCAACCTCTGAACTGGCTACTACCAAGACAAGTCAAATTTAGTTAGTGGTGCTTTTATAATAGATACATAAATCCCTGACCTTTATTCCCTTTAAGTGGCAACTAAGCTGTTCACTCTCACTTCCTTTCAGTCCTTTCTAAAACCCCATTGTTTTAAAGAACTTTAGTGAACCATCTAGATAATTGAAAATGCAATTTGCTAAAGTTTCTTCAGAATTAGTCAGAGATAACCTACAAATACTATAAAGCCTTTAGCAATTATCTAATTATCCGAAGGTGGAATATTTTCCAAATGTTCTTGAATAATATGCAAATAAACACCAGTTTCTCCCCTCCAGATACAGTTCTAACTCAGCCCTCCTAAACATCACATATAAAGCTGTCTCCTTCAAATTACACAACTTAATCACGCCTCATTGCTGCATTAAACACCAAAGAATATAACTCCCAAGCTAGCTTGCTTTTCAAGTTAGGACTCCATTAACTTGGCAAGTGGCAAAATTAGGTTTTATCCCAGTTCTGCTCGGTTGAACTACAGACCATTTGAGTCCCTGAGTAGTGAATAAGTGTTCATCTACTCACACTGAGGACTTATTAATTACCCTGGCTGTGATGAAGCCCGGGTGCGCCGGGGGGTTCAGAAGCTAATGCTTCCCGTTTGACCGCGGATGCTCTGTCTAACACTTCCCCCAAGAGGAATTTCACTAATTAATCTATCGTCTTCAGTAAGTTGATACCCCTCACTCCCACCCACCCCTTTAGGGAGTCTTCAGGGAGAGAGAGCAAGAGGGAGGAAGAGCGATTTCAATTATCCTCATACAATTCTCAAATCTGGAGGTGATTTTTTTTTTCTTGACTGTGTGTATTATGGTTTTAAAGCAGGTTTTAATGGTTTTGTCCAAACAGTGTTTTTCCTTTTTGTTTGAGTGTCTATGTGGGAAAAAGACTGGTCATTTTTGGTTGCTATGGTTTAGCATTCTACAGCTCAGTGAAAGCATGGAACAATGTAACCAGCAATTTTGCAACCACCCATTCACACAAACACATAATAAACAGAAGTGTCAGTAGCAGTGTTGGGGAGGCTACATTGAAACTGTAGCTTGTCAGACTACATACTAACATACTAATATTTAAACTACAGTCAAGCTACCCATTTAAAAAAAGTAGTCAGTAACATTTCAAGCTAATTAAAAGTAGCTAACTATATTGTAGTTAATATCTAACAAAAAAAAAATTCTACATGCTGCTAAATTTTCAATAAAAGAAGTATGTTGAAGAAACATTTTTTAAATATAATTGTTGGGCCATAATATGTTAGAAAATAGCAATAAATTATTTTGTTTTCATAAATTAAGTTATGAGGTATTTTTATATTCTTCCCCTTTTAAGGGATAATGAACAGCAGGCTTATAAAATATTTTATAAGTAGATATTTCTCAAGTGATTCATGTGCATCAGCAACTGTAAAACAACAACTATTTCCATTGACATCTATTTTTTGGTCTGTACCATGTAAGCTTGCAAAGGTGGAAAATTATGATCAATGACCAGAAAGACTTTACTATTCAGTGATGTCCTGTGATGTGGCTCTGTTGAGGAGTTCCTCCCTAAAGGTAAAAATAAAGGCATCAATCTGTGTTTACATGCACTTATTTTCGTCAATCCGAAAAAATTCTATCCAATTGTAGGTTCCGAATGTACTGTTTATATGTCCCCTAATCTTTGCAATCTGATTCAAATATTAGCTTCCTATCTGTCAATCACTCAACGTTGTGTCGATGTAATGACACTAGGGGTCAATCTTGGGAGCCAGTGACATCTCCGATCTTTGATAAAAGGCCAATGGGAATTGGCGAGTGGTATTTGCATGCCACTCCCCTGAACATATGGTATAAAGGAGCTGGCGTGAATACAGCTCATTCAGATTTTCTCTTCGGAGCAGAGCGGTCGATGGTTCAGTGAGCTGAATTTCCCACGGCTTCCATTTTACCTCTGCTGGATCCTTATGGCGCATTACAGTGGCTTTCTCCCCTCTGCCCCTGGGAGCTTCGGCAGATCTATAAGAGTATATTCTAAAAGAGTATTTTTTCACCTGAAAAAGTATATTCTAAAAGAGCAGCACACATAGAAATGTCTTTTTAAAGACACGTCTTTTTATTCTTGTGTGTTACTCCTGGATGCGGTCGTTATCACTCTCCTTCAGATGGCCACGATCGCTGTCTTTTGTACCTGGGCGTCACCCATGGTGAGACATCTTTCGTGGATGCATCATGTCCTTATTGCAAAGACATGACCATGACAAAATTTGCAGTCGCAGCTTGCATTCGTGAGAAAGCACGCCACCACAGCAGCCTCGGTCCTTCTACCTACGGGTATGAGGCCTGCGCAGCGAGCACTGGGGGCGATTCGGGGACCACAATGGGACAACCTCCCATTCCCCTGCACACTCGTTTGCTCTGGTTAGGCTCCCGAATGAGTGCGCCAGCTCATCTCAGGGCAAGTTCGACCTCTTGTTCGGTGCCCGAAGCTCCCGTCTAGGGCCTGTAGGCTTACGTCGTCCCTGACGGCCAGAGCCTACGGTGTTGCTGGGCAAGCTGCCTCCGCCCTGCAAGCCATGGCTCTCCTGCTAGTATACCAAGCCAAAGTTCTGAAAGAGATGCACGAGTGTAGTTCCGCCCCAGGATTGATGCAGGAGCTGCTCTCAGTGCGGTCTCTCGGGCGGACGATGTCCACTTTGTTGGTCCAGGAGTGCCACCTATGGCTTAACCTGGTCAAGATGTGAGAGGCCGACAAGACACGTTTCCTGAACGCCCCCATCTCCCAGGCTGGCCTAATCGGCGACACCGTTGGAGACTTTGCCCAGCAGTTCTCGGCAGTGAAGCAGCAGATGTAGGCATCCATCCTGCCCCAGTGTGGCTCAATATCCTGTACCCCGTCGAGTTTTCGGTGAAACTCGCTGCAGGCTCAGTACACATGCTAACTAAGACGCTTCTCTAGACGCATTTATATCAGTTGAAGAAGTTATTTTAACTTGACACACCATCTAGAAATGCTGCGCTCCCTTGAGAGATGCTATAAACACTGTGAAATGTGACACTGTTGTCAAAAGACATCCATTTAGCAAATGTTTACATGGAAGACAATTATAAAACAGCGCGAGCGGACGCAAAAACACGTTCAGTTTGAACAGCCTCTTGTTCACATGACACAGCACTAGCTGAAGTTTCACAGAGTTACCTATCAAAAAGACAGCCTTTTGTTTCAGTTGACAGTAGGTACATTTACAGTATATCCAGCACTGTATTCATAAATATCCAGATGCTGTTTTACTGTGTGAAAAACTGCTCCAAATGATTCAGTGAGAGAGCGCTCTGAACTAATTTTACTGAATCCCGAATCAATTCAGACCATTTTGCAAGCCTGTTTGGAAAATTCACTGAAAAGAACCAACTCAAATGAATTATTCATTCACAAATTGGGCATTGCTAGTTCTTTTAAATTTCATTATTGGTAAATATGAGAGTAAATATTTCTCAGGTCAGTCGGAGTGCTCATGGTACGCACAGTGCGAACAGCCGTACATTTGCGGGCACCACTGGATGCTCGCTTGTAAAAGAATTGTAAGGTATTTCCTAAGTTGTTTTTCTTTTGTAAAGAGGGCCATGTTCAGCCCCAAGTCTCAACCTACTTTAAGTTTGTGCTTAATGGAAACACAAGAACTTTGTATTCTGTATGAAAAACACAAGAGCTGAAAGATAGCCCTATTTATGTTTGTATTTATTAATTATTTATATTTTATATTTCATTTGATAGTTTATTGCTTTTATAATCATTTTTACATTTAAATTTAATTACATTTCTGTTTCACAAAAATTATTTTTGCTGGGCTATGTACTGAAAAATTCTTCTCATTGAGTAGGCAGATGTATATCAGGCTAAAAAGGCTCTTAAAAAAGTAATTATTCACAAAAAGTAAGAATCTTTGTCATGTGAAAGAAGGTTTCCCTTCTGTCACTCACTCGGTGTTGTGTCGAATTAAGGTCTTCCTGGGACACCAAACGTACCTCTGAACATGAGAAAAGGCCAATGTCAAGTTGGCAGACAGAATTTGCATGCCCCGCCCCAGACATAGGGGTATAAAGGGAAGCGGGGCAGCGAGTGCCAGTCAGAATTTTTCTTTGGAGCTGAACTGTGGTACTACAGCAAGCTGAGTTCACCACTGTTTCACTCACCTCTACTGGCGATAAGCACTGCTGTTGGATCTACGGCACATTTCCAGCTGGCGTTCGCTCTCTGGGCCCCTGGGCAATTCGACAGCTCTTTCATTGCCTGAAAGAGTGTTTCTCCTCCTAAAAAGAGTTTATTTCCTCTAAAAGAGTTTGAGTACCCACTCATAAAAGAGCAATACACAGCAGGCGTTGAACGTCCTTTTCGGGACGCGTCTTTTTAAAGATGTCTTTCCGCCTCTGTGTAGTTCCTGGATGCGGTTGATTTCTCTCCACTTCTGATGGTCATAAAAAAAAGCTGCCTCGTGTGCCGTGGCTGCGATCACACACACAGGCAGCGTTTTATGAATGGTTCATGTCCTCGCGGCATCCTGCATTCTCCCTTGAGCCCCGGAATTGGATGACGACATCGCCGCTGCATCGGAGAGCGTTACAGTGGTGTCTGATGCTGATGACTCGTCTGGGCTGCCACCTTCGGGTCTGCTCGCCCAGTCTGAGGCTGACGCGCAGATGTCCGCTAGGCTTTCCCGGGCCTCATGTGTGCATGAGGCTGGACTGGAAACCTCCGCCCCCCCTCACGGCTACTCGATCGGTTCCTCAGGTCAGGGCGCCGCTCATAGCCACAACCCCCCCACCCCCCCCAAGCTGACACGGTTGTGGAGGGTACCATTTACTGCCCGGAACCGACCCCTCCGCTTATCCGCTCTCACTACCCTGAATGGCAGGGCAGCCCGTGGTGACCGCAGACACCTCTTGACAGGGTTGGGGCACCGTGTGCAACGGGCATGCTGCCGCTGGCCTCTGGACAGGACCCCGGCAGCGTTGACTGCCCAGAGTTGTTGGCTGTATCTCTTGCCCTATGGAGGTTTCTCCCAATAATCCGGGGCAAGCACGTCTTGATCCGTTTAGACAACACCGCGATGGTAGCATAAATAAATCGCCAAGGCGGTGTGCACTTTCGTCATATGTCACAACTCGCCCACCATCTCCTCCTTTGGAGTCAGCCATGACTCAGGTGGATGCGCGCCACTCACATCCCTGGCAACCGCAACACGACGCCGGACACGCTGTCGTGGCAGGTTTCGCCCAGCGGAGAGTGGAGGCTCCACCCTCAGGTGGTCCAGCTGATATGGGACCAATTCAGCAAGGCACAGATAGATCTTTTTGCCTCCCAAGACAACTCCCACTGCCCGCTCTAGTACTCCCTCACAGGAGCTCCTCTCGGGAATGCCGCACTGGCACACAGCTGGCCCCAGGGGCTGCGCAAGTACGCATTTACCCCAGTGAGCTTTCTTGCACCGGTGCTGTGCCAGATCAGGGAGGACAAGGAACAGGTCATCCTCTTGGCCCCTTACTGGCCCACCTGGGACTGATTCTCGGATCTTACACTCCTCGCAACAGCACCTCCCTGGAAAATTCCCCAGAGGAATGACCTTCTCTCTCAGGGACGGAGCACCCTCTGGCACCCGAACCCAGACCTCTAGAACCTCCACGTCTGGCCCCTGGACGGGATGCGGAAGATCTAGTGGATCTACCACTTGCAGTCGTAGACACAATCAACCAAGCCAGAGCTCCCTCCACCAGGCAACTTTACGCCCTAAAGTGGCGCTTGTTCGCAAATTGGTGTTTTTCTTGAGCCGAAGACCCGCAGAGGTGCACAGTTCGGTCAGTGCTTTCATTCCTGCAGGAGAGACTGGAGGGGAGGCTGTCCCCCTCCACCTTGAATGTGCATGTAGCTGCTATCGCAGCCCACCACGACGCAGTACCCAGGTAAGTTACATATGGCAAGTCCCTAGGTAAGCATGACTTGATTATGTGGTTCCTGAAAGGCGCCCAGAGACTGAACCCTCCCCGGCCTAGCCTGTTTCCCACATGGGATCTCTCTGTGGTCCTCTCACACCTTCAGAGACCCCTCTTCGAGCCGCTTGATTCAGCTGAGCTCAAGGCCCTCTCCCTGAAGACGGCCCTCCTGATCGCGTTAGCCTCCTTCAAGAGGGTTGGGGACCTGAATGCGTTCTCTGTCAGCGACAGCTGCCTGGAGTTCGGTCCAGCACATTCTCACATTATCCTGAGGCCGCGACCGGGCTACGTGCCCAAGGTTCCTACGACCCCCTTCAGGGACTAGGTCGTGAGCCTGCAAGCAAGCTGCCCCGGGAGGAGGCAGACCCAGCCTTCTCGTTGCTGTGTCTGGTACGTGCTTTGCGTATCTATTTGGAAAGCACGCAGAGCTCTAGATGTTCTGAGCAGCTCTTTGTCTGCTTCGGCGGATGGCAGAAAAGGAATGCCATCTCCAAACAGAGGTTAGCTCACTGGGTCGTTGATGCTATTTCCTTAGCTTATCACACCCAAGCTGTGTTCGGGTTCGAGCACACACTACGAGAAGTGTGGCATCCTCATGGGCACTGGCCCATGGCACCTCCTTAGCAGACATCTGCAGAGCAGCAGGCTGGGCAACACCCAATACCTTTGCAAGATTTTGCAATCTCAGATTTGAGTCGGTCTCGTCCCGTGTTTTGTCAGGTCCGAGCCAGTAGAACTCACAAAACGTCTCGTTCCTTCCTTCGGGGAAGGGAGGTTACAACAATAACCATGACGTTATATTAAATCTTGTTTCATAAATTTGTATGATTGAATTTGTTCTCATTTAAAAATAGTGTGATGCAGGGCTGAAAGACTTAAAATATTTTTTTTATAATGAAGATTTATTTGTTTCACTGGCACATAAGGGGGATTAAATAACAACAAAAACAAAATAAACAACAACAACAAAAAATTGGTATCGGCTATCAGCCAAATTGTTATTTTAAACATCGGCATCGGCTCAGAATTTCACAATCGGTGCATCTCTAATTCAAAGCCTATAACCATGTGCCATTTAACATACGTTTTGAGGGGTAGGTTTAGGCTATTTACTGTGTTCACTTTGCATCGCTAACTCATCTCTTGTAAAACATATTCTAAAATGTACTTTCCTAATCTGTCACGTATGATTGACTGTTACTATGGCAAAGAAGAAATGCTTTAGAAATTGTGGTTTCGATGTCAGGAAGTGAGTGATATTGTGTACACTCAATGGAACACAGAACACCATAACCGCACCTGCTATTTAAAGTCCCTATTAATAATGACACAATGTTCTTTTTTACTTTATGTGATGTCATGAAAGAATATTCAGTGTGAGCCCGCATACCCTTAATAATGCGGTTTGTCATTGCTTTGTAGGTTTCCACGAAGAGTATCATGGATAAACATACATACGCACTGCACCACATCGCTGCGTATGAGCACAAAGGTACTTTAGAATGTGATTGAGAAATTAGTCCAAGTACAATAACCAAGAAGTTCCCCTTTTGTCACTCACTTGACGTTGTGTCGATGTAGTGACACTAGGGGTCCCTATAGAAAAACGCCACAACAACTGAACCATGTTACGTGAACTGCTGTTGCAGGTGCAAGCAAGCCGCTGCATGCATAATAGCAGGTACATCAGTCTGCACGTAACCTCCCCCAACGTCTCAAAAAGACATCATGTAGTTCCCCACATCCCTGAGGGGGGGAAGCGACGTAACTAGCATGGGAGCAGGCCGCACCAGCCGTGGCATTTTCTCTCTATGTTTTCTCTCCACAGGATATTATATCTAGCTGGGGCCATCTAATGCTTTTATACACATCGGGGAAGGTGTTCTTTTCCATTCCTATTCTTTCAGGGTGAAAAGACATGCATCTGTGTCAGCCTCAGACTGGCGGGCAGACCCTAAGGTGGCAGTCCAGTCGAGTCTTCAGTGTCCAACATCGCCAGTGCGCTCTCCGATTCAGCGATCGAAGACTCATCCTGCTCGCAGGCCCCGAAAGAGATGTCAAGCTGGCCATGAGGTGGGCTGGTCTCATTTTGGAAAAGGACGGGAGCTAATGAACGTGTTGGGGAACGGGAGGTCCATGGGGAATTACCCGGCAAGACCGCGCCCATTGATCTCCCCAAATCGCCTCCAGTGCCAGCCGGGCCAATGAGAATTGTGGCAGCGGGGGCGAGGTCAAGCGTCTGCCTGGAGAGAGAAAGAGCGGTAAGGGCGCTTACACCTGAGCTAAATTATGCCTAACACCTGTTTCTGTAAAATTATGAATAAGAGTACATTTATGATTTCGGCCAAATCGTTAGCCATAAAAGTTGATGAATCAACCTCATTCCGTCGTTGAATATATGTTCTATTTTCTACCTAATAATGTTCAGATGTACCGACCAAATAGCGAATGTTGATTCAACATTGAAAATTGATCGACTAACCATTAAAACTAAAATAGAAGTTGAATCGACATCTCTTTGCCATGTGGGGAGTGTTAACAGTTGTGCATGAGACTAACAGTTTAATTTATTCAGATGCAATGTATTGGATGTGTATTATGTGTAACTCCGCAATTTTGTTTTATAATGTCAAGGTTCATTCTCTTCTGATTGAGTTTGCTGAATTTGAGGGGCTGCATTATGTTATCCATTTCAATATTCTTTTTAAAACTCTCCAATGATTTGCCTTAGCAAGAAGCCAAAGATAGCTTTCAATGATCACGTCAGTGCATCATGAAACAACTTACTGGAAAGTTGAAAACAACAAATGGATATAATAATCTCATAGCATTAACAGGAATATACGGTTGTCCACATGTCACATCAGCTGATTTCGCAGTGGTTTTACAGCAATAAATCTGTAGTTGTTCCTAACAGCTAGTCACTCTGTCAGTTCAACAGGGATTATGTTATTCCAAAGAGTGACTTTGGTCATGTCTAAGTCTCTATGTGATTTCTCATCTTCAAGGCAATATTCAAAATGTTTGGTTATTTGAAGCTTGTTCATATATGAGTTAAGACCACACACACACACACACACACACACACACACACACACACACACACAGGCAAATTGTGCAAAATCTCACATTTTACAAGGCTAGTTTACAATTTACATATACTAAAAACAAAAGAGTGCATGTTTATTGGAACAGAGATCTCTATGCTAAAATAAATGAGAGTTGAGCAACACACTGTAAATATAAAATCTATAAGATCCACAATAAAAACTAGCAACTGTTGTCATCAAAAATATGGTGAAGATGTCTCAGACATTTCAGTTACTTATTATTTACATATTTATTTTACAGTTAAAATTAACGAATGCACTGCCCCAAGTGGAACTCAATATAATGCAATTTACAATACAATATATTCAACCCACAGTGCCAAATATATTTGATTTTATTGACTTGTTGCCCTATTTGATTGGTGCTCTGTTTACAGGAGTTGATCAATAATTTGATAATTTGAGAGTGAATAACAACTTGAATTTTGGTCTCTTCGTCATACAAAGTGAATAGAAGCCTTTAGAAGAATTGGAATATGACAGATGAGTTGCATGGACTATTAAATGACACTTTTGGGTGGTTTTTAAGTTTTAAAATGTGGCACTATTCACTGTTATTGCTTTGAAATGAGAGAGCAAACATTATTTAAAATATCTCCTTTTGTGTTTCGCATAAAAAGTCATACAGGTTTTGAACAACAAGAGGGTGAGTAAATAATTACAGATTGTTTTTTTTTTTTTTTTTTAGACGTATTCCTTTAAATTATTGTTGCTAAGCAACTATACATTTCATTCATCACAAAATTACACAAAATGCAATTTTCCACAAACACTTTTTCAAAATGAGAAATAATAATAACAGGTGAGTAAAAGTAATAGAAATCCTAATGGTATCAATGGACTGCATGTGACCAAACAGACCCTCTCTCAGACCCTGTTATCTAAAAAACAAAATGATTAATAAAAAGTTTTATGGCTGATGGTATTACAGCATAAAGACATGTAGAACATGCTTTTTAAAGGTCAGGGCCCAATGCCCAGCCATCGCCCTTAAACAAACTTTAGCTATAAACACTGTGACGCCAGTTAATTGTTGGTTTCTCTCTCTTTGCCTTTCTCTCTTTCTCTAATTGTGCTGCTGAGAATGCAGTGTTGCTGCCTGTACTGAGAGTGCAATAAAAATAGAGAAGTGAGTGCGTGCGTATGGGATCCATTAGTTTGTTTATTAAAAGTCGTTCTCTCCTCTCCAAGGCACTGAACCACAGACATCTCTGCATGAGCCTGCAGACCCAGATGTAGCATTCAGAACTGAGATGAGAGAACTCTAGTTAGATCACAACATATTACACTAACAAACAAGCACTGAAAAGTACCTTGGTTTTCTCATGTTTTAATTTTTTGGAAAGGTGATTTCATTGTATTCTTAGAAGTACCTTTTCATGTGCTGTAAACAGGATTGGGGAGTAAAGAAATACATGTAACAGGATTATGTATTTAAAAAACTAAATGTTAGTAACTATTCCACTACAGTTACAATTTAAATACTTTGTAATCAGAAGTTACATTTAAAAAGTTTTTTGATTACTGAAGAGATTACTTTGCCTTTTATTGTCATTTTTTTCTTTTAATATTTAGTCTACTCAGTTGGAAAACATTTATCCATATAAATGATGCCATCCGAGGAGTGTTTAAACAACGGTGAAACATTTTGTTGTGATTTTTTTTATTAATACGAGCGCTTTCACACTGTTGTGAGTGAAAAGGTGGATGTGATGTCATTGAGGAACTTTCCCTTTGGAGCTTAATAGACTAGCTACATCTTGTTTCTAGAGCTTAACAAAAACAGTTAGAAACGCTTGACAGATGAAACTTAAATCCAATAAATACATGATTACATGTCTTGTCAATGATTTTTATGCGGTTAGGCTATTTTACAAGAAATGCTTTATAGAAATACATTTTTGTATAAATAGAAATATATTTTCTTCCTCATTCTATGAGCAGAATCCACATACTATCAGAAAAGGATGTCGTTTTGTACACTCTGTGGGGTTTTGAAGTTTGGAGCAGCAGATATTGTTAACCTCATCTAAATTCTCATGTGGACATTTAGCCTTATACTATAGCTAAAATGCTATTTCTTGCCTTTACATGCATCTGTTACTAGGCGTTTCCTTATGAAAATCGAGAGTTCGTGGCAAATTTCCCACAAAGTTGCCACAAATTCGGCACTGATAATTTTCACATGTAAACGAGCTTTGCGTCAAATTGCGTCAAATTGTCCATTGGTGCCGAAGGTTTGCCGGACATTCACCACTTTCTGCGAAGAGATGCAAACTTATGGCGAACATTTGCGGAGAATCAAAATCTAATTTGCATGTGAAAATAATGAGCGGCAAATTTGCTGTAAGTTTGAGGCTAGTTTCGATTTTTTGTAAGAGTGATTATATTTGGTAATGAATTAACATCAGAACATACATTTTTGTGTCTAGTAAGACCTTTTATATTAGGGCAAAGGTGTATTCTTAATGAGAATTTAAAGTGAAAAATAACCAGTGTTGAAGAAGAAATCCAAAGTATTTAGTTGACATTACTGACCTTGAGTAATCTAACAGAATACGTTACAAATTATATTTTAAAGCATGTATTCTGCAATCTGTAGCGGAATACTTTTTGAAGTAACCTTCCCAACCCTGACTGTAAACACCATGGTAATATTGTAATTATTCAGGACCATGTTATATATCATAGCATGGTTTTCCCATCTGATATGATTGTAATATGGTATAGCCAAAAATTTGTTTTTGGAATAGTTGTTAAGTTAAGAATGAAAAGAAACTGAGTTGGAGTCACGTGACGTGCTCATGAACCCTGTCGTACTTGAGTAGAGCTCCGTACATTTGGTCATTTTTTGCCGATTTTTTTGTTTTATTTTAAGTTTAATCAATAATTATAGTTTGCCAGATGTCACACAATCGAAAACAGCAAGATTTCTCGCCGTCATCTTCTCCGATTAAGAAGAGATCCAAGGCACTGACCGAGACGACCACAAGTGATACGGTTGACAAAATGGCTAACACTGTTGCACGCTTTGAGGACATTCTAAAAACAGAGTTGACGGCGATGCGGAGTGAATTAGGTTCTCACATGTCAGTTGTCCAGTCATTATGCTCTAAACTCGATCTTATCACAGGTGAGATACGTGAACAAAAGAAAATAGTCACGGATCACGATGTGCGATTAGCCGCGCTTGAACAACAGGTGATAGATTTACAAGACCGCAACAGACGCAGCAATTTGCGTCTGGTTGGATTGCCTGAAGGATCCGAAAAAGACGATCCCATGGGCTTTTTGAAAAGATCGCTGTCGACGTGGCTCCCTTCTCTGGTGGGAAGAGAGATTGAAGTGGAACGAGCACATCGCGTGTATACAAAGGCTACCTCAGATCGCGCTAAACCACGGGTCTTTCTTTTTAAACTTCTGCGATACACGGACAGGGAGCTCATTCTGCGGGCGGCTAGACTGCATGCCCCGGTGAAAACAAGCGATGGAGCAGCGCTGTCCTTCTTTCCAGACTTTTCTCCTATTACTGCAAAAAGAAGTGCGTTTGCACCAATTCGGAGGGAAATGCGGGAAGCTGGCATCCAGAATTTCCTCCTTTATCCTGCAACGCTGAAGGTCATTCTCAATCAAGGCGAACCTCTCGGTTGCCAGTTAGCCACTAACCCCCGCTGAACTTCGGCTGGTAATTTGCTGAGACGTTCTAAGTTCGAACTCGTAAGGTGACTGTTATTTCATAGAGTTCGCCTCACTTTATTTTGGACGTCATAATTATTGAAAGGCTGAGCTCTCACTACATTGTATTTCTTATCGGGTTGTGTGACGTGGGATTTTTATTTATTTTTATTTTTTATTTACGTGTATCTAAATGTCTATATATAATTATTTTATATATTTTTTTTTGACTTTTTATTTATTTTTATTTTAATGTATTTTTTCTTTTGATGTACTTACTAGCCATTATGTTAGTACTGGGCCAATGTTGGTGCTTCAGTAAAGTGCAGGTTTCTGTTGGCGCCACGGATCGAATTAAGGGGGGTTGGCGGATCAAGGTTTGTTCTTGGTTTGAGCCGCCATAGGTTATGTTCCTCCAAATGGTGATGGGAAGGGTGGGGGGTGGTTTGATGGTAGACTCAAATGGTTTCATTTTCTAAGTTGTACTTTGTTTTATCAAGCAGCATTTCAGTTGGATAATTATGACTGAGCTTAATATTCTAAGTTGCAATATAAACGGCCTAAATGGCCCTCACAAACGCATAAGTGTTTTGGATTTTTTACGAAGAAGAAAGATTGATATAGCGTTAGTGCAGGAATCCCATTTGAAAGAGGACGATGTACGCAGGCAATGTTCCCTCTAATTTTTTTCAGCACTGAGCAATTTTTTTTTTTCTGAGCGCACATTTCAGTACTGTGAGCAATTCGCAACCACACGACCTGCCGTTGTGCCGAAAATTACCACGAGCCTGCGTTAACCATAGGGGATTCAAAGAGATGACAGCAAATGCATCAATATGTCTACAAGGTTGATATTTATTCAATATCCTTTTATAATGGTTGGACTTTGGGAACATTTTAATGATGGTGTTTTACCAGTCAGTTTAGTTAAACTTAAAGGATCTTTGTTTGATAACTAAGGTTTCAATAAGGTTTAGAAAGGTTATTATGACTGGTTAACTGGTTATGACTGATAATGATATATATATATATATATATATATATATATATATATATATATATATATATATATATATATATATATAGTATCCAAGATGTTTAGTCATTTCTCAACAGGTACAAAATTTAAGTGGAACTTCATTGAAAGAAAAAATGCTAATGCAGTGCTTAACATTAATTATAGGCCTATTAAATTGACATAGTGTAATTTTTCCTAAAGGTTACCTAAAAACAATTTAATAACTGCAACAAACTAGTGCAACAAATTAGGTTACAAAACATATCATTTGAATTTAATTGAGGATGATAGTCCTATCTGGCTATGTGGCTCATCTTGTCTGCAGGCCGAAAACACATCTCTCCAAAGAACAGCATCTGAAAAACAGGTTAACCAAAAGAGAAACATAATTTCTCTTAAAAACACAAAATCATCATGATTACATTTAACAACTGCAAATATATTAAAACAGAATTAACCTACATGATGTAATGACTAAACGTATGGCAAAATGTTGTTGCAGTAATCAAGGTCACTTTGATCTATATAAGGCCTAGTAGGTCTAATTAAAATATTGGAAATAAATTTCTACCTCAAATCTTCTCTCGTCTGTCTTTGTCCTCTTTCCAGTAGTTGTAGACCTTGTCAAGGTCTATAGGACTCTCTTTTTGCCTTGATTTAATTCTCATCAGTTGGTCCAAATGGAAAACTTCAAGGCGGTTGCGCGATTTTGTCTTAATGGCATTCATTAGACTGAAACCGTGTTCACAGTCGGCGCTGGATGCCTGGAATGTGCCGCAAATGTCAAGAAGTTGTACCAGATCTGGAAAATTCTCACTTTTCAGCGACCAGGTTACAATCCCAGAAAATGATCTGAGCAGTCCGATTTTCCTTTTTTCATTAACCATGAACTTGAATTTGTTGTATTGTTGACAAATGCGCCCCGTGACCGCATCGTCTGCTTCCTCCAAAAGCGCTTCGAACTTCTTCGCCAGACTGGTCACGTCATTCAGCCCATGATCAAATTCACCAACTGCATGATCCAACGTGCCCGGCTCAAAGGCAGCCCACTCTTTGAGCTCATTTTCAGGGAAGCGGGCATCCAAGTGCTCACAAACTTTATGGACAAACAGAATAATGTCCCTTGTGTTCACTGCACTCTCACTTTCCAAAACTGTGAGCGCTCGTTTGCCCCAGTGAACATGCTCTCCTAAATATTGCGCACGTAGTTTCTGTATTTTCGCTCTGGCAATGCAGTGCCCATCCACGGCCGTAAGGTTACTGCGCTGTAAACAGGTGCACAGCTGAGCGAGTTCCTCAAGCACTTCTGCTAGCACAGTGATTGCAAATTTGTACGTGGTGTCGGTCAGTTTTCTATGACAGTATTTCGCAATGGGGTCAGAGTCAGCTTCTTTGGCACAGTATTCGGTCAACGCGCTGAAATTTCGCAAAAAACGCACTTCATTCAAAGGCCTAAAAGACAGCGAATCCACTTCCAAAACCTCTGCCATCTCTGTGAATTTAGCTTTCTTCACAGATGATCTGCTAAACATGGAGTATACTGTCCGGAGTAGCGTTTCTACCTCTTTCATTATAGGGACATCTTTCCATGCGTCATCAATTCCTAAGTCCTCCCTATGGGCCACGCAGTGTTGCTCAGTCAGGTGCGGTACTTGACGCTTCAGTAAAGCAGCCACTCCTTTATGTCTGCCTAACATGACAGAAGCACCATCTGAAGTAAACATGACCATTTTGTTCATGTCTAGCGCATGGTCTGCGTAGAACTTGGTAATGGCATCAAGAATGTTTTCTGCAGTGCATCCTGAAAGCTGAATGATTCCAGCAAAAACTGTCTTGTAACTGAAATCAGTTTGCTCCCGAAACTTAATGTAAAGCACAAGCATTTATGCACTGAGATATCGGTACTTTCATCCACAATTAGTGTGTGGACACGAGCATTTCTTATGCTGCTTATCATCTCAGTCTGCACAACTGAGTTGATACATTCCACAAATTCAAAAGCATAATTTTTGCTTCTCCAACTCTGAGGTAGGTCGACGTATTTTGCCATGTGATCGTGTATATCCTGAACTGATAACATGGACATGTTGGTGTTAATTGCTAGCATCACATTGTCGATCAATATTTTTATTTTTTCAGGGTCGGATCGTGCTCTCTGAATTCGTCTCTCTCGGGATTCATTCGTTTCGGTGAGCATTTTATCGATAGAGTTCCCATGTCGAAGTCTTAATGTTTTCAATGCGTCTACATGAACTTTCTGTGTCAGATGACATTTTAGGTAATCAAGCTTCCACTCGGACCAGTGTTTCCCCCAGTGAACTCTCCTTTCGCTTTTGCCTCCGAGCAGAATTTGCAGATCACGCCACTCTTTTCTTCATATGTAAATATGTCTGAAAGTTTTATCCTACCTGGACCATCTTTTGTGTCAGTTTGGACTATTTCATCTAACCACTCATGTTTGAACGTTAGGCAAACCTTTTTCTGGGGCAACAGCTCTGCCTTTCTCTTTGCCATGGTATACTGTATAACTGTTGGGGGCTGGGGCATGCCAAGAGTAGCCTAGGATACGTATGTAAACATTCTAACGTATCCGGCTTGGTTGTCAGTCACAGGTCAGTATTTTAAATGTTTATTACCTAGCCTGCATCGCCTTTGATGCTCAGATGTTTAACCCCTGAAAAAAAAATCGTTTGGTTTGTGTGGTCTGAAAAAAAAAAAATGTGCGCGGTCTGAAAAATCTATTGCGCGGCCGTGCGCGCAGCTTAGAGGGAACATTGTACGCAGGTGCAATAATACGTTTTATGAAGTGATATCTCATTCATCTGCTGATAATAAAACTAAGGGTGTTCTAATTTTGGTGCGGAGGACTTTAAACATCACTATTCTGGATAAAGGCTGTGACTTGGATGGTAGAGTAACTTACATAAAAACAGTTGTGGAGAATAGGAATATTGTATTTCTTTCAGTCTACGCTCCATGTACTCCTGACCCTGCTTTCTTTTCTTTACTTTCAGTTTATCTCTTGAAATTCTCTGACTTTGAAATTGTAATGGTTGCAGATATGAATTCTGTAATGCCCGGTACTTTAGATAGATCTGGGCCAAAGGAATCACACTCTCAAGCTCTTTGTTCTGATAAATTACCACAATGTGCAACTTCATCCTCACTGGTGGATCTTTGGCGATTACTAAACCCTTCAGCTAGGTCATTCACTTTCTTCTCCGCCCCTCATAAAACCTATTCACTGATCGACTATATTTTTATTTCTTCGTCTTTATCTTCAGCTGCTCAAGATGCAGATATTTTCTCCCTATCTCTGTCTGATCATGATGGTAATTTGTGCAGGTTATCTTTGGTCCCTCGGCCATCTCGGGCCCCTAGATGGCGATTTAACCCTAAGCTGCTACAGGATGGAAACTTTTGCAGTCAGTTCAGAAAAAGGTTTGCTGAGTTTATTGAAATTAACCTAGGCTCGGTGGATGATCCACGAACACTTTGGAATGCGGTTAAAGGCTTTATAAGGAATAACTCAATTTCATATGCCTCTTTCCTCCAGAAAAACCGACACAAAAAGATAGTTGAGCTGGAATTGCAGCTTCAGAACTTGACAAGCGATAATCAAAGATTTTTTTTCGGACAATACACTCAGCAAAATCATAGGGGTTAGGATTGAACTCAGCTCATTACTGAGATCCAGGGCAGAATTTTTGATTCAAAGATCCAGGCAGAATTACTATTTTCAGGGGAGTAGACCAAGTCACCTTTTAGCGCTGAGATTACGTAATAGTGAAAAGTTTGCTAACATTCCTGTGGTGAAATCCCAATCTGGGGACATTATGACAGATCCTAAAGGTATTAATACCACTTTTCGTACTTTTTATTCTAACCTTTATACTTCTTCTAGTGGGGACCCTGACTTTTCTTCATCCTTTCTATCCAATCTTGATTTACCTCGGCTGTCAGATTCAGACTCTGAATATCTGGCTGAACCGATTACTCTCCAGGAGCTGGAGTTAGCAGCTAAATCTATGAACAAGGGGAAATCTCCTGGCACAGATGGTATTCCAATCGAATTATATACAACTTTTTGGTCTGACTTAGGTCCTCTAATGTTGGATATGATAAATTTCTCAGTTTCACAAGGTTCATTTCACTCATCAATTAATATAGCTATTATTTCTCTCCTTTTAAAAAAAGACAAAGATCCGACTTCCTGTTTTAGCTATCGACCACTTTCTTTGATAGGGACGGATGTTAAATTGTACGCTAAAGTGCTGGCCCGTCGTTTAGAGAGATTTATGAATAGATTAGTTCATTACGATCAGACAGGGTTCATTAAATCTCGTTCCGCTTCAGATAACTTGCGCAGGCTATGTCATATCGTTAATTCGTATGTTGACTTCCCCTTGCGCAGTATTGTCTCTGGATGCGATGAAAGCTTTCGACCAGCTAGAATGGAACTATTTGTGGTTGGTTCTACAACATCTGGGTTTAGGGTCAAGTTTTATAAACATGATTAAAATTCTGTATACCAACCCAGCAGCTGCTGTTCTTACAGGTTCAGTTTGTTCACATCCATTCTTTATACAGCGAGGTACTCGTCAGGGTTGCCCGCTTTCTCCTTTGTTGTTTGCTTTATCCTTGGAACCCTTAGCTCAAGCGGTCCGACAATCTGAAATTATCTTCCCAATAATTATAAGGAACACACACCATCATATTTCATTGTTTGCTGATGACATCTTATTGTTCTTGGAGAAACCGTCACATTCTATCCCTCAGGTGTTGAATTTATTTGACCATTTTGGATCCCTCTCTGGGTTTAAAATTAATTGGAGTAAGTCATGTATTCTTCCCCTCAACTCTAAAATTGACCTTACACCCCTATCCATATCTATTCCGGTGGTTCAGTCTTTTAAGTACCTGGGTATAGATATCTTTCCATCCCTTCAGGAAATTATCTCGAAAAACCTGAATAGTATTTTAGCAAAAATATCCTCAGACTTGGAAAATTGGTCTCGTCTTCCTACTACTTTTCATGCCCGTATATCTGTAATTAAAATGAATGTTCTTGCACGTATTAATTTCTTTCATCTATGATTCCCCTTTCTCCACCTTCTGGCTTCAGGAATAAACTCGATGCATGCGTTTCTCATTACATATGGGATGGGAAACGTCCTCGAATCAAGCTGACTACCTTACAGCGTGACAGATTACATGGAGGTCTGTCTTTCCCTAATTTTAGACTTTATGCTCAAGCTTTTACCCTCCGCCCTTTATCAGTCTGGTTTGATCCTGATGCTTCTGTGTCATGGAGAGCAATTGAGGAATCTATGGTTTATCCCTATGAACTGAAGCATCTTGTTTTTTCCGGGATTCCACTGAGGCAGTGTAAATCTCAGTTTGGTCCTATTGTAACTCATCTTCTCTCTACTTGGAGGGAAGTCGAAAAGCAAACACACCAAGTTAAAATCTGGCATAGGCATTCGCCTATTTTTCATAATAATAATCTCTTGTCTGACAAGGCCCCTTTTCAATGTCTGCAATGGGAAAAAAAAGTAAACACTCTGGGAGAGATTTATGATGATATGGGTCTAAAATCATTTCAGAACATTAAAGCTCAATATAATTTACAAGGTACATCTTTTTATATGTATTTGCGAATAAGATCGGCCCTTCGGGCATATGGGGTGCCTTGGGACTCCCATTTACCTATTCACCCACTACGCAAATGAATCCTTCCTCCTGAGAGATCTCCCTCCTCTGTGTCAGTTATTTATCGGTATTTTCTTGAGCATTCATACAAACCCTTATCTATTACAACTGTTTGGGAAAAGGATCTTAATGAAGATGTGCATGTCTTATTTTCGGATCAGATATGGAGGATGTTTAAGCTGTCTTCAAAGAACCCCAATCATCAAATGATACACTGGAAATTACTACATAGGGTTTACTTGACTCCTATGAAACGTTTCTATATAAATCTATCCTCCTCTCCCAAGTGTAATCTTTGTTCTCAAGGATCTCTAGGTACGTACTTGCACTTCTTTTGGGACTGTCCCTCTCTTTCACCTTTTTGGACCCAGCTCTCTCAGGACTTATCTTATCTGTTGGACTCTGATATTTGTTTGACCTCACACCATTTTTTTTTAATGACTTAAGGGACCTAACCTTATCCATTCAACAAAGACATTTACTGTTAGCCGCTCTCACAGCAGCAAAAAAAAATGTTAGTTAACCGTTGGAATCCCCCTCACACAATGGACAGACGAACATGGACAGTGTCTTTGCTGGATATTATATCGATGGAACTCTCAACTTCTCGTATGCATGGATCCAATGTTAAGACTGTGAATTTATGGCATGCTGCTTTTGATAGTGTATCAACCTTTTTAACATCCATGTAATTTATTTATTTTCTTATTTATTTTATTAATATTATTATTTATTTATTATTTTTTTATTTTAATGGAGTCTACATTCTATGTTTGGATTTTATTGTTATTTTCTTGAAGTCTACCAGGGGTGGGGTGGGGTGGGTTCTAGATTTGTATAGTTGCTTTTTACTTTGTATTCTCTTGACTTTAAAAAAGAAAAAAACTCAATAAACAGTTGTTAACAAAAAAAAAAAAGAATGAAAAGACACATGATCTAAGTAAATTCAGGATGTCACAATGCATTGCCGCCTCTATCATTTAATATTATCATTAGCTTTTAAGGTCATTTTCAGCCTTCAACTCACCTAGAAAGTTCCAATGTACTAGCTTGGATGTTGTAATTGCAATGTAATGTGTGTTCAAGTTATTTTGGTCAGTGACTAAAATGGACAATGGGCATTTAATTATTATTTTTGTCTCTCTCTTTTCTCTTTCTGACAAAAACAGGAAGCTATTAAGCACTAATGCAACAAATTAAAGAGCAAATTATGCACATTAGTTATGTAATTGATTATTCATCTATGTATCTGATCACTCTGCTCTCACAGAGAATGATGGGAAATGTAGTGTTGTCACCAGACAGTTGCCTGAAAAACAGCAAAATCAGTCTGCCGGTGAGCTTCATCACTTTTCTTCATAAGCAGTAGCCTACATAAAACAGTTCAAACTAAATTGTACAGTCTACAGTACATTCATAATTTGATTCCAAAATTATTCTGATACACCACCAACAAAACAGTTGTGGCTTAAAAAAAATCTTTCTTTAAGTGGTAATTATGACATTGACATGCCTTTCATCTCGTAAATACAGTTCTTTCGGGAAGACACGCAGGCTTGAGTGAAGTTTAAGATGCCATTTATTTGATAAATGTAAAACAGAAAATAATGTCTCTCTCTTTGGCGTAGGCCCTGTCCGGCGGTCCGAGGGAGTTGTACCCAGAACCGTCATGTCCTGCCGGAGTTAGGAGGCAGGGGTGAGGAGCCTACCCCTGTGCGGGACGGGGCTCAATTGGTGGTGGTGGGGTGGTGGAGGTTGCCGTGTTAGCACACTGAAACAGCAATGTGATAGATTGTGAGCAGACTTATAAAGCAATGGCTTACATGCAATTGGCTAGGAATTACCCAGCTAATGATGTGATGATGTACAGCTGCTAGTCTTCCCGCTAGAACTACGCTGCGCTTCCATTTATTCTGACATGAGGCAATTGGCCACATGAAGAGATAAAATTCAGTAAGCTCTCACACATAGACATACCATGACAGATTGTCTTGTTCTGAAACTGTAGAAAGATATACCATGAATTCTAATATTGCTTCTGATTTAAAAATACATACAAATGTTATTATGTTCAGCATGGTCTATAGCTACTAGCAGACCAACTCCAATAAAGTGATGTCTAAAAAGACTTTTCCTGTTATCTTTCATCTCACTGAATATCTGTACAAAGTTATGACTTAATAATTTCATTAGGAAAACCACTTCATGCATTATTTCTGACACACCATCTCACACATTCTTGGATAAAAGATATCATGATAATATGCACAGTTATCCCATATGACCACAGGCGGTTGTAGCGCATTGTACTGCCATGTATCACATCAGATTTTCTGTCATGATCAGTCCACAGAAATCATGCATTAGATGAAATTAGCCTCGTTTGACACGTTAGTTTTTTAGATAAGATGCTAGATTTTCTCTACAACATTGACTACAAAGGTAAGTTTATTCATGGGTGTTTCTTCAACTCCAGTCATTTTTTTACTGAAAGTGCAGAGACCCTATTGTTTTTCTAAGGATTATTATTAGGGCCCAAGGACTGAAAGTGCGGAGGCCCTATTGTTTTTCAAAATATTATTGTTAGGGCCCAAGAACTGAAATTTCAGAGGCCCTATTGTTCTTCTGAGGATTATTATTATTAGTATCCTAGCACTGAAAGTGTCAGTGAAAGGAAGCCCTATTGTTCTTCTAAGGATTATTAGGGCCCAAGCACTGAAAGTACGGAGACCCTATTGTTCTTCTAAGGATTTATCTTTATTAGGGCCCAAAAACTGAAAAAGTGTGGAGACCCTATTGTTCTTCTAAGGATCTGTATTAGGGCCCTAATGATTCTTCTTTCTTCTTTCTTCTTCTTTTCAAGGATTTTGGTACTTTTGGGGTACTTAACCTCTGTGAAAGTTTGCTCACACATTAGAGTTGTCAGCCATTAGGGTGGGGCAAAGTTGCAAGGGGGGGGGTGCAGCGGGGGCCACCTAGAAGATGGGCATGTTTGGGGGGCTCTGTAGCACATCCCTTTTGAGATACTATCACCAAACTTTGTACACATATAGAGCTCATCAAGCCAGACAACTTTTGCACTGACAGTCATAATCTCCACCCAACATGAAGTCGGCCATTTTGGATTGTTTGAAAAATACATGCTCTGGAATTTTAAATACACCTTCTAGGAAATTCATGTTACATGTACCAAATGTTGCCGACATCATGCCAAGACATTGACAATGCTAAATTGTGAACAGATTTTTTTATATATTGAACAGTATTGCCATGAATACGAGATAAAGGGGAAAAAATAGGAAACAGGAAGTGTCTTCTGCGTGCATTGTGTTATTTACATAAAATGTAGCCGTATGTTTGGCCTTGAGGGCTGATCACATTGATGTGGCTATTGTGGGTTACAGTCCTAACGCCACCAACTGGCGGAAGGAAGTGTGGCACTTTTAACAGACTTTGAAATATTCCTCGTAAATTTACCAGAATTGCTTAAAAAATATATAAAAAATTATGTCAAGACAGTGCAGATTTAAAATTCGGAAGGGATTCTTGATATCTTGAATTGTGTTGCCATGGCAATGCATTAAATGTCATAATTCCTTTTTATGTATATTCACATGTTTATAAACGGCCACGCCACTGCCAGATGGGACAGGGATAATGATACGAGTGACCAGAGACTGGTGTGACTTACTGAGTGTTGTATTTTCTTGTGAAGCTGAAAGCTGAAAAGTTTATGTTGACAAAGATTGTGTTACACTGATCTGATTGAACTGAGAAAAGGACCAAGAAGAGTGCACTTCTCTCTGTCTCCATCCTTCCATCTCCGAGCTTAAACTCGTTACAGTCACAAATCAGCAGAAATCGAGCACAAACAAACTACACCGGTTCAGAGCAATTTGAACCACATGGGGTGGACTGTGATGTCACTGCTCCTGAAAAGTTTCATGTTATATCTAAGGAAGGGAAATAGATATAAGATACATTTTAACGGCACAAAACGAGCACAAATGAACAACACCGGTTTGGTGCGATTTGTATGACATGGTATGGAGAGTGATGTCACTGCTACCAAATTCTAATTCTTATTTCTAAGGAATTCAGGGAAATAGATACAGTGTTTCTTTAAATGGTACAAATCGAGCACAAATGAACAACAGCTATTTGGACCACATGGGGTTGAAAGTGACATCACACAGCCAAAAAACATAATGTCTAACAAGGGCGAGTCTAGGAGTAAGAAATGTTGTTATTCTAAAAATTTTGTTCGTCTTTGACAAGGTTAAATAATGTCCAAAACATACTCCGTAGTTTGTGGTTTAAAATGTATGTGTTAAGGATGAAAATGAAAACACCCCCGCTTAGCAAATGGTGTCATCCTCTTCTCTTCTTCTACTTCTCCTCTGTACCTGCACCGCTCAGAACGACCGTCATCCAGCGCGAAACACACGCAGAGAGAGAATCCGTTATGTAGTGTTGTGAATCAACTAAGTTGCTCCAAAGCTGTGTCTCACACTTCTTTCCTTTTACCTAGAGTTGTTCCGATTCCGAAACCATATCGGTGAGTACTGGAGCCAGTATCCTGAATCACCATGGTACACCTATAATAAGTGTTTATTTTCGGACTATTTTAGTCCAGCGCATCGCCGCCGCTGTGGAGTAGCACAGGACCTGGGTGACTCTTCCATAGTCATAAATGGAGAAGTAGCGCCGGTTACAATGTTCTTCCGCAAGACGCATGCAGTTCTGTTTATTAACTGCTAGAGCGTGAAACAAAAACAGCAGCGCGACAAATAAACTGCGTACCTGTGTAGTGCGTACGTGTGTCTCTGTTGGTAAAGTTTATCGTTAATTTGATACTCATTTTATCAATCAGGAGTCATGTAAACATGACATCATGTGCGTCTTTTCTGGTCAGTCGTCATGGAAACATGAAGCCCTGGCATTTGGACCAGAGTGAAAACAAACATATTACTGTATACCACCAGTATGTGTGAAAACGCTCACTTTGGCTTTTTAAATGAATTGTTATTCATTCCTAGATTTATATCTTTAATTTTTCAGTTGTGGCTGACTATCAAACTAGACAATAAAAGAAAGTTTAATGTTTTTCTTTTGCTGTATTTATTCATTCCTCACACACAGAGGATTTAACCTGAACCAGGCTTAACTCCTGAACTCCTATTATTACTCTCTCTCTCTCTCTCTGTGCGTGTGCGCGTGTGTGTGTGTGTGTGGCCTGCCAGTGAGCAATGGACATACGACAGTTCTTTAAAAGAAAAAAGACAGATTCAGGTGAGAGACTAGGGACAGTCCATAATGACCTCTGTCTTGTTTTTTGTTTTTTTGTTCTTCTGAAAAGTGTTAAGCTAAAGTAACAGCTAATGCAAACCAGCTATCTGTTGTTGTATCAAATTACTTATCTAGGCAATGGTCCCCTGCTTTTGTTTTTTTATTATTTATTTCGAACCTACAATGGAGAATACAGCTTCTCTTGTGAAAGGAATTTGTGATTTAAAAAGGTTTCTAAGCCCAATAATAATAATAATAAAGACATTTAAAATGACACGCCTCTGTGTGCCTTTTGATCATATCCTTAGAATCTGTAAATGGTCTCCATAACATTTTTGTGACATGACAAACTGACCTCAACTCTCCTGCCTACAATATATTTGTGTATGATTGTCAGTGCCAAGGGAAAGAGAGGGAGATGGAGAAGGAGAAAGGGAAAGGGAGAGCATGCAGGAAGAACCAGGTGAGGAAACAACAACAATAAATTGACATATAGTGAATAGTGGCAAGCAAAACAGTAACTACTCATACTCCTATACTAACTTATCGGCATTACGTAGCCTATATTACATTTACTTTTTGTAACATTATTTTACACCACATTTTTTCATAATAAAGGAGGAAAACAACAGGGAGTGTCCATAAGGGATGAGAGGGAATTGACTAGTGAAAGAAATGAAGAGACAGAGGGAGTGCAACATAGAGACCACCAAGCCAAAGCAGCAGAGACAGAAGAGAGCTGTTCAGACTTAGGGGATAAGGACACTGGTCCTAAACAGTTAAAGCTGTCTCAATACCCTCATACTCAGTTTGGCACACAAAAAAGAGCCATTCAAGAACCATTTTTTGTAAATAATTTACAGAAGATGAATTACATTTTGTTGTCCAAGTACCTGTTACATTGTTCAATGACAATAAAGTTGAATCTAATCTAACCAATCTGATGACTGTTGATACAAAAGGAGGCGTCGACCGTTAACTCTGTAACATGGAGTCAACGGTCAGGAAAACCAGCTGAGTGAAGAAGGTTTTGTGTTTGTTACAGGGGGCTGTCTGTGTGAACTCTCACAATTAAGCTGGTGCTCTGAAAAGGTCTCAAAAAAAAAAAGAAAAAAAATCGGGATTTTGGAGTTAGTTGAACCAATGTTAAAATGAGAAAGATATTTTTCAATAGACATATTTTTTGTTTTTGTGTGAAAAGAGGGTGGGTGGTGGCAGTGGGGCTCATTGGGTGCTCAGCACCCCTAAAGCTCTAATATCTTAAACAACGAACCAACACAAATGTTATATAATGGTATACATTTGGTAATGATTTAAGCCAGGACAAACTCAATAGGCTCATTTGAGATGAGAAAGTTCTGCACGGAACCGATCACTGGTGATCCCTGACATGTGTTTGCTGGTTAGAAATCTGTCAGACTTGCTATGATATTATGACCACTTCTGTCAAAAATACTCAGTGAGATCGAGGTGGCTGCAGTTGTAGCAGGCAGGTGGCGCAGTTGCTTTTTCCGAGTTTCGTGAACTGCAAGCACGATGGGAAATAGCTGGCTGACAACACAGCTTAATTTAATTAATTATGCTCATTGGCTTAAAGCGTGATCGGTTCTGCACAAAACTTGCCCATTTCAAATGAGCATAATGAAATGCATGCTGTTTTTCTTCAATCTTTGGATTGGATCATAAGCAGAAAATATTAAACATAAATAGCCTACTGTTACTCACATGTTGCATGTTTTAAAAATGCACTCTTTTAACAATTTAAAATATGTTTTCACTGTAATGTTCTAATTGCAAAATGGACCGCAGAAGATGAAAGTTGAGTTTTTAAATTTAATTTGATAGTGTAGTATATGTAAATGTACGACCCGGTAGAGGGGAGAACACATCTGTAACAAGTATGTGAACGCTGATAATTTTTTTTACATATAAACAAAGCATTTGTTTTTAGCCAAACTCAAACGGCCCACCTGTTGGCCAGTGACAGTAAACAGGTTTAAAATGGGCATGTAAGACAGCCTCTGTAGCACCCCCAGTTTCACCTACAGTCACCAAAATTGATACATATATAGTTCTTGTGAAGCCGGACAACTTTCATAATTATAGTCATTAGGTCCGCCCAACAGGAAGTCGGCCATTTTGGATTTTTTAATATTGCAGTCTCTGAACTTTTAAATACTCCTCCTAGGGGATTCATGAGACTGTCACCACATTCAAACAACATTATGCCAAGACATTGAAGATGCTAAATTGTGAAAATATTTTTTATCTATTGAACGGTGTAGCCATGGCAAGGCCATACATTTTGTCAGTCAGTGTCTCAAATCTTCTGTGTGCAATGTGTGATTTAGATCAAAATTGAGATGGTTTTTTTTAGACTTGGATGCTAATCAGATGGATATGACTATTTAGGAGCATGGTCATAGTGCCACCACCTGGCAGCAGACTTCAAAATAGTCCTCTTTTAGTTAAGATATTTAAATTGCTTCAAAACATTTTTAGAATAATGTCAAATGACAAAAGCAACATTGTGTCCACACTGCATTGCATAATTGCTTGCAGCTATATTCTCTTTTTCTTGTCTTGGAAACTTTTTATCATGCCTTGATCCTTTATTTTTGCTCATTTTCAAATTCCTTGTACATTTAGATTTTATCATTTTAACATTGTCCCAAACCCAGAGATTATCACATTTTAACAGAATATTTTCATTGTGCGAATCAAGCTATAATTCTGTCAAATTATGCAAAAAGAGTGAAAGTAATATTTAATTTTGTATGTGTAAGATACATAGACTGCTACCATGAAATTATTCTTAGCAAGACAGCGTAACAGGCCATTTTATTCCAAACATCTTTCAAATTTAATTCCATCACCATTATTTCCACCCCAGAATGGGATCAAATACAACACACAGTGTTGAGCTGTGGTGGAAATAACTCTGTGGTGGAAATGTTCATGATTGTCATAATTGTCCAAACATGTCTATCAAAGATAGACAAAATATATAATTACAAAAATATAATAATTAAATAAAATGTATTGAAGAAACACCCTCATGTGGTGGAGTTTTCTCCAATTGTGAAACTTAGTTGCATCATGATTATTTACATGTACATTTGCTGCTTTATATTTTGGTTCAGCCACTGGCCATCAGATCAAACAACAATCAAGATCTGCTTAAGGTTATTCCTCTAAACGCACACTCCAGCACCACTGCACATGTGCTCACCAGACCAGAGAACTAATTGGATTAGCCTGTAAAATCACAGATATGAATCCATAGGAAGATCTCCACAATGGATAAAAGACAGAAGGGAGCTTTCAGCCATTGGGGCGGTGTGTGTGTGTGTGTGGTCTGAGGGGGTAATAGGGCTAGATGAAGGACTCGGTGTGTCCAGAGGTCCAGGTTAAATGTGACATGGCGCTGTTTGGGTGTCCTGCTCACTGATCCGCTTTAATTGCCCATCATTAAACCCCACATTAGCCAATTGGGGGGTTGCAAGAGTGGGCACCAGACCATGGTGAAGAACTGCATGCTTTACTTGATTTAAATAACACAACTGTAGGGCCTCAAAATGTATTTGTGCAGGCAACACATTTTTAGAATATCAATGAGAAAATAAAATACTAAAGGTTATGTTTCCAACAATCAAGCATATTTTATACTAAAGATATCAGCTGTTTAAAGGCCATGGGAGTGGTTTGTGGATATGGTAGTTTATTTCAAGATCATGTGGGCTTTACTCATTGGAGTTCATTTGTGGCCGGCTGCCAAATCAAGACTATGAACAAGTTTGTAAACCAAGCCAATGTTTTCAAGCTTCAATCAACAAAGAAAGCAAATATGTGTTTATATTGGTGATACCAAAATTAGCTGTGCATGACTGATGGCAAAGCAGCCGAGGACTTTAATGACTTAGCAATAGTTGAACCTTCTTTTGGCTTACAAGCAGATTACAACAAAATTCGTAATGTTAGCCTATCTTTAACACTTTGTCCGGTCAGTAACTGCATTGCCTGATTCTCTTAAAGGGGTCATGTCCTGAGGAATCAAATTGTCCTTGATATTTTGACATAGAGGTCTTTCTACTATAAAAACATACTGTAAATTTCAGAACTCAAAACCTAACCTCTAATGCAATAAAAGCATTTATTTAAAATCAAGATGCAAAAACTCTCGTTCTCTACTTCCATGACTTCACTATGTCATTTGGGGGCACATAAATTCATGAGCACTTCTACAGCTCAAAACCATCAATGCCTACTTTTACATCAATGCACCCTTCGCCCCGTCCACTGGTGCTTCAGTTCATAAATTGTGAGAGAAGGATGAACAAGGCATATTGCGGCCTAACTATTCCTGAACACCAAAGGGGGCCCATCTGGACTATTTTCAATCATTTTTGTATTTAACCCTCTGGGGTCGACGGACGTGTCGGCGCATTCTGCTGGATTTTTCCGTAACTACAGTGGAAACAACATAAAATTCTCTGTCATTTTGGGGCATACAGATAAGTGTAAGAAATCATTAGAGACTATAAAGGGTCTACTTTTATTTGTGTACACTCACAATAACAAAAAAACTAAAGAAAATAAAAAGGGTGAGCTGTCAGCAGTCTCTGGGTTCGAGAGCATATATCTGAAACGCATCACAAAACTAACTGAATAACTGAAAAAATAACTGAAACTCTGTGAATACTTATCACACAAACATGACACATATGTCTAAAGAAAGCTTAAAATGTCATTTTTTTTTAAATAAAACAATTAAAATTTAAAACAAATATTCTCCTGCAATGTAATCTGTATGAAACAAAGCGATGTACAATTTCTCCTGGCTCAACTAATTATCACACCCACCGGCAGAGGGCTCTATTCATACGGTAATGTGATGAGGCAATCAATGCAAATAAAAAACGCCCCCTACTGTGCCTTAAAAACAAAGTTCCCTCACTTTTCTGCACATTTGGAAGATCTCACAATACACAAGTGATAAAACTCCTGGATAGTGACTAAGAGTTAACATTTTCCTCAGAAGAAGAGCGGGACTCCATTTGTATTTTGAAGAGTGACTTGATCCAACCGAGGATAACATTTCGGACAAGTAAGTCATTTAGTTTTCATTAGTTGACATGCTATTTTATATAAACATGTACATATTTTACTAGTGGGACTGTTTCCAGACTTGCCAGACAGGATTCAGAGTATTGAAATTTGAAATATGTCCTAATAGGCAAGTTTTAGTTCCTGCATAAGCAGGCATTTAAATTGTATGTTGTATGATATAAATATGATATGTAATATGATGTAAAAATAATATGAATGTTTAGATTATACTTTAACTAGTGTTTATGCTGCCTCATTATCATCAACAAAGCTTGTGCTTGCAAATATGTGTTCAGGTTAAATTAGTCAAATGCACATTAAATATGCCCATATTAGAAAATCAGCATAGTATAATGATTTCTGAAGGATTATGTGACACTGAAGACTGCAGTAATGATGCTGAAATTTCAGCTTTGATCACAAATTGCATTTTACAATATATTCAAATAGAAAACTGTTCTTTTAAATTGTAAACATAGTTCACAATATCACAGTTTTTACTGTATTTTGAATCAAATAAATGCAGTCTTGGTGAGCAGAAGAGACTTATTTTAAATGGTAGTGTAGGTCTAAAATTAAGTAAAGTCTTTATGTAAAGAAAATGTATAGTTAGATTATTTCTTTTAATTTAAAACTTTATTTTGATCATTAAGTCTCCTAACATTCATTCTCTTTCTGTCACATTCCTCATTGATAGGCACAAGGGAGGGGTCTTTTGTCTCCTCATGTGTGAATTACAATCAATATTCATGATAGTTCACGCATATTACCTTTCTAACACTAAAAGTGTCTTACAAAAGTTAAATGGCTATATTGTTTTGTATGAATGAGTGATCAGGATGGGTTTCACATCATTTTGTAGCAAAAACTCTTATTTCAATGACTTAAAAAAAATGTTTTTTTCAAAAACCATGCATAAACTTTATTTTCTCAAAAATACAAAGATGTACACATACTTGCTCACATATTAGTGTGCTGAATACAGCGTTATCAGACTTCAGCCATTAATGTGTTTTTAAGCAACTGAAAAAAGCACAAATGTCAAGGCATGTCAAAACTTCTCCAGGGCCCAAAACACCCTCAGATATTTGAGTTTCAAATATGGCTGATTTTGAGGGAGGATCAGTGGGAGTTTACATTGAAGTGCACCTAGATTGATTTGCTGCCAGTCAAGCAGGGGCATCAGGAGTTTTTTTTGAGGGGCTTGAGGTAAATCTACGGGGGGGTAATCATACAATTCAAGTATTTTTAAAAAAGTAACCGGTTCCAAATAAGAACTGGTTATTTCTTGGTTACCCTAACTCTTAGGTAACCAGTGAGGCCCTTAAGCATTTTAGTTCATGGGTTACAATATTCCCATTAAGATGTAATGGCCTGCAGGCTAACATATGGAGCTGGTCGAAACTTAGCAGGACAGCGTCATCTTCATCCCATGTATCTCACAATTCATGATCCTGCAACTTGAGCTGTTATATGATGATGGAAAGGCATCACACTTGAGAACATCAGCCCTTTGCCTCTCTTGATGTAATGAGCTGACCCCGAGAACAGGCCGCCTTTGAGCTGAGGCCAAGTCATCTGAATCCACTCTGCCCAAATGAGGGCTTCGCTTTCAAAGCAGATCTGCAGAGGTCCAACCCCAGCACCCCCACATTGTGTGAGGGAACAGGGGAAAGGGACACAAGATCTTCTAAACTAGCACAGAAGTGATAAATAATTTCTAGTGAATGATGTTTGTATGCTCATCGTGATCGCATCTGAACATTACGATTTACGATTGTTGCTTACAGTCGCAGTGATTAAACATAAAATTCATGATTGACTTTTGTAGCCATGAGCTCTTGATGCTATAATGGAAAAATGTGTTTGAGTGAGCGCATTTTTTGTCAATAAAGTAAGTGTAGAAACCAGCCTATGAGTGCTGTGATTATGGGTTCCAGAGATAATACTGTCTGGAAAATGGCAATAGATGAAAACAGCATGCACTGGAGCTGACATGGACTCCACAAGTTTGCGCAAAACCTGATGATCATGTTTTATAGCATGATTTTAGAATATTCCAAAAAGCATCTTTTGTGCTTCAATGGAAGAAAGGAAATCTGACCTTTTGACATCAACGTGGTCAATGTCACAAATTTGCTTACATATGACAAGTGACATACAAATATTGCTTTTAAATAAAAACTTGTATTTATATACAATCAATATTCATGATAGTTCACGCATATTACCTTTCTAACACTAAAAGTGTCTTACAAAAGTTAAATGGCTATATTGTTTTGTATGAATGAGTGATCAGGATGGGTTTCACATCATTTTGTAGCAAAAACTCTTATTTCAATGACTTAAAAAAAATGTTAATACATGTGGGTAAGTCCCACATTTTCCTGCTCTAATTAACGGCGGTCATGCTATTCCACATGTAAATCCAAAAGTCATCACTGTGAGCATAATATATTACAATTGAATCAACAATTGAATTGAATCAACAGGGTATGGGAAGAGAGTCACTTTCACGCAGTCCGCCTGCACAGCAGAGTCCTTCTGATGTGGTCTGGCTCCTAGTTCACACGCTAAACTCAATCCACACATTACACTCATATATTTCCAAACAAGAGGGACACAGAGGAAATTCAAGCACTCGCTTTTTGTGTTGACGCACATCAAGGTCTGCCAAACGCTATAGACCACATTCTATTGTGCCGTGATGCTGATTTTGTCATATTGAGGATGACTGATTGATTTGGTTTGAAACCCAAACAAATCAATTATCAATCACATTGCTCGCCTCTGGCCCCTCTGCGCTGTATGAGTTTCAACACTCTTGCAGTCCAACACTTTTGAAAAAATAGCAAACACTTGTTGTCACTGTGAGAATGTTGAGATTTGATGGAGGCGTTCTGACTAAAAGAGGCAGAACATATGGTTTACATCATACTCATTCTAATATGATTTTTTATTCTTTTTCATTTTATAGTGCTTGCAAGCGCTTCTTCTCTACAAATTTCGGCAGTTAATTTATCCTGAATCGTTTAACGTACAGATTCCACTTAAAGCTAAAATTTGTTAGCTTTGACTTTTAGAGTTTAAAAATATCGCCTTGACTTGCATCGATAGAATGGTCAACATTTGAAATGTAACTGACGGTGATGACTGGTTTGTTATAGTTGCATAATGAATTGCTATTAGTCTTTCTTTCATTCTATTTAAACAAATATTGTCGTGGCAAAGACTGCACACTAAGTACACAAAGTGCAACCTGATCACACTTGAAGTCTGCATTTTGTTTCCCAGAGTTCCAGTACCGTAAAATCAGCCACATTATGCTGGCTCACTGACAATCAGACATTTTCGCATCAGCTCCAGTATGTGGTGGTGTGACCGGAAGTGGGTTGTGTCAGCAGCGTAGGATAACTGGGTTCGAATCCTGCATTAAAACCAGGAAATATTTGCATTTGCTTAATCCGTCACAAGCGTGATTCTGAGGTTGCATTTTTCCTCTAACTTTAACTTTTTACTCCACTGATTATTAGGTTTACATTTGGGTTTTCCGTTAGGGGGGTACAGTTGAAAATACATGCATTCATCTTCACTGTAATTCAACCTGTACAGCTGAAAATAACTCACATATGGTGCCCCTCCATGGACATTACACATGAAAAATTAAGCTCACACATGGCCATATGCCCAACAACACTTACCGCTTTCGCCACAGGGGGAAGTGTTTAGAATTTTGTTAAAGGGATAGTTCACTAAAACAATTACAATTCTTTCATCTTTCTCTCACCCTCATGCCATCCCAGATTTCTTTCTTCAGCAGAATACATTTTAAGAAAAATACAAAAAATATCTTATCTCGTTAGGTCCTTAAAATGCAAGTAGATGGTGATCAGACTTTTGAAGTTCCAAAAATCACAGGCAGTCAGCATTAACGTCATCCATACGACTCCATTGGTTAAATGAATGTCTGCTGAAGTGAAACAATCACTTTTGGTGTGAAAAAGATCAATATTTAACTACTTTTTAACTATTAATCACTGCTTCCAGCAGTATGCACATTCATGAGAAGGTGGAGTTCATGCGGTCTCTCGTGTGACGTATTCACGTTGGCATGTCACAGACGTAATCTCTTTTTATTTCGGTTGGACCTCCAAGACAAATGCATCAATGTGAGTAAACAAACAGATACAAATACAGATCTAAACCAAAACCAATGAAGGTTCTGTACAGTGCTCCTCCTACTCAGTTGTGAACAATGCTGCTCTTCCGGGTGTGTCACATGTGCGTCTGCATCACGCGCATTCTGCTGCTGAACAGAAGCAATGTTTTATAGTTAAAAAGTACTTAAATAGTGATCTTTTTTATAGACCTGAAGGTGCAACTGATGAACATATATATATATATATATAAATTTTTTGTTAATATATTTGCTTATTCCAATCATATTTGGAAAAAATATTTACCTATATGAAAATGACGTTTTTTGTATTATTTTGAAATATATGTTGCATATACTGTGTGTACAATATGTGACCTTTTTATATCAGAAAAAATATGTCATCATATGGTTATTGCTTACATTCAAGTCAAGTCATTTTTATTTGTATAGCACTTACACAATATATATAGTTTCAAAGAAGCTTTACAGGAAATCATACTGGACAAGCTCCTGTCCAGCCCAATGTTCGACTCTCACTGCTGTGTGTCTCTGAGCAATGACAACTTACTGCAGCTTGTGCCAACCAGAAGGGCCGTATTATGGTACTGTGAGGCCCTGGGGCTCACCAATCCACAGGGCTCTTGCCAGTTGTCGGGCAGGGGGATGACCACGGAACTGTCTTACTCTATGACGATGTGCTAGACCAGGGGTTGAGTACCTATGTCACGCGTGCCAGCATTGGCACGCGGAGGGGTAATCACTGGCACACCAGCAACGGCAAGAGAGGAACAGAATATTTCATTTTAATATTAATTCCGCACCTGCATTCCAATCAACATCTTTATGAAATCCCTCCTCATGATTACACAGCATGTTTTTATGAGCTGAATCGGAGGCTAAACACAAAGTTAAAATGTGGGCGAGACTGCAGTATACCCAACAGACTCACGCAGTGCGTGCAAGCCATTTGCGCATCACAAGCAGGTAGCGCTTCACTTTCTGTTAATTGCTTCAGTCAGACTGTGCGGATGACAGCCTACATTCCGTGTTTCATTTGTTTTATCTTGCTTTCAGAACAACACGTAATGCAATTAGAAAATCCCCACAATTAATCCGTAAGATTTCCACTGGTGTTGTACAGAGAAACACCCCTGGGCGCTTCAGCAGCAGAGTATATTTTCTAATAAGAAAAAAAGAGCATATTTTCTCTAAAATAGAATATTTCCTACTAAAAGAGTGGCACTTACGAACGTCTTTTTCAAGATGGCTTTTAGTTTGTGTGTTTTTCCTGGTTGCAGTCGCTATCTCTCCGCTTCTGACGGCCATGATCGCTGTCTCACGTGTTTGGGTGCTACACACCCGTGTGTGGCATTCGTGGATACGTTGAATACGTTGTGGTCGCAGCTTTACTTCGTCAGAGGGAAAGCCACCCCAGTGGTTTTAACAGGTAGCCAATATAATGATGATAAAATGGGGCTAATATGATCATATTACTTGGTTCTCGTCAGCACTCTGGCTGCTGCATTTTGAACCAATTGAAGTTTATTTATTTATCTTGCTGGACATCCTCCCAGTGATGCATTACAATAATCTAGTCTTGAGAGCATATGCCATAATTTTGCAATATTTCTTAGGTGGAAGAATGCTGTTCTACAAACATTGGTAATTTGATACCAATTTGGCCTGTTGGCTTACGTCGTCATTGGCGACTAAGGCCTACGGCACTGCTGGACGCACCGCCTCTGCCCTGTACGCCATGGCACTCATGCAGGTGCACCAAGCCAAGGCACTTAAAGAACTGCACAAGGATAGTCCTGACTCAGGATTAATGCAGGAGCTGCGCTCAGCGACCGATCACACCCTCCGGGTGACGAAGGTCACTGCACGGTCTCTCGGGCAGGCGATGTCCACCATGGTGGTCCAGGAATGCCACTTTTGGCTCAACCTGGTCGGCTGACATGGTTAGATTCCTTGACGCCTTATCTCCCAGGTCGGCCTGTTCGGCGACAGCGTCGGAAACTTCGCACAGCAGTTTTTGATGGTAAGGAAGCAGATGGAGGCCATTCAGCCCGCACCCCGTCTGCTCATTGCCAAGGGCGGCCCCCTGAAGAGGTAAAACCGGCTCTGCCACAGCCCGCCCCAGTGGGCCGGCCTCAGCGTGGAGCCACCTGTAGGATGCAGACACCACCCGTCTCACGGCCGCCAAGAACCCGAGGAAGTCCGGAACCTGTACTTCAGGAGCTTCCTGCCTCCGCGTGCCCCGATGCGGCACAAATCTGCCCCCGATGTGATGGTCTCCACGGGTTATGAGGATGAACTTCTTCCTCTCCCGTCCCAGGCTGTTCCAGGAGTGGTCACAACATCCCTGGACTCGACACGGCCACAATTGTCACCTCAGTCTCAGCCCTGTTGCGAGGCTTTGCCTGCCGTTATGTCCGACACGGTTGTTTCCTTGGTCCCCCTTGCATGGAGCTTAGGGGTGTGGCTCGTGCTGCCCAACCTGTCGCGATGGCTGATCAGGACTGTCCGACTCGGCTATGTAATTCAGTTCGCCAGGCGCCCGCCCAGGTTCAACGTGTCCACTTCAATATAGTGAGAGCCGAGAACACCGTTGCACTGCGCACGGAGATCGCGTCCTGCCTGTTTCTCCAGCTGAGATAAGGAAGGGGTTTTACAGCCCCTACTTCACCGTACCCAAAAAAGCCGGCGGACGCTTACTTCCATGTCTCGGTCCTTCCTCGACACAGAACGTTCCTTCGGTTTGCTTTCCAGTACAACGTCCTCCCCTTCGGTCTGTCTCTGTCACCTCGTGCCTTCACGGAGATTGCAGAGGCACATCACGATGTAGTGGACGGTAAATATTTGGGGAAGTACGACTTGATTGTCAAGTTCCTGAGAGGCGTGAGGAGGTTAACCCCCCCCCCAGGCCGTGCCTCGTTCCCTCGTGGGACCTCTACATGGTCCTTCGAGGCCTATGGGGAGCTGCATTTGAGCCCCTAGAGTCAGTTTAGCTAAAGGCGCTCTCTTTTAAGACTGCCCTCCTGACAGTGCTCACCTCCATTAAGAGTGTAGGGGACCTGCAGGCATTCTCTGTCAGCGAACCGTGCCTGGATTTCAGCCAGGGTTACTCTCGTGTGATCCTGAGAACCCAACCAGGCTATGTGCCCAAGGTTCCCACGACTCAGTTCAGAGATCAGGTGGTTTACCTGCAAGTGCTTCCCCAGGAGCAGGCAGACCCAGCCTTGGCGTTGCTGTGTCCAGTGCATGCTTTGCAAATCTACTTGGATCACACACACAGAGTTTTAGAAGCTCAGAGCAGCTCTTTGTCCGCTTTGGTGAACAGAGGAAAGGAAGCACAGTCTCCAAACAGAGGATCACCCACTGGGTCATTGATGCCATCACTATGGCATATCACGCCCAGGACGTGGCACACCCTGCAGGGCTACCCATTCTACCAGGGGTGTAGCGGCCTCCTGGGCTCTGATCAACAGCTCCTCTCTAGCAGACATTTGTAGAGCAGCGGGCTGAGCAACACTTTTGCGAGGTTCTACAAATAACCGGGTTGAGATGGTTTCGTTCCATGTGTTGTCAGGTTCAAACAGTTAGGTTTCAGGAAAGCTGGCCGGGGGTACAGCTCTCCTTTGAGGTGAAGATGTGCTCTCCTTATCCTAGTCGCGTTCACAAAAGTGTGGACCCTGGATGTCCTTCTTCCTTAGCCCTCTTGATCGTGAGTTTTCTGAGAAACTTGCAGCCGGCCCAGTATGTGTGTCATTAGGCCCTGTACTGGGGTAGGTGCACCACATGCATTCGTTATCCCATTGATAGCCCTGTGTGATGTAATTTCCGCAAATGGGTTTCCCGTTGGTAAACCACGTCTTTCTTGGGCAGAGGCCCCTCTGTCCCCGTTCACCGTGTTTGTAGTAATTCCTTGCCCTTCGGGTTGGATCTACCATGGGACCCTCCCACATGACGTACTTCCGACCAGACTCGGTAAGACCATGTGTCGTATTCCCACACTAAAGCCCCCCCCCCCCCTCCGGCCAGTGTGTGGTCTCCTTGGTGTCCTCCTCTTTGGTCACAATGTCAAGTGAGTGACAGAAAGGGAATTTTTTTGGTTACTGATGTAACCTCAGTACCCTGATGGAGGGAATGAGATGTTGTGTCCCTCCTGCCACAACACCTAACTACCCGCTTAATCGGCCTGGGACCTTGTCTCGGCTCCTCAGTGCGAAACCTGATGAGTGTTTGCATTCCAGCTCCTTATATACCTGTATGTCCGAGGGAGTGGCATGCAAATTCCACTCGCCAATTTTCATTGGCCTTTTCTCAAAGATCAGAGATGTCTGGAGCTCCCAGGAGCGACCCCTAGTGTCACTACATCGACACAACGTCTCCTTCCCTCCATCAGGGAATGGCGGTTACATCAGTAACCAAGATGTTTTCTTTCATTGAAGCACTTTAGATGCTTTGAAAATTCACTTTTCACTCAAATTGTTTAATATAATTTGTAATGAAAAATAAACTATTAAATTAGAAAAATACAAAATAGAAACATTTTCGCCAGGGGAAAATCGCATACATTTGCATGGGGGTGTTGTCGGCACATCCTTTGATAACGAAAATAAAAAATGGCACTCCATGTCAAAAATGTTGCCGACCCCTGTGCTAGATGGACGGCTTTCCCTGTTGCACACCATCTCCGTGTTTATATCACCATCTCCCGTTGAAGGTGTGCATTTACATGCACTCCTCCCGCGAATGCCGCTGGAGGAGAAAAGGGTGCTGGATGCCGCATGGAGCATAACTGAAATTAAATTATATTCATGTGCGACATATAGCTGTCCTCTTCATTGGCTCAATTCACCATAATGGTAACCCCCAAAATTTCAACATAAAAGGAACTCTTCTAAATCTCAGCAAAATAAAACATTAAATCCTAACAAGTATCCCCTTTAATATTCATTTTGCACAACACATAAAATAACATTTTATTTTATTACATTTATCACATTTTCGCTATTGAGCCCCATGCAAAGCATGCTGGGAAATGGAAATCCCCTGCCCAGTTTCATCAATGCTACATTGGTCCTGTCCCAAATAACATGCTCAACCCTTGCCGTCCTTTTCGAGTCCAAACTTTGGTAACGTAAGCGAGTGCAGACTGATGCAAGTCCACAAGGGTGCTAAAAGTGTGCATTTGGGACAGACTTCAAGACTTTAATCAGATGTTGTTTTTTATATAAGTTTTTTATTTATTATTATTATTATTATTGAATATATATATATTCAATTATATTTATATATATATTTGAAAAGTCAAGTCTTTGATATAGAAAAGGTCAAGGAACACACATTAAACTAACTCTTGACTATTTGTGTCATGTTCACTGTTGTCTTTTGTTTTTGTGCTTTTATGTTGAAGTTTAGTTTAGTTCCTGTTTCCTGTTTGGTTTTTGTAGTCCTTTGTAGTTTCATTTTATGATTAGTTCTCATTCCCTGATTGTTTCCCCAGGTGTTCCTCATTCCCTTGTTTGTTCCTTTTAGTATTTAAGCCCTTAGTTTTCTTGTTTGCTTTGTTGGTTCTTGCATGTGTTACTATGCTCTGTGCCAGTTTTCCTTTGTTTTCCTTTGTTTTCCTTTGTTTTCCTTTGTTTTCCTTTGTTTTCCTTTGTTTTCCTTTGTTTTCCTTTGTTTTCCTTTGTCTTGAGTTTTCACTAATAAAAGCTGCACTTAGATCCGCATTCTCTGCCTGCCTTCGTCACAGAAGAATCAACCTCAGATAGATCTAGCAGCAATCTTCCTCCAGTTGAGCCGGGCGAACCTCCCTTTAATTGAATACTCACGTATGTTTTGCACCATTGCCAGATGCACTGGATATGCGGACCGACACCTTAAGTCCATCTACCAGATCGGCCTCCTTGCCCAAGGATGGGAGGAGTTTCCGGAGACTGGTGAGTACACTTGGATGGCGTACGTGGATATGATTTTGGAGGGGTTTGCTCCTGAGGGTACTCTCAACGAGCCAACGGCCAACGAGCCAACACCCACGTCTGCCACGGCCAACAAGCCAACGCGCACGCCTGCCACGGCCAACGAGCTAGAAGTCTCGTCCATCCCAGAGCCAGCGTTGCCAGCCTCGTCCGTCCCAGAGCCAGCATTGCCAGCTTCGTCCGCCCGGAGGAAGAGAAGAGGAAAGGCTTCTGCTCCCCAGTCTCCGCCTGCCACGGTCAGCGAGCCAAAGCCCACGCTTGCCACGGTCAGCGAGCCAGCGCCTGTAGCCTCGACCGTCCCAGAGCCAGCGCCTGTAGCCTCGACTGTCCCAGAGCCAGCGCCTCCCGAACCTCCCAGGGCTCAGCCTCCAAGATCTCCGCCTCCCAGGGCTCCACCTCCCAGGGCTCCAAGGACTCCACCTCCCAGGGCTCCGCCTCCCAAGCCTTCCAGGGCTCCGCTCCCCGAGCCTTCAACAGCTCCGCCTTCCAGGGCTCCGCGTCCCGTGCCTTCCAGGGTGCCGCCTCCTGAGCCTACCATGGCTCCGTCTCCAGAGCCTTCCACGGCTCCGCCTCCCGAGCCTCCCTCAGCTCCGCCTCCTGAGCCTTCTACGACGTCGCCTCCTGAGCATTCCACGGCTCCGCTTCCCACGGCTCCAACTCCTGAGCCTCCCATGGCTCCGCCTCCCACGGCTCGGCCCCCAGAACTCTCCATGACTCCGCCTACTACGGCCCTGTCTCCAGAACCTAATACGGCTCCGCCTCCTGAGCCTTCCATGGATCTGCCAACTGAGTCTTCCACGGCTCTGTCCTCCATGGCTCCGCCACCTGAAACTTCCATGGCTCCGCCTACCACGGCTCTGCACTCGGAGTTCTCCATGGCTGTGGTCCTGAGGCCGACTCCCAGACCTCCCGAACCTGTCCTTGCCCTGTGGCCAGCTCCCAGGCCTCCTGAACATGTCCCTGTCCTGTGGCCACCTCCCAGGCCCCCTGACCCGGTCCCTGTCCTGTGGCCTCCTCCCAGGCCTCCTGACCTGGTCCCTGTCCTGTGGCCGCCTCCCTGGCCCCCTGACCCTGTTCCCGTCCTGTAGCCTCCTCCCAGGCCTCCTGACCCGGTCCCTGTCCTGTGGCCTCCTCCCAGGCCTCCTGACCCGGTCCCTGTCCTGTGGCCTCTTCCCAAGCCTCCTGACCCGGTCCCTGTCCTGTGGCCTTCTCCCAGGCCTCCTGACCCTGTCCTGTGGCCTCCTCCCAGGCCCCCTGAACCAGTCCCTGTCCTGTGGCCGCCTGCCTGTCTGCCCCTTGTGCCCCCTTGGACTGCCTGTCTGCCCCTTGTACCCCCTTGGACAGCCTGTTTGCCCCTTGGACTGCCCGTTTGCCTCTTGTGCCCCCTTGGACTGCTTGTTTGACCCCTTGGACAATTAGTTTTTTGTTTTTCTTTTTTTTTTTTGCTTTTTGGAGTGTCTGGAATCCGCTCCTTAAAGCGGGGGCTCTGTCATGTTCACTGTTGTCTTTTGTTTTTGTGCTTTTATGTTGAAGTTTAGTTTAGTTGCTGTTTCCTGTTTGGTTTTTGTAGTCCTTTGTAGTTTCATTTTATGATTAGTTCTCATTCCCTGATTGTTTCCCCAGGTGTTCCTCATTCCCTTGTTTGTTCCTTTTTGTATTTAAGCACTTAGTTTTCTTGTTTACTTTGTTGGTTCTTGCATGTGTTACTATGCTCTGTGCCAGGTTTCCTTTGTTTTTCTTTGTCTTGAGTTTTCCCTGTTTTTACTAATAAAAGCTGCACTTAGATCCGCATTCTCTGCCTGCCTTCGTCACAATTTGTTTTTATACAATAATTCCAATCAACACACTGACAATAAAGCATTCGAAAATGTAATCAAGAACCTCTGGAAAAAAAAAGCTAAAATATAACAAAACAAAACCCCATCTTTTTAAATATTTAGAGAACGAATAAAAATGACACAAGCACCTGGATGGTTGCATGAAGGTGTTTAAAACAGTCAAATGAATAGAAAATAGAACATACCTATCACACACCACCATAGATCATAAAATACACACAGCCACACTTCTGTTGGTATATATATTGCTGGTAGAACAAATGATGCAATATCAATAAATATAAGCAATCTTACAAGCTACAGATATGTACAGTACAGGACAATACTCTCTTGTGCCTTAATATATTAGAGACAATTATTGAGACAATTATATAAAAATCCTCATTGAAAATAATGTACACTACAATAAGGTTTAGTGTTGGATTACTTAAAGAACGTAAAACTTAAAAAAAAAAACTTAATAAAATAAGGTTTTGAAACAGGTATGCACATCAGACTAAGTGATACTTTATACAAAAGATAAGAAAGTGATACGTAATTGCCAATCAGAAAAAACTGTTATTGAAATAAATATTTAATCCGCAATTGACATTGCTTCGTCTGCCATGTTTTTTCCTAAAGCACGGAAACTCCAGTTCGCTGTGATTGATCGAGAGTATCTGCAGCGGGGACTGTTGGGTAGTAGTCCGCTGTGGGCCAAAGGGCGCATTGAGGGCACAAAAGGGCCACTCGTGAGCACCTCTGAATGCAACATTTTAAAAATGGCACACTCAGCAAATAAAGGTCACAAGACTCAAGTCCACATTAAGTGTGCCAGTTGGGACAGGGCCTTTATCACCACAAAAGTGTTCATGTTGTCCCAACTCAAATGGATTAAGTAAGCTTCCATTTTACACATTTAAATGGATTCAATATCATCAAGTTGTGACAAATGTTCTGAAATTGTGTAGCTTTTGTTAATTTTGAATTGAAGAACAGCAAAAAAAAGTTTTAGTTTTCTGTCAGGACTATAATTTGTCAGATAATTTTTTTTCTTTCCTTTTTTTTAACAAAGCATGTCATTTATTGTTATTATTAGTATTATTTTGGTTCTCATTAGGGGTCCCTTAACTCTTATGAGTGTCTGGCCACCTCCCATTGAGTTCAACTAATTCTTTCTTGAATTCTACACAATTATTATTTAATGTTATTTCCGTATCTCCAGTATTTACTTGTACGTTTAAGATTTTCAACACAGATTTTTATTTTTATTTGTGTTTAACCCCATTGGAGCTGTTATGTATTTATGTTCTAGACATACTCTTTCTGTTTTGTTCACCCACTCCCCCAACACACAAGCAGGTGTCACACCCACATTCTGCTGCATGGCGGAGGGTACAGGCAGCCGGCTAGATAAAGTAAGCTCTCTTCCTGTGTGAGGTTAAATTTTGTGCCAGTTCTCAGCTCGCTGCTGCATCGCTCTAACCACAGCCAGCTGTCGTAAATGCTGGTCTGGGAACAGTATCCCTTGCCAAATCCAGACTTCAACCAATACAGGCAAAACCACACAACTGCTCATAGATCAGCATGTGAGGGTAACATCTAACAACATCTCCTCACGTTGGCAGAGGTATGTGTGTGGTTAGACGTCCAGGTGCTCCTTAGAGCAAACACTTTGAGAACCTCCGTAAGTCTCTGGTCTCATGTGTAATCAGATCATATGTCATTTCAAGTGCTGAGGTGTTGCCGTTGAGACAGTGGTTTGAGATCGTAATCGTTGATGTTCCTTCCCGTCTATGAACCCCCTGAAGTGGCCTATTATCTGTAAGCATCTTTTTAAAACAATGCTGCTATTTATACGGCCTGTCCTCAAGTAAAGATGGTGAGCTTTTATCACTTAGATTGTGAAGTAATATTACACTCTTAGTACTTTGAGGTTTAAAATGTGGTAAATTATGTTTGTGTAGAATGAAGAAATTGATTTCCATGATGATTTGCTGTTTTAAAGATGAACCTCTATATCATTATACAGCTGAAAGACTGTAAATACTGTCATCCTTTTTTTTTTTTTGCATCCCGAATTAAAGCCAATGACTAGAAGTTTAATGAAGAGTGTTATGATTTCCATATCAAAATGAAAATTCTGTCATTATTTACTTCCCACAATGTTTGGTTTCAAAACTGTATTACTTTCTGTCTCCTGTGGAACACAAAAGTGCTAGTCACTCTTTTACTTTAAGCTTTCAAAAGGACGCAAAAGCACTATAAAAGTATTATTAAAGTCATCCACTAAATTGAGTTTGTTTCTTACACAAAGTTATCGTATGGTCTAAGACAGTGGTTCTCAACCGGTGGGTCTCCCGGGGGCACTTGAGTAGGCTACGATGGAAGGGAAAAAAACTGGGAAAAAAAATGTTTTGGGCACATTTTTTTTATCACTAAACTACTGTCATAAAAAGTTATAGTTTTGTATATACATAACTCCTGAATAAAAATTAAATTGTGTTTGGACTGATTTAAAAAAAAAAGTTTTGAACAAATTTGATTGGTTTGTCGATAGTGAGCGCAAATGCAGGTTATAAGCATAAGTGGTTTCATTAAGCGAGTCATTGAGTCGTTCATTCAAACGATTCGTTCAAACGGCCGATTCATCAAGAATGAGACAGATGTTTGTGAATGGGTCATTGAATCTTTGACTCAACCGATTCGTTCACAACACTGAATCATTCAAAACACGATTGAATATTGCTATGCTAAATAAATAACAATACATTGTTGTAACAGCAATATCTCCAAGTTTTGTTTTTCACTGTAAAAATGTCATGATTTGCCAATGCAAAGAGATTAGCACTGATTATAACACAAACAAATCATCCTCCTGGCGGCTTTTTTTTTTTGTCAAAAGCGACAAATCCAGCGACTTTTACTGGTGTTTTTGGAGACTCGAAAGCATGAATCACTCTGCAGTTAGGCCTACTGTGCTCAACAAACAGCGGGTGCTGCCATGAGCCCCTCTCCCGTTCAAAAGCACTCACAGGCGGTCAGTCTCTCAGTAGCCTCGCGCAGCAGTCAGAGCAGAGAGGAGACACACACCCCTCCGCGTCCAGGCTGCAAATGAATCGCGCATGCGCATGGCCGCCGCCGTTCCCGCCCTGGCTTACAGAGCGGGGTATAAATGTAAATGTTCACTCACTCTCACACAAAAATAAATCACTGTATTTAAATTGACTCACGACATAGCTTTCCATTCACTCTAGTCTAGTCTCTTGCCAAGTTCGCTTGTGCCAGCTCTCGCTAGTCTTATCATTCTCGATTTATATAGGCCTTTACTACAAAACCCCAACATTCTTTTTAAAGACTAAACCCACAAACATTCTTTTTTAAGATTAGATCAAATCTCAGCCCTAGCCAGTATTTTTTTTTTAACTGCTAGGCAGTAGCTACACTTAGCTTAAACTACCCACACGACTAAGACACACACACACACACACACACACACACACACACACACACACACTGACGAGGACTACAATCGTTAAGTATTAAAATAAAATCTGAATTGTCTGCAAAATAATTATTTTGTTAGTTTAATTAAAGATTGTGCCTAAGTCCCGACTGATTAGCCCCTGATACGTCTCTCAACATACACCACACACACAGTTACATATTGCCTAAACTTTATTGAAAACACATCAAAATGGAGAAATTTCTTGTGAGGACCAACAAGCCAACCGACGCACCACCAGCTGCAAAAAAGCTTCGAAGGTACGATGAAGCATACCTGCAATTTGGGTTTGCAGTCACGGCTGATCTGAGACCTCAGTGTGTCGTGTGTGCCGAGGTGCTGGCAAACGACAGTATGAAGCCCTGCAAATTAAAAAGGCACCTTGAAACAAAGCATGCTGGCATTAAAAATAAACCAGCTGAATATTTTAAAAGAAAGCTTGATGGCCTCCATCAGCAACAGGCAACCATTTCAGTGCACAGCACTGTGTCTAAACAGTGTTTGGAGGCATCGTATGTAGTGGCCAAAAGGATCGGTAAACTGGGTAAACCGCATACAATCGCTGAGACTCTCATTTTGCCGGCAGCGCAAGACATGTGCAGAATAATGATAGGCGATAGTGCAGCAGCCAAACTTCGGTGCAGTACCACTGTCCAATGACACAGTCGCTAGGAGAATTGTAGACATGTCCAATGATATCAGAGAGCAACTGATAGAGTTCGTAAAAAGAGTCCTTACTACGCGCTGCAGCTGGATCGAATCCACTGATATTGCTGGGCAGGCACAGCTCCTCACCTATGTCAGGTATCTGCGGGGCAAGGCGATTGAGGAGGATGTCCTGTTTTGCCGGCCTCTTCAGTCGCACACTACAGGAGAAGCCATTTTCAATGTCCTTGATATTTTTATCCGTGAAAATGGTTTGGCTTGGGACCGATGCGTTGGCCTATGCACGGATGGTGCGCAGGCAATGACGGGGCGTGAGCGTGGCCTAGCTGCTCGCGTTCAGCAAGTAGCTCCACTTGTGAAATGGACACATTGCATGGTCCATCGCGAAGCACTAGCTGCTAAAAAAATGCCGCTTCTCTTTGACTCCGTGCTGAACCAATCCGTGAAAATAATAAATCTCATCAAATCACGGCCGCTAAACTCTCGCTTGTTTGGGGTCCTCTGCCAGGAGATGGGGTCAGGGCACGAACAGCTGCTTCTGCACACTGAAGTTCGCTGGCTCTCCAGGGGGCGTGTGTTACAGCGGTTGTATGAGCTGCGAGAGCGGTTGTATGAGCTGCGAGAGGAGGTGAAGTGGTTTTTGACAGAAATCAAATCAGATCTGGCGAAGCATCTGGATGACACTATGTGGCTTGCGTCTCTGTCCTATTTGGTCGATATATTTGACCGCTTGAATGGCCTCAACCTGTCTTTGCAAGGCCGCGAAACTCATATTTTGCTCCTTGCAGATAAAGTGCTCCTTCACACAAAAACTAGACCTCTGGCATGGCCGCATCAGTCGAGGGAACTGCGACATGTTCCCCAGCCTTGCAGACTTTATCACTGATGCAGGCACGTCACACGATTTCTCCTCCCTATTTCAATCAGCGTCTGAGCACCTGTCAGCAATGAGAAAACAATTTGCGACGTACTTTAAAGAGGATTATCGCTCTTATGCGTGGGTTCGAGATCCGTTTGTGTGCAGCAAACAAGCTATCAATTGATATGCAGGAACAGCTTATTGAGCTGAAGAGTGACAGTAGACTGAAGGAACTCTTTAGCTCCTGCCCTCTTTCGTCATTCTGGGCAGCATTGATGCAGGAATACACTGAACTCTGTGACGTCGCCTTGAAGATTCTCCTTCCTTTCGCGTCGACATATTTGTGTGAGGCAGGATTCTCAAAAATGACTGCACTCAAAACGAAATACCGCAATCGTGCACAAATCGAGGATGATTTGAGGCTATGTTTATCAAACATTGAGCCAAGAATTGAGGATCTTTGCAAGGCAAAGCAGGCTCAGGTCTCACATTAACATCACCTACCAGCAAGCTTCTGTAAAAATGCAGATGATGCCTACTATTAGGCCTAGTAATAATAAAAATAATAAAGCATAAATTAATATCAGAGGTCTGGTGCCAATTCCCAATTATAGCAATAGCCTAGTAATGATAATAGGCCTACTGATGATGATGATAATAATAATAATAATAATAATAATAATAATAATAATAACAACAATAAAGCATGTAACCTCATATAATTATATAGCAATTGCCTAGTAATGATAATAGGCCTACTGATGATGATAATTATAATAATAGTAATAATAATAACAACAATAAAGCATGTAACCTCATATAATTATATAGCAATAGCCTAGTAATGATGATAGGCCTACTACTACTCATAATAATAATAATAATAATGCCTGCAAGCTCACATTAGAAGTCTGGTGCTACTGCCAATTATAATAATAATAATAATAATAATAACAACAATAAAGCATGGGGCGGGGCGGGGGGCACTGGGGCCCCAACTGCAATGAACCAGCTTTGGGGGGGCCCAGCTTGCAAAAGGTTGAGAAAGTCTAAGAAGACTTGGAGTAAAGTGCACAAGTCATCTGGACACTTTTATTGTGGTTTTGCTTCCTTTCTGATGCTTGAAAGCTTTAGTACCCATTCAATATAATTGTAAATAATTTTCTGTTTTGAATAAACTATTCCTACAAAGAGCACATACACACAACCAAAGCTCAGGCATGTGACCCGACAGGCATATACAATCGAGCTGTAACTCACCACAATAATGATAACAACATCTCAATGAGAAAAATTATGCAACATTTTAGATATGGGTGGCGACACTGAAAACTTAAAATAGCTTCAATTAAAACTCGCCAAGATGCTGCAATTGTTGCAAATCAAGTCAGCATCTATTAATAATATTTCTATCAGAAAGACTTGAAGACTTCAGTTAAGTTGTCATTATATTTATTTGATGACTAGTATGGAACAGGAATGTAATGTCTCTTTTTGGCCTGAGCCCGTCTGGCGGTCCGAGGAAATTGCTACTCGAACCGTCAGATCCTGCTGGAGCCTACCCCCGTGCAGGATGGGACTCAACCAATGGAGGTGGGGTGGAGGATGGCACACTGATACAGCAATGTGATAGATTGTAAGCAGACATATAAAGCAATGACAGATACATGATTGGCTAGGAGCTAACCAAATAATGGTGTGATGTACAGCTGGTAGTCTTCCTGCTAGAACTACACTACACTTACATTTCCAGGGTTTCTTTTGGCAGAGATGTGTATCCTCCATCTGTCAGTGTGTGTGTGTGACAGAGTTTTGTCTACATCTTATCCGGGGCAGGCGTCTGTCACCTTGATAAACAATACAATATATTTACACCTCTGTTTGGCTTTTTCCTCTTTTTCCTTGTCATCTTCTATAAATTTTTTATAGGGGTCTTTATTATAATGGTTCAAGTCAAGTCATTTTTATTTGTATAGCGCTTTTCACAACACACATCATTTCAAAGCAACTTAACAGAAAATTATGCTGTAATATTTGTAATGTCTTAAGAGTCATCACTGAGCAGTTTGATGAAATTTTTACTGTAAATTGTAAATAGTAAATTGTTCTACAGCAAGAAGGTCCCAGGTTTGATTCCCTGCTTAACTGGGACCCCTGTGCCTTTCTGTGTGGAATTTGTAAGTTCTTCCTGTGTTCGCGTGGGGATCCTCCAGGTGCTCCGGTTTCCCCCACAGTCCAAAAAGACATGCAGCTTAAGTTAACTGGAGTCCCTAAATTTCCCATAAGTGTGAGAGAGAGGTTGAATATGTATGTCTGTGTGTGTTGCACTGTGATGGACTGGCCACCTGTCCAGGGTGTTTCCCTGCCTTTGGCAGGAGACAGCTGGGATAGACCAACATAGACCCTGCATAGATTAACCGGCTAATAGAAGATGGATAGATGGATGGATGAATGGATGGATGGATTATAAGTACAGAAACAAAATATTTTGATTTTTATTGCAAAATATTCAGATATTTGTATGTATATATAAGTATATGTAGTTTGATAGTAATATAAGTAGTTTGAGATTGTAGGGAGACAACTCGATTCCGTCATTCACGGTGCATCTTTGAAGTGGGTGGTCGCTGCAGAGCTTTTTTGGCACACTTTGCTTGGCATGATTCTCTGATTGGCAATTAATTTCCCTTCAGGATTGTGGTTAGTGTAGATACACACCAGGAATTCCGTTATTAATTGTGTGTTTTTTTTTTTTTTTAAAACACTGACTAATGGCTTCAAAAGAAGCATACCATTGATTGACAACCACAGAGCTCACGGTAGGTCTACTTTTAAAGATTTATAAAGAAATTGAAAAAAAATATATTTATCAGATTTTTACTTCCGGAACCAGACTGTTGTGCTTTATTCCCTATCTCGCAGGCCTTTTCTGACTGCGAGGTTGAACTTTAAATCTAGGCATCTGAATCAGCTCTTTAAACTGACAAAAGTGTGCCTGAAAGTGCACTTGAAAATTTTTATTACAACTGGCTTTTCGAGGGAGATATTAGCACATTGTTAATTGCAACAGGCAAATAGCGTTGACTTTTGTGAATCTGGTGCATTTCATAATAAACCTCAAGTCCATGTAAAGGAGCTGTTTATGCATAAACAGAATGACAATGACTTAAATGGCACAGAAATATTCCACATTTAGCTGTTCTTAAAGCTGGACTGCGTGTTTTGTGAATAAGACACAGTGTTTTGAGCTAAAATACCACAAATACATGGTAACATGCTGCTACTGAATGTTCTGGTACCCTGACAGTTTTTTTTTTTTTTTTTTAAAACATGTTTAACTTTTCCGGTTGGGCTACTGATAGCGTGTTGCGTCAGATGCCTCAAAGACACAAGTTACGGATCAAGTTTACCTAAGCAATGATGAATGCAAGTTTGGAGATTACATTTTCCTCAAAAATTACATTTTACCTCCACTGTTAGGTTTGGGTAAGGGGGTAGGGGCAGAGGTAGAGGCATATCTACAGGACAGGCAAGGCAGGCCTCAAGCTGGCAGGGGGCCCCCCGCAGGTGGAAATTACTAGTAGTTTACTGCAATGACATTTGAAACCAATGATTGGCAATGCTTAGTACACTAGAATGACATTTTCGAAACCCCCCTAGGGGGCCACCATCCCTTTAGTTACGATCAAATTCAAGTAAGAGCGGGATGCAGTCATCATGAAGAGGACGTTCGATGTACCAATCTGAAAGTCAGAAGAGGAAAAAAGGAGGAGCCGGAGAAGTCGTGACCGGTATTGTTTACATTCTCATCAATTATTTCCCATACAATTCATATTTAATCTGGACAAATTATACATAATTAGAAAAAGAAATCTTCAGTTTTGATATTTCACCACTATTTTATGATAGAAATGCTACATTGAGAATATTTCCTTAATTTATACCAGGAGTACACATCTGACATATCAAATCAAAACAAGAGTTAGGGACATAAGCATGTAATAATACACACATGTCCATTATAGCGTGTAAGCTCTCGTCTTTTTGTCATTGTGTGGCTTCAGTAAACAACATCCATTAGAAATTGTAGTCCAAATATGTGTGCAATTAGAGACAATTTTATGGATTATCATATGTTTACTTAACTTTTTTATTTTTTTTATTGGATTATCATCCAGTACCTCTAAATGATCCAATCTGAATCGCAAGAGCACATTTAAACTATCATATGGTGTGTTACATATATACAGAAAGAGAGAAGAGCACACATTGAAGAGAGTTATTAGCTACATCATAGATAGAATGATATATAATTGTTTCTATCAACTTTAGCTTAGCAACATCTACTATGGATTAGCTCATACATTTTTCATAAAAAGAGTGGTTGTGAGATGTCATTGCCAGCTTTTGAACCTATATGCAAAGCAAATATATTGCAAAAAAAATAATGATTGTTACTGAAAGATAGGGAAGTTTTTTTTGTGTGTGTGGTTGTTATGTTTTTGATTAGGGCCCCCAGGGCCCCTAGAATTGGCTCTGGGTAGTGGTTTGGGGGTAAAGTTATTAAATATATATTCCTGATGACTGTATGACATCATTTAAAAATACAACCAGCTTTTGGCACCACTCTGTTCCACATTTCATCTGGAAACTGGAGCTCACAAGTGCTCATGTGTTCAACAGCACTTCCAGTTTCAGCCACTGGAGGCATAAGCACAGACTGATTTCAGCTGAACAATTTTGACCTACTGTTGCAGAATCAGTGCACTCAGTCTGGAAATACTATGCTCTAAAGTGGTGGAACTCTTTATTGCAAACTTTGGTATCTTGACAAATCTGAGCAAAGTTTGAGACATTCTTGAGATTTTTCCTGAAACTCTAGAGGAGACAATTACTGTGAAATTACCAGAGTATTTTTGCTGGGCTGGGTTTCCCGAAGCACTAGTAGTAGAATGTAAGTAGCACTTAAGTGGTACTTAATCTCTATGGCACGTTTCCCAAAATAATTGTTATCTATATAGTACAGTATGTAAAAACTTTTGTAAATTAAAGAGTGCTTTGAATCACTCGTAAGTCCATTTAATGCAACTAAAACATATCTTTCTTGCATGTTTCACAGTTTATCATTGACAATATAATATTTAAGAAATTATTAATATATTAATATATACGCAGACAGTCTCCTCTGTCTGCGTATGCGACGTAATAGGTCTAAATTTACATGACACATAATACATTTTAACATTTTATTGACCCTGAAGTTTAAAACTTCAATAAAAAGGCCTAAATAAATATTTAAAATATAGTTTAAAAAATTAGAGTGAGAGTGTGTAATAATCAATTCTCTCTCTCTCTCTCTCTCTCTCTCTCTCTCTCTCTCTCTCTCTCTCTCTCTCTCTCTCTCTCTCTCTCTCTCTCTCTCTGTCATGTGTTGTTTTTTTTTTGTTGTTTTTTTTTTGTCAGATCATTTAATCTAAACAGCCATTGTAGCCAAATAGAATTAATATTTCAAAAGTATGAATTTTTCTTTTTTTTTAACTATGAAGGCAGGTTTCCCATAGTTGTTTACTAAATTAATTAATACATTTTCAATGATTTGCACGGTTATACATATGTTTAACAAACAATAATACATGAAAGCTTAATCAAAATCTTATTTTCCTTCACATATTTTTTATAAAACCTTTTTTTTGTGAAAGAACAAGGTGTGCATAAACTACTTTAATATTGCATCATACTAAATTATTACTGTGGAACCCAGTCAAGTTTATAACTATAATATGATACTGAATTATTATTATTTTTAGGATAAGCTTTGTTAAAGATAAATTAATATGTCTGTTCTATTTACTTGACCCTAAACTGTTTTTTTTTTTATTATTTTGACAACGCATGTGCAGTAGTTTTTATTTCACCTTCACCAGGAGCTTTTATTGAAACGGGAAATGCAATGTTTCACATCTTGTGATCCGCAATGTTTCACATCTTGTGATCCACTTTCAAACTCTCTTTTACTGTTCCGTGTATGTAGATTTGATTAATAACTTTATAGCTACAAACACGAGCCCCCGCGTGTGCACACAGATTAGCGTGTTGCTGGTTCACTCCGAAGCGCAAACAGACCATGTTTATCTGTCTTTAATAGCAGCCTTTGGCAGTGAAATTATCACATATGATCAGATCTCCATTTCTTATGTTATTTTGATTAATTATATACAGCCCTTAAGGATCATGAAATTAGTCTACTGCTGCACTCTATGAAACTTACTGGCCAAATAAAAGGCTCATTAAAATCATCGCGATATTCTCAATATTGATGAATTATATATGGCCAGCAAAATCATCTGGATTATATTGTGGGTATTCGATATGTCACCCAGCCCTAGTTAGTTGTATTGCCACTGTTTTTAAACAAATTCGACATACCGGCTTCGTCGTTAATGGGCTCTCCTCTCTTATTCGGCTTGAAGCCAAAATATTCCCACACTGTAGAATGCAGCTTTTAAACCAAGTCCATTTGGACTTATTCTTCCAAACATTCTGCCTTGAATTAAGCAGTCATCAGGAAAAACACCTATTAGCCTCGATTAACACCTAATCTTCACCTGTTGCTGTCCCCTCTGTGTGTGAGTGTGTGTGTGTGTGTGTGTGCTGCCTGAGCCCCTCCTCCGACACATAGAGCAGACGAGAGGACAGAAGCAGAGCGACTGGCTAAAATGTTGGTGACATTCATTCTTATGTAAACAAACATGCATGTAAACACAATGGGCAATATCGAGGCCAGCAAAAATGATCAAGGTCATGTCCATATATCGTATGACAAGTCGATAAATTAATTATCGTGACAGACCTAAATTCAGTAATAGTTAATCAGTTTTGGTGCCTCGACAGGGTTTAAAAACAACTTCCATATTTGTCAGCATGTTAACACTGTTTGGGATACAGACACACTCACTCAGATTAAATCTAGACTAAAGACTCATCTAGCCAGGCATAGACCTAATTTATCCTTCAACTCACAATTAGGCTGTTTTAGTTAGGTCTGATGGAACCAGAAACACCCATCATGATCTATAACTTTGCATAAAAGTTAATGGCATCTGCGATAATATAATTTGTTTTTGTTTCCATGTCTCAACCTTGGGATTCATATCCTGAGGTTATCAGTGCCAGCCAGATCCATCTCCGTTCCGACTCTACGGAACCTCACCAAAATTACCTGCACCTCATTAATCTCTGCCTACATCACCTTTTTCTATTGATGGATAACACTCTTGAAATGGAATACATAGACTATCAATTAATTGCCTTCAACAGCAAACTAACAAAGGACAATGCATCAATGTGAATTTATGCAGTTAATCCAGGATGGACTTCAAAGATGTTAGTTATTAATCCAAAAGTAAAAAAAAATAAATTATGTATTTGTATTTTCAGTTGACCTTAACGCTTAATTTACTAATTTAAAACCATGACTTGCACTACACATAAATAACTATTATTGGTATTATATTCATGTTGTTTATCCAGAGGGGAACTGGCCCCCACAGTGAGTCTGGTTTCTCCCAAGGTTAATTTTCTCCATTAACCAACATCTTATGGAGTTTTGTGTTCCTTGCCACAGTCGCCTTCAACTTGCTCACAGGGGTTTTAAATACACTTATTATTTATTTAATTTCTATACAAAATTTACAATCATATTTAATCAAACTACACAATGATCACTCTAAGATAGACATGGGCAACATATGGGATGTTGGATCAGGCCTTCCACATGGTTTAATGTTGCCCGTGGCTCATTTATCGTAAAAGCATTTTTTTTTTCATTGGATATTTCAGTTAACTTGCATTGGGACCTAACGCATCTCCACAAGCGTTTATCATGCTCATGGTTGCCAGATAAGAGACGCAACACCTCCAGTTTGAGATTTATACTTGTGTAAATTGGAAATGTTATACTTATTTTGTGCAATCTGGCAACCATGCACACAAGTGCGTTATTTCTATCTTGCTTTCCCCTTTGAACAAATTTAGCGATCTGTAATGCAATATTCTGCTCAAGGAAAAATGTTATATGGCTACACTGTGTCCATTCTTGAGGCTGCTTGTGATGTTTGGTGCTACTTTGCAGGTAAACCTTCTCAGTGATTAAATTAAATATAAAAGTAGATCTCGGCATCATTGACATGCGAGCAAAAGCAAGCCAGAGATGAATATTATGTATATGTATTTTTTATTTGTGCAATTTAGAAATGTTGAAGTCCCTTCGTATGTTAATCTATCTTTTGCAGTAATCATTTATCATAGTCATGCAGCCGGTGTTATTCTGTTGTGTGCTGAAAGGAGACCCGCATCATGACCCTTTTAGCATGTAAACAGGTAATGTTTTAGAAAAAAATAAGTAAACTTGCCCGCTTTGCGACAAACATTAAAAGTTTGTTTTTATTTTATTAAAATAGACCCCTGATGTAAAGATTGTTAAATTGAATAATAAATTAACAGGGAAGTAGAGCTGGTAAAATAAATGTATAAGCTCAGCCTTTATTTTTAATGCCTGATAGAAAATGATCTACCTTTGTAGAGCAATATAATACTTTAGGCAATTGCAGAATAGTCCCATTAATCACAGATACACTTCAGAATATTGAGTACATAACTATTTCTGGGCTTAAAAGTTACAAAAACCAAATCAATGCAGAACATTGTATCTCAAAAGGAATTCAATGTGGCCCCCCGTGCACTACTTAAAGCCCAATGTGGCCCCTTTACCAAAATAGTTTCCCACCCCTGCTCTAAGACTTTATAAATATTACAGTTAAAAAATTTTGTTAATGCATGATTTCCTGTAAAGCTGCTTTGAAACGATGTGTGTTGTGAAAAGCACTTTACAAATAAAAATGGCTTGACATCAATTTCATGTTGAGAAGACAAAATCCTATTAGCCAAAGTGATCAGCACCTTTGGCAGGACAGCTTCCGTAACGAAGACATAACATGCTTTTTTTGTAGCAGGCGTTACTCCATTATAAAATAACGAGCGACATTAGTTAAGCATAAAAGATTAAGTTTCAATGCTATGGGGAAACCCATCCGAGATCCTATTTGTGATTTTTCTTTCCTGCATGTAACTCAGTTTTTCTCTCAATACTCCAATATCTTTTTCTATTTTTTCTGTCTCCTTCTTTCAGTTCTATTGTCTTGTTCCCCGCTCTTCACTAATGGATAACCTCCAACTGCAAAACTATGCAACAGTATAAAGATACACCATACATTTCTAGTTCTGCCCATTCTAGCTCAAGGAGCAATAATCATAAAAAACAGATGTTTTAATATAACTGACTCCACTACTCGCATCCCATTTGCAATTCTGTTCAACATGCAGAAACTCAATGGAGGAAATAGAGAAATTGCTTTATGCATATTAAAGACACTTGTCATCAGGATGTCACATAAAGCATGGAAAGGACAAGAGGCAGTGTCCCTCTGAGGCCTTTTTCCTCTCAAAAGTATCAAATTAGATTCAGGGAAATGGCCCTGCGTCGGCATGCAAAGCAGAGCGTTTTTGTGTGCTGTTTTGCATATAAAAAAATGGAGAACCATGTAAATGGTGTGTGATATACAGACAAATTGGTCATTCAGGATTGGAATGAAAATGACACTTTAGCGCAAACAGGAAATGGAGCCGTGCACCGTGAGAATTAGAGCCGTTAAAATGTCACGCCTTTCAGGTGTCCAGATGTATGTTTGAAGGAGATGCAGAAAAAATGTAGATGTTGATGAAGGTGACATATTAAAATGTGCCTGGCCAGAATGCATCATCTTTTCAGAAATGCATTCAGTGGTCTAGGATTTGTACCAATCAGCTAAATCGTTAAACAACAAAAGGTGAGACCAAGGGGAAGGCCATACTGGGATTGCTGAATCAAAGTGTTTGAATATATTTATTTATTTATTTTTATCATTCTCACGTCTTGTTTAAGGGGTTCATTGCAGTCATTCCAACTCAAGTCATAATTCATTAATCTGTTTTTCGTTTTGGCAACTGTACGTCTTTTGTGTGAAAGTAAATGATTTCCATTCTCCACACAGAAGACTAAATGACCCCTAAAACCTACTTTGTGTTTTAAATGAGTCACTATGGCAATTTGCCTTTTCAAATGGACATTATGGCAATGTAATGCCAAACTCAACAACACTGGCTGCCCCGTTCATGCTGAGCCAATCATCATTTGGATGTGCAGGGGTCATAGAACGGAACACAGCAAAATAGAGAAATTATTCGCAGGCGGTGCATGCATTCTGTCTGTATGCAAGCGAGGAGGAAATAAAGGGCTTCGAAATGTAATAATCCATATTCAGTGCATTTTAAAGTGTCAGCACAACATTGGTGACTCCGTATGACTGAGTGCAGGTCTATCGTCTGTTAATCTCATGGGTCCACCCATTCTGAGACCACAGCCCGAGGGCTGACAAATGACCTTAATGAAATTGGACAACTCAGCACACATGCATAAAAAGGGACCTTAAATATTGATGCCGTAGATTAACTTAGTCCTGCATATTTTTTACATTTAATATGTTAAATTCCTGACAGTCTCCATCTGATAAATATTGTTGAGTATAATTGTCTGGTTTAAGTTTTTGTTTACCACCGTTAGTGGGTGACATGTACATGATAGTATGTTGGTACTGTGTGTAACAAATGTATCTCTTCAACAAAAAAACGAGCACTTGGTTCTATATCATTATGTCGTCCTTACAATCACTGCAAAGGATATGCAGAATGAAATTAAAACTCCAAAACAAAAGCACAGATGAAGCTTTATTACAGAGCTTCATCAAGTGATCCGCATGCAAGCAACATTCAAGTTGACCTCCTTAAGGTCCTGGATTTTAAAGATCCATAAGCCTTGTGATCTTCAATTGCCACTTCAGCTCCCTTTGATAGAAAGCTTTGGCTATTTCATTCAAATATATAAATTTCTTTAGATATTTAAAGCTGTGTTACTGACTAATTTAAGTGATTAAGTGAATAAACAATATATTTGTAATTACAGTACATTTATTAGGGAAATTTTTCACAAATGTTGCACATAAGAAGTTATCTATGTTACAGATATAACCTCCATTCCCTGATGGAGGGAACGATACGTTGAGAAAAGGCCAATGAGAAATTGGCAGACAGAATTAGCATTTCCCGCCCCCGGACATACGGGTATACAGGGAGGGAAAAGCATCTGTTTCATTCAGGATTTTTTTGAGGAGCCGACAACAGTGGCTGCAACAGTGGCTCGGTTCAGCGACGTGTCCGGGAGGACACAGCGTCTCATTCCCTCCATCAGGGAACGGAGGATGCATCCGTAAACTAGACGTTCCCCGTCTGTCGCTCACTTCGACGTTGTGTTGAAGAAGCGACACTAGGGGTCCAATTTAAATAGTAGGTAGTGATAGGTAGTGAGAGCGGATGAGCGAGAGGCACGGTGATGGGTGGAGAAGGGTGTCCTCCACGAACTCGTCAGCTCATCATGCAGTTCCGGGAAGAAAGGAACCAGGGGGGGCGGCTATGAGCGGCGCGCAGACCCGAGGAACCAATCTTCCAGCCGCGAAGGCCTTGGGGAGGACGGAGGGCCTTGAGCCCGTACGGAAGTCAACAAGCGCGTCGGGGGCGGGTGGTTCGCGGGGACATACACGGAAAACCGAGCCTGCTGCCATCCCCAAATCGCCTCCATCGCCAGCCGGGTCATCCTCAATCCCGTGGGAAGAAGGAGCAACACGGGGGGTGGCAGGAGTGGCATTCCTTCTGAGGAAGGAACGTTCCCATGGTCATGTTCTCGCAGTGAGAACATGAGCCATCCACAAACGCTGCCTCGGTGTGATCGCTGCCCAGACACACGGGACAGCGCCTGTGGCCGTCAGGAGCGGAGAGCTTTCTACCGCATCCAGGAACTACACAGGGGCAGAAGGGCATCTTTATAAAGACGCGTCCTGAAAAGGACATTTAATGCCAGCTGTGTATATTGCTCTTTTAGAGAAAATAACTCTTTTGGAGAAATAGTTATTTTACTGCGCTGTCGAAGAACCCAGGGGCAAAACTGCACTGCCGTGCAGAGAAGGGAGAAAGCCGCTGATATGCGCTGAGATCCAACATCAGTCACACTCAGAGATGGGAGGAACAGTGTGTGACTTGCATCTCGCTGCATACACAACCAGTTGGCTCCGAAGAAAATTTCTGAATGAAACAGACGCATTTCCCTCCCTTTATACCTGTATGTCCGGAGGCAGGACATGCAAATTCTGTCTGCCAATTTCTCATTGGCCTTTTCTTATAGATCAGAGATGCAAAAGGCTCTCAAGAGAGACCCCTAGTGTCGCTTCTTCGACACAACGTCGAAGTGAGCGACAGATGGGGAACATGAAACTCTTAAAGGGGTCATATAATGGTACATGCACATTTCAAGTTGATTGTACTGAAATGTGTGTTGGCTGTGCCTGTACACAACCATCCTATTATGACAAAAATCCATCCAGTGTTTTTGTTTTAATCTCCTTATATATTTTCCCCTGCCTCAAATCGAGCCGTTCGACCGTGTGACGTCACACGGTCGGACGCCCCTCCCAGGATTGTTGATTGACAGCAGTGTTTCAACACAGACCCCGCCCTCGCTCGTGAGCGAGCTGTCAATCATAGTCCGTCATCATTGTTGATACACTGGAGCAGAATGGCGCGTAAGCGATTGTGGTGTCCTGTTCTTCGGTGTAATAACGAACACAGCAGTCATTTTGATGTTCCTAAATCTGAACCGCTGAAGACGCAGTGGCTGAGTTTTGTTTACGATGGGAATATTCCCCATGAGCAACGTCAATGCGTTCATGTTTGCGCAAATCATTTTTCACCAGACTGCTTTATAAATGAGGGTCAGTATAAAGCTGGTTTTGCTAAGAAGCTGCTGCTGAAAAAAGATTCAGTACCAACTATTTATATTCCCTCTGCACCTCCAGAAGAAGTAAGTGTAACGTTTTATTAACCTTTATATTAATCTTTGCAAATCGCTTGCACGCTTCACAATGAATGTGGCTAATGTTTACACTCAGGGTACATTACGGCATGTTTTCCATAACGTTACGACGTTCTCAATATAATTCATAATCCCACGTTTATAATGAACAACGCGTTATGGTTATTGTGTTATTAAAAACTGTGTACGCAGGTGTTACAGTTAACATGGTAACACTAAGTTACACCTGGTTTACTTGTATGTTACTGATTAAGAAGTAATGTCAAAAAACAGTTATACGGAGAATAACTCCAGAACGGAGGGCGGGGTGACCAAAGCTCATTATCATTTAAAGTCATATGCTCTGAAATGGCGTGCTGAAAACAGAGCTGTTTTTGAGCAGGTAAAATTAGTGTTTTCTTAAAATACTAATGAGAATTTTTAATAAAAGTATATTACAAAGTTTTCATTTAGACCCTAAAGATTCATATTAACTTGTACAAAAATGGCATTATATGACCCCTTTAAGGTTTTTTTTTTTTTTACTCAACGGTGTCAGTGAAAGGAGGTGCTTAACCTTCAGAAAACCTCAGGCAGTTAAATGAAATATTATTATTTATTTAACAACTCTGTTACCAGAATGGTAACATCTCTGCATTAAGTTAAGTAAAAAAAAACTTTATTTGTGTGATTATACTTTTTATAATTATAAAAACTATAATTTTGCACCAAATGTTGGTTTGTAGTTACTGACAAGCTTTCAAAGAGATCTCAATTTCTAGCAAAAATAGTTACAGGAAACACACCAAAAAAATTTAAAATATGAAATTACAGTGTTTAATTGTCTTCCCAGCATGCTGGAGAATAGATTCAAATGATGTTACATTCTGAGTGTCATCATTTTATAGAATGTTGATTTTCTTTTTAATGACGGCATATAATGCAGTAGAAAAGCTAATTATTGGACACACCAAGCACATTTACATCCCAAAATGTCTGTTTGAGATCATTTCATCTGGAAAGCATCACATTGTAATTTATTTATTTATTTAACATCTAATGGTTCTTTCTCCATAGGGCCTGTTTTACAGAGTGAATAAGCAGTGCATATTTATTTCACCGCAAATATTGTCAGATTACCTAATTCACATATACCCTGTATTGTGTGTAAACAGCATAGCAAAAGTGTAGCTGCCAGTAAAGTTCTGCCCCTAAATCTATGTTTTTCGCCCTGAAACCGACAACACACTTAAATACATGGTAAACCTTTTAATCTAAACATCTTTTAATAACATAATCTTTTATTATGAAACATAATGGAGAAAACTACAGCTGTTGATTCAAATTATTTATAAAACTGATTACATAACATTCCGATTATTTAATTGCTTATAATTTTGCTTAATAATTCCATATATAATGATTAAATAATTCTAAATAATTATACAAATATAATAAATCTATATTAAACATATAATAATTCAGACAAATAAAATGCATTACATCATGGCAGACGAGAAAAGCACTGATAAGACCATACAAAAGTTGGCTTTAGAATGCAATATGTTTTTTATTTTCATATTTTTGGACATAAGCCTATCTTTGGCCAACAGCCCATAGCAATTCATTTTTCAATTGAATTTGTTAATCTGCCTGGGACAGATTCATTATAAGGGTTTTTTAAGGACCTGTCTGTTTACACATTCATCAGACAAATGCTTTTGGAGTGTCTCACTTTGGTTCCATTGTGCCATAAACAGTTTTCTTGGGTTGCTGTGTCAAGTTAAATGTAGTTTGAAACTGAGAAAAACACATCTCAGGATATCTGCATTCGGAATTGCGCTCCATCCAGCTGTGTTTGAACTACAGCTGCACGATGCCTATACAGCGGCTTTCGCTTACTGCCTCCTGATGAAAACAGATTGTTCATTCAGCTTGAATTGCCCCGATGGTAGTAGCCAAATATTCCTTATCATGGTCCAGAGAAATGATTTGTTTTGACCATTTTTTAACACATTATTTTTTTATACCATTTTGGTGGAAAATGCCAAGGCCATGAAACATTGTGATATAAATTCTCAAGAATAATTAAAAGTTAATTTATGAATTTATTAAGAAGCTGAAATAGATGGGGTTTTTTTAACCATCAAATTAATTACACAAGATCACTGAAATATATTTATATAATATAACAAAATGAGTAAATAATACTGTCAAAACAACACTGCATTGGATTAAAAAATTAAAATAATGGGAGATATTAAAATCGAGTAAGACTCTTTCCTGTATTCTCCCATCACAGCCTCATAAAGATGACATGAATAACAATTATTCAAATTGACTCTGATCTGGGTACTCACAGCAATCATTTAATCTCTTAAAAATCAATTTTATTCCCGCACAGACTACCGTTGAATACCCTCGGAGCAGGCAATTATTAAACACACACACACAGACCAAAGCCATAATTAGTGTCAGATCGTAATAAAGCATATGCACTGAGTGCGGCTGACATTAATAAGTGAACGTGGAGTGGGACGCATTGGAGGCACAAAGAAGCCTCTGGCCGAAGGTGACAACTCTTTGCTGGCACAGCTTTGTGGGCAACTCCCCCAGCACCACCACTCCTGCAACCCCCACCCCGAAGACCGCCACGTTATAGCGGTGACACTCCGGAGGGATGACCCTGAGAATCTCATTATGCACATACCCAAAGCCTCTGGCATTTGCATACAGAAGACAGTCCAAATAAGGCCATAAATCAGCATCCAATATTCAAATGAATTTGGGGTGGGTGAAGGGACCCCTGTCTTACACTTTAAAGACCTATATGCCACATAGGGTGCGTGAGAGGGGCCCATTCTCATTAAGAGACATCTGTCCATCATGCTTGTATATGCACTACTCATTGCATTGCCCAGGGACCAGCTTTCACCCTTCAACATCAATATTCAAACCCAGATGCAAAACAATACTTTCAGAGACTCTCTGAAATTAAGGTCATGTCTTATTGTGTAGAGAAGGAAAACAGTTTAGACCTCTTATGTTTTCTATTCACATTGTCACAGAAATAAGCAGCATAATAAGGGCCCAAGTGTGATTATTGTAGATTTCACCTAATGTCAAGGCTAATGCTGTTGCCACAGACATTCATATCGCTAAAAAACAAAACACTTAAACTGTGGCATTGAAAGGATGAGAAATTACCAGGGCTGATGTAAAGGTACACACAAAAAAAGGATTACGTTCAAAGATGTTATTCACAAAAGCATAGAATAAGACAGATTCAGCTGTCAGCAAACGCCAGATAAAAGTGTGGATGTTTACAGTTTACAGACTGACAGACCTTACTTGAATGAGAATTTCCACAAGAAAATAAATCCCTCTAAGAACACATTCTCCTTGTCTCTCTTCCATTTTTTTCCATGGGTTGGAGATTTATGCCTAATTTTTTTAGTTACATGTAAATAGCTATCCATCAATCAATTTGCTGATCCCACATCTACCATCAGCTGGGCAGAGGCTGTGAAGTGTACGATTCTATACACACCAACAAAGCAACATTCTGAGTAATTAATCCAGAATCTTCCTCTATTACTTGGTTTGTTTAACTCATCTCAAATCTGAGGGCATAATGCCCTCTTGTGAATCTCTGCTCAAAATATGTTTGTTCGACATGGCTGGTCTTGATCCATTGAAAAACAGGACGTAATGGAATCCATCTGTTTTATTGCCAGCCTTGCACTGGCTGACAGTGTCATTATATCTGTCTGGACACATTGTGATGCAAATGTGCTGGCTAATAATGCAGATTGGAGGGGAAGATCGCTTTATCTAGATGCAAGAGGATGAACTTAGGAGCAACCATAAAAGCAAATGGAAATTTCAGGTTTCCTTGGGATAATATTTTCCATATATATATAATATAGTATATGATGCAGAAGACAAAAGGTGATGGCAAAACTGTAACTCTCATTTTTTATTTAGTTAATCGAACTAAATATTACAAGTTTCAGATGTTAAAATACTTAATTGATGAGTATTATCAAGTAAAAGGGTATATTGTTCAAATTATTTGGTTTAATTCAGAGATTAAAGGTGCAATATGTTACAATTTTCATGTAATATTCACCTTTTTTTGCCAATGTGTGAACGGCTTGTAACGCAACTTAAAAAATGAGCCCTTCCCCTCCTAGGTTGCCTATTAAAGCCTATAGATAGATTGTCATGTGAAGAGAACGGGTCGCTTTTCCAGGAAAATCTAAAGGATGTGACGTTTATGCGTGCTCCCGAGAGCCTTGCCTCCGTGCTTCCGCTATTCAACAGAGACAACAACCTGCAACACTAGGTAACGTTATCTTAGAGATGGAATCCAGCAAACGTCTGGCTCCCAGCACAACACCGACACCTACAAAAAAAACTCTGAGTAAGCCAAAAAAATAAAAAAGAATCTACTGAATTCCATCTGGCTAAGCGGAAACGTGATCGTGGTCGAGCGAAAACTAGAGTGAACATCGGCAGGGCTTTTGATTCCTGGAGGGACCTTCATATGGTTTTGGGGATGAAATGCTGAGGATGCTGAGCTGCCAGTCAGTGCACTCAGTGGCCAATGACTCACCCTGGTATCCAAAAGTTTACCCTTTGAGGCACTCCTCAGGGCCGGGAGGGCCCATCAAGGCTGCTGACGACCATCATAGGACTGGGGCACACTGGTATTCATCCAGCATCTCTGCGGAAGTTTCATCCTGTGTTTCATGTTTCCTGTGTCAAACCTGCCACCCCCCCCATCTTGTTGATAGCTCCCATCTATACGGTTAGGAGGCTGTTAGATGCCGGACTAGTCCTGAGGAGAGGAGTGGAGTCCCAGCTCAGGGCATTTCTGGACCGCTGGAATTCCATCACTGACGGCTGTCCGCACCCTTTGGAGAGCCAGGGCACTATCTTACACTCATGGGGCACTAAAATGTCCACAGACTGCCTTTCCTTACACATTATATGTTATTAAAAAACCCAATACCGACTCCCCCAAGACGCTGTAATCTTTACTGATGTGGGAACTTGCAGTCCAGAAAAAATTTAAATGACTGATATGACTGATTCGCACAGGTTTCAATTCTCGGAGAATCTCTGGTATTTATTACATTACCCCACGTCCCCATATATAAATCTAATCTCATTCAAATAGGGCTTTATTTTTGATACTGTATTGTATCAAGTGTCTCAACACAAGAGTATTTTTATATTTTTTCCTAGGAGTTTTGAGTTCAATCAAGTAGTCTGACATGCTAGTATTTTCCACACTGTATATTACTGTCTCAGATAAATCTGCCCCTAAATGGCACGTAAAACAAAACGAACTGTGATTGATTACTTTACATGTCAGTCAGATGGATCTTCCTGTCTAAGTGGGCGGTTCTTAGCCAGAACAACCTGCAATGAGGACCAGACCTTTGTTGATACTCAAGACTACCGGATTTCAACATGGTGGCCCACTCCATGTAGAATAAAGCAGTTTTTCTAGGTCACTGGTATGACTGGGGTCTTGTCAAAAGTACTATTCGCACTTTTTAATATGAAAAAATATGCACCTTTTCACTAACTTTAAAGAACAACAGAGACAGACAAGGGCAGCATTTCAGTAGTTCAAAAATATTCACTCCAAGTATGTAAAGTTTAAATACAGAATTGAAATTTCACAGGAGGTTCCCAATTATATCTTGGTAAACACAATCTTGACTGCAAAAAGGTATGTAGAGCCAAAGGCCCTGAAGTTTACTCAAAACCACGAATCACATTTTTGGAGAGAACTAACTAGAGTCAGAGTAAACAAAACATGATTAAATTTCCCTCTGGTGTAAAAAGTCAATTGTGAAGAAATTCTTCCTCCCCCTTAAAAAATAAAGCAAACTTTTTGGTCTCTTGAACTAATAACCAGAGACAAAAAGCAACTCAAAGAAAAGATCAGTCCAAAATTAATTTTAATATCCAAATAGTTTCTATTAAAATCTAGCTTGATCCATAAATCTTTTCTCTAATTTGAATTTTAGAGAAAGTATTTGTGGATCCAGATGTTGCGAGTGGTTGAAACCTTTGCATGTTTGCTTAATTTAAGATCCATTGACTCCTACAAACAGTTGTACACATTTTTGTCAGGACAATTCAACAGAGCATCAGAGGCAACGGTGAGCAGCCTAGCAGAAACTGAGAGAGAGTGTAATATCTTGCACCCTCTCAAATCCAAGGCACAGTTTTATTATTTTCACATTGAAGTGTTGATATGGTGAACATCAGTTGAATCAATCTGACAACGGACTCATACTCTTTATTTAGGTGGGATTTTTTATTTTTGTTTTTCGAATGCAGAGCCAACCATTCAAACCATTGCGTGCAAGTTAACTAATGGACCTTATTTGGCTAAAACAATTAAACTCGTTAAGTGGTGGGGTTGGTGATGAGATACCCAGTGTGCGCTGAAAGGTATCAGATCACAGATGACTAGGTTTCAGTGGTTTGGATGTTTAAATGTGCAAACACCAGTTATGTATCTGCCCCCCTCATGTTCTGTTTCACAGTTCATTTATTCATCACATTTTCATGTTCATCAAACTTCTGTCACTAATAGTGAAATAAGGCTACGTAATCCAACTTAAAAAGGGTGAAGTTTTCAGTGATTCCTTGTGGAAAATAAATCAAAACAATGAAGATAACTCTGATATGAAAATGTATTCCATTGTTTATAATGTGGCATAGCAAAGAAAGAACATGGAAGGCGGCAATTAGCTGTGTAATGGTTTTATCGATACAGTATGATTGTGATAACAAAGGAATACAATATACTCCTCTTGGATAAGATAAGCTATTGTAAGGGATCTGCTATTAAACTGTAGCTTCAGTGGCCTCAAGGCTTTGGTACTCATAAACAAATGATTTATCTGAAGTTTCTACATCAAAAATTACTACTTAATTATTCGGTCGGGGCAGGCAGATTCATCTTGAGCTGAATTATAGAGTGGCTCATTTATGAGTGAAGTTGATGAAATATCAAGCGAAGAGTCTCGCCATAAATCCTCAATAAGGCAACTGTTTGAAGAATTTCTCAAAATAAAAATGCAAATGTGATTAAGAAAGGGTTACCTTGCACTGATACAGCAGCTCATTTTCAAACCCCCGCTGCCTCACACGCCCCCGGCAGTGAGAAGCGATGGCGTAAGTATAGCATCAGCCGCGCGATAACATCTGCTTTTACTAGGCACAGAAGAAACAGCTTGCTGAAAATAAAAGTGTCCCACATTTTTAATCTTACATGAACACTTCATCTAATGAGGGGGCATAAACTTTTAGAGGGGTTGCAATAGAGTGCAGCCTTGAAGATGCAAATGGAGGGTGTTTGAAAATGGCATCTGTACAATGTTGCGGCTTGTTAGCGAGTGAGAGTCAAACACTGAGGACAATCAAGACACCTCGTCACTTCCTTTTTATCTCTCGTCACTTGCCAGATAAAAAATCACTATGAATCCGCTACATCCCTCTACATTAGCATAACAAAGCCCCAGAGGGGAGAGCGAGAGACAGAGAACAAGTGAGGAAGGGACAGAGAGAGAGAGAGATAGAGAGAGAAAAAACCTGTCTTCCTCAAATCTCCCAAAAGTCCCATGACATACTTAAAAAGCACAAACTCTCACTATCTGCTGCCTTGCTTTCTTTCAAATACACAAACTCACAAACGTGTAAGGAGGGAGAGAGAGAGAGAGAGAGAGAGAGAGAGAGAGAGAGAGAGAGCAGCTGTCTGCCAGCACTTCGACATCTCCCACTGCAGCATTTCAGCAGTGCTACGCTGTCAGCACAATAGATTAGAAGCATTAAAGACAGTCGTTCTTGAAGAGCAAGAGAAAAAGAGAGTTCAACAAAAAAAATTAAAACGTTCCATCTCTCTTCAGCACCCCCCACCCCCCATTCTCATCTCCTGCAAAGACACTGGATGAAGAAACATTATGCATGTGATAATGTGCTCTGATTTATGTATGCATGCCATGCAGATTCCATTATGGGACACCCAGTCTCTGCGCCTTTTTATTTTTCCTTCTGCTCTTCTCTGAACATTCAGTCACCATGATCAAACCAGCTTTCATTTATAAAAGAACCCCTGAAATCAGGTGATAAAGAGCATTTTATTTATAGTACAAGCAGGGTCCAAAATTGAAGGTGAAGTATGTAATTTCTATGCTACTTGTGAAAAGGGAATCACAAAAATAAAGTATATTTTCATACAACCTTTGCCAACACCCCTATGAACAAATAGGCCAAACTAAATAAAAGTTGATAAATGTTTAACCTCGTAATCAGAGTCTTTTAAAAATTAATAACTCAATGAAAAGTAAAAGTACTACTGTTAATAATTACTTGAGTAAGAGTAAGTATCCAATTAAAAGAATACTCAAGTAGGGAGTAATTACATTTGATCTGATTATTATTATTAACACCTTGCATGCATGGATCATGTGCTTATGTCATCCTTTATACCATCTGTTACTGTGATAGTTTAAGGATGAATATAATGTTTTCATTTATTTACCCTCATGTTTTAAACATTGTGTCATGGACACAATCTGTAACAATTCTGGACACAATTAGTGACAGGAAGACGAAGATGATGTGATGAACCCAAGTGCAGTTTTATTTTCAAAGTGGAAACAAATAACCCTAATATTAAACATGAATCAAAACAAAACAAAAACATAAATGACTAGACTAGACTTGACTTGACTTGACTTGACTAAAGACTTGACATAAACAAAACTAGACTTGACATTACATACAGTTACATTCACAATAGACAATGGCAAACATGAGGGCTTAAATACATGAAATGGGGGAACATAAACCAATGATAAAACATAACTCTAAACAAGATAATGAATCAATAAACCAATGAAAACAAGACACATGAAAATGGAGGGAAAAACAGGAAACCACATGACTAGGGGAACACATGACATGAACAGGAACTAAACTTTTCAAAATAAAAGACATGAAAAACAGGAACCAACAGAATAAACATGACATTACCCCCCCCGCGAGATAGTGCATGGGGCATGGGACCAGGGAGGAGCCCATGGGGGGTGGAGTCATGAGAGTCTCGATGGGCGAAGCCATGGAAGGCGGAGCCATGAGAGATTCGAGGGGCGGAGCCCTGGGGAACTGGATACCCGTAGAGTAGCCGAAGACCCGAAGGGCCAGGGTGGAGCCGATGGCAGGGAGGACCAAGGCGATACTGGAGGCTGGCCTGGACCGTGGAGCAAAGGCGGGCCTGGATCGAGGAGCCGAGGTGGGCCTGGACTGTGGAGCAGAGGTGGGCCTGAACCGTGGAGCAGAGGCTTAATTATGACATGGCATGGAGCATTCTGGGGTTTGGCTATGACATGACATGGAGCAGACTGAGGTTCAGCTGTGACATGGCATGGAGAAGTCTGGGGTTCGACTGTGACAAGGCATGGAGCAGGCTGAGGCATGGCTATGACATGGCACGGAGCATGCTGAGGCATGGCTGTGACATGCACAGAGCAGGCTGAGGCATGGCTGTGACATGGCATGGAGCAGGCTGAGACTTGGCTGTGACATGGCATGGAGCAGGCTGAGGCGTGGCTGTGACATGGCATGGAGCAGGCTGAGGCATGGCTGTGACATGGCATGGAGCAGGTTGAGGCGTTGCTCATGACTTTGGGCCAAGAAACTAAGAGTCTTGGATGACTGGGAAACGACCTCAGTGGTCACGAACATAAACAGAGTCTCAGGAGCAACCTCTGTGGTCATGGGCATAAACTGAATCTCGGGAACAAAAGTCTTTCTCCTCCTCCTTCCAGCTTGTTGGCCATGACAGGTGTGGCCGTTGGCATTGTCGGCCGTGGCAGACATGGGCTCATTGGCAATGACGTGGGATGCTGGCTTAGCAGCCATGACTTGAAACTCTTGCTTGGCGGCCATGACGTGGAACTCTGGCTCAGCAGCAGTCATGACATGGAGCTCTGGCTCGGCGGTGGCCATGACATGGAACTCTGGCTCGGCGGTGGCCATGTCGTGGAAATTTGGCTCGGCGGCAGCAATGTTGTGCAGAATGTCAGGATAGATTGGGCAATGCCTGCAGAATTATGCCATCTACCTCTTCAAACCAGGTAGACATTGTTCTACAAAAAGAGAAAAGAGTGATGAAAAATTAGTACAGGAATGCCACACATGCTGCACTCTAGCAATGGGTATTAATCCACAATATTCTCATGTTTTACACAGCACATTCTCTCTGCTGGTGCAATATCGTAAACACCCATGTTAGGAAGCTGCACAGCCTGTTATTCCTAACAAAATGTAACAAAATGACAGACACACCCTGATGAATGAGAACTAATTTGAACTTTCCAACAACAAGCCCTTCATCTGTGTCACTGATCAATACAAAATTATAATTTTTTTTTGGTATGTTGTGCCTCTGACTGTTACATCATTGATTATATCGGTATTCACAGGTTCAAAGTTCAGATTTGGTCAGGATAGTGACTCAAGTAATGTTGCTTTGGTTTTAGTGGGTGACTGGATGTTTTCAATCGAGAATCCAAATACTCATCAATTAAAACCTCCAAGTAAGCCATCTGGCAAGTGGAAACAGCCGGTGCACATTCAAGTTGTACTATTTGTCGTTGCTGCAAAACTTGCTGCCACGCCTAATTTTTAAATGGATTTATAATTTTGTCTCCAATCAAAATTGGCAACATCCTAAGTAAACACCAATTTTGCACTGCATGGCCAGAAAGTTTGTCAGCCCCTGGAGCAACATCACTGGGTTTGTTGTTGGCATCACTACCCAAGTATGACAACTGATTTATTTGTCGATTTAATTCCTGGTAACTAAACTTCTTCACCATTGTGACAAGATGATTAATGTATATGGCTAAATCATATGATGCAACACCTTCAAAAACATCATGGCCCAGACAAGGCGGTAGACCAAGACTGACATACATGAAAGTAGTTGAGTCCATTGAGTCAAATTTGAAACCACAGACGGTATTTGATGTAGCATCACTTCTCTGAGCTTCAACGTGATCAATATATGACTGTAGCCTACTGTGTGTTTACTTCCTTTGGACAGAGGATATTTTTTAAACGATTATAAAATGCATGTTGTAAAATGTCATTTGTAACATATACCATTAGATTACTCAAGGTCAGTAACATATTTTTAATACTTTGGATTACTTCTTCAGCACTGGTAGATTTTTTCACTTGATTTGAAAATTACAGTAAGACAAAATACACATTAAAAAATACATTCTCTGAAAGTAGTATCTTACGCAGTGTTGTTTCTAAAACAAGAACAATCTAATTTATCTTGTTTTTAGTGATTTTTGCCCTGATATCAAAGGCCTTACTAGAAAAAAGAAATTATGATCCAACGTGAATTTCCTTGATAGTAAAATATGATCTTGCCTGGTAACATGTGCATGTAAAATGGCTAAAAATAGCATTTTAGCTTAGCGTAAAGCTGACAATTTACATAAGGTGTATTTATATTTCTTCTGCTTCAAACTTCAAACTTACTTCTCTGTCTGCTCATATGAATGTAACACATCATTAGAAAGTTTTTCACTGCTGTTCAAATGCACTTTGGATCGCATCATTTATATGTATAAATGTTTTCCATCTGAAAGGACTAAATATTAAATGAAACAAATGACAATGAAATGCAAAGTAATCTCTTCAGTAATCCAATTTTTTTTATGTAGCTGTATTCTAATTACAATGATTTAAATTGTAACTGTATACAGTTACTTATATTGTGTATTTTAAATACCTAATCCCGTTACATGTATTCTGTTACTCCCCATCCCTGTCTATTTATGTATAATTATAAAAAAATATTTTAAATTTTGATTTTACGTGTCGGCAGCATGCAAAATATAAATAGTTGACTTAGCCAGTGCTACTTGATCAATAAAACCACTATATGAAATACTTAAGCCAACACACTTATTTTAGCTTTTCCCTCAACGTGAACAACTATCTTTTAGATGAGGTTCAAGTTGTGGTGGAAAATGTCATGGTTACTAACGTAACCTCCGTTCCCTGATGGAAGGAACGAAACATTGTGTCAATGTAGTGACACTAGGGTTCGCTCCTGGAAGCCCCAGACATCTCTGATCTTTGAGAAAAGGCCAATGAAAATTGCAGAGTGGAATTTGCATGCCACTCCCCCGCATATACGGGTATATAAGGAGCTGGAATGCAACCACTCATTCAGGTTTCGCACTGAGGAGCCGAGACAAGGTCCCGGTCACTTTAGCAGGTAGTTCAGTGTTTTGGCAGGAGGGACACAATGTCTCGTTCCCTCCATCATGGAATGGATGTTACGTTAGTAACCATGACATTCCCCTTCTGTCACTTACTCAACGTTGTGTCGATTTAGTGACACTAGGGGTCCCTATGGAAAACGGCAGAACTACTGAACTCTTCTCTTTTTCTCCCCAAAAGGAACAAAATCATTCAGGACATATAAGGTCTACGTCAGGAGGTGTCCCTCCAAAGAGGATGACACTGCGGAGACCACACCCCACTCGGAGGGGGCTGTAGAGTGGGAATATGTCACATGTTCTTACCGAGTCCGGTCGGAAGCACATCATGTGGAAGGGTCCCATGGTAGATCCTACCCAAAGGTGGAGAAGTTACTACAAACACAGTGACCGGGGACAGAAAGGCCTCTGCCCAAAGAAGATGTGGTTTACCAACGGGGAAACCTTTTTCCAGGGTATACATCACACAGGGTTATAAACAGGATAACCAATGCATGTGGAGCACCTACCCCAGTACTGGGCCAAATTGACACACATACTGGGCCAGCGGCGAGTTTCTCTGAAATCTTTGCGTGAACATTTTGAATGGGAGTTTGTGTAAGGACCAGTTGAAAACTCGCAAGTCCAAGATCGGACGTAAGCTGCCACCTTTTTTGGGAACGATGAAGTAAGGGCTGTAGAACCCCTTCTTCATCTCAGCTGTAGGGACAGGCTCTAACGCTTCCTTGAGTAGAAGGGTCACGATCTCCGCGCGCAGGGTATTGGCGTCTTCGCCGTGCACCGAGGTAAAGCGGACACCGCCGAAAAGGGGCAGGGGCCTGGCAAACTGAATCGCATAACCGAGTCGGATTGTCCTGGCCAGCCAGCGTGATGGGTTGGGAAGTGAAAGCCACGCATCCAAGCTGCGTGCTAGGGGCACTAAGGAGATTATCATTTTTGACGTACGGAGGCGGAGCATGTAATGCGGCGTCGGGAGGCAAAAGCACGTCCCAAGGCTCTGGTGCTGAGAGAGGACTCAAAGCACTTACCTTGCTCCGCACACAGGGCAGGGGGCGGGTTAGTGACTGAGGAGGAGGTCCCATGAAGGTGTCCTCTGGACTCGTCAGAACCGGCTTGCAGGGGGGATGCAGTCGTGGGACCGGAGGCAGGGGGTCCGGGACTGTTGAGGTGTGGCACCCGGATGCCGTGAGAACAAAATTTGCGGGCCAGGTGACCCAGAGAAAGAGGAAATTGCTCTTTTATTGAGAATGTGCGTACTGCAGCCCAAAGGGGGTGTGGCAAAGGAAACAAACTGAACTGAGGATTCTCCTCCCGTCCCTCCACCGGGGGATAGAGTAGTCTGCTTACCAGCTCCTGAGCAAATGTCTCGATCTCTGGCTCGTCCATCTCAGGAACGCTTGGGAGCCTTCCGGGTCCTGGAGGATGTTCGTGAGATGGGGGCGTGCGCTTCCTGCGGGGCGCTTGATGCTGGTGGAGCACGGCCCGTGCTGGTGGCGCAACGGGGCATGCTGTGAGAAATGGCCTCCGTCTGCTTCTTCACCGCTGAGAACTGATGGGCGAAGTCCTCGACGGTGTCGCCGAACAGACCGAACTGGGAGACGGGGGCGTTAAGGAAGCGTGTTTTGTCCACATCCCGCATCTCAACCAGGTTCAGATGTCGTTCCTGAACCACGAGGGTGGCCATCGCCTGCCTGAGTGTCCGTGCTGTGATCTTCGTGGCCCTGAGGGTGAGGTCAGTTGCTGAGCACAGTTCCTGCAACAAGTCGGGGTCAGGACTACCCAAGTGCAGATCTTTAAGTGCAGATCTTTAAGTGCCTTGGCCTGGTGAACTTGCAGGATGCAGCAGTGAGCTCATCATCCAGCTCGGGGGGCTCAAGGAGAAAAGCAGACTAGCCGTGAGGTGAGCCGCTGTCACCCCGAGCCCAGGCGGAAGTCAATGAGCTTGTCGGGGGGCAACTGGTTCGTTGGGATGTACCCCGCTGCCATCCCCAAATCGCCTCCATCGCCAGCCAGGTCATCCTCAATCCCGTGGGAAGGAGCGACGTGGGGGGCGGCTGGAGTGGCATTCCTTTTTAGGAAGGAAAGCCGTGCCCGCAACGTTGCCATGGTAAGGTTCTCACAGTGAGAACACGAACCATCCACAAACACTTCCTCAGTGTAATCGCGGCCCAGACACACGAGGCAGCGCCTGTGACTGTCAGGAGCGGAGAGAACTCGACCGCATCCAGGAACTACACAGGGGCGGAGGGCATCTTTATAAAGATACGTCCTGAAAAGGACGTTCAACGCCGCTGTGTATTGCTGCTGTCGAAGTGAGCGACTGACGGAGAACATGGTGGACGCCTGGTTAATTGGAGGTTCTTATTTTTCCACTTGTTGATGATAATGGGATTTTAGTAGGGTTGTCAAATGAACACATTTATTTAGTGTGATTTATTATACGAAATAATAAATTAACACTTAATCATGCCCCTGACACGTACTTAAAGTATGTTATAAGGATTATTCCTTCCACCGGAGCAATTCAAGCTTGACGTACCACCTTAGTGTTTTTGTGAATCTGTGGCAGTAGGAGGCAGCACTCCAGCTGTACAGGCAATGCACCTTGTCATTCCAACAAGCAGACATCACAGCCTTACACAGAAACACTTTTGCACTCAAAAATGGCAGCTGCCTTGTTGCCTCACTGAGCTATCAGTCAATGATTTAACGGACAGCACTTGCATACGAAGGCACCTCTGGAAACTTGTTTCGACAAGCTTCTGAGTTAGCACTACGCAACATCATTGCTAGGATACCAGCGTTCATTCAATCCAACCAAACCACAACAGACTATTAATCTACAACAAAATCAACAGAGTTTTGGTGATAGCCCAGCGTATATTTAATTACTACACAATTCTACTTTCTTGCTAGAAATTAAATCAAAAGTTGAAAGAAAAAACTTTCATACATTTATACACTATCAACTACCTCCAACTGCCTGCCATTTTCTTTTCTCAGCTCAACTGCTGTGGATCTGTACGCACGGTATTGTGGGATTTGATATTTGATATTTTTCCACACATCTGTCACAGTGGTTATACTTTGGAAATTAAAAAAAGCTGTTTGCTTTCAGAGTTTGTTGTTTTTCATTTTCGCGCCCATGTTAACAGACTACACCCTTCACATTGCAAGCGTGAGTCATGAGATGAAGCGACTCAGACATGCCAGTGAGTGGATATATAGCAGAAAACTTAAATAATCAGGAGATTATAGAAAAGACGCAAAAGCAAATAAACAGAACCTTAAACCGATCCTAGCCTACACTGTATAAACTGTGTACAATAAATAAACTGCAGGACTTTTTTCCGTGTTGTATATTTACAGTGACAGGTTAGATGAGACAGGCCACTGGTAATAAGATGAGTGGGAGAAATTGGAACGGCATTTAAATATGTTCTTTGATCATTATCATGAGCAACCATTTTGGAAATTTCAGCCTTTTCCCATTCAAGCAGATAGGAGCTGCACTTTATGCCTCTTGTTTACAAAGAAAATCTCTGCCCTACCTGCCCGAGAGCATTCAAAAGATGACTGCAGAGTGGACTGACTTGCCTTGAAATGAGCTATGATATATTAACCAATCATGACCAAGTACGCTAATAAACAAGTGCAAGTGACTGCCCGCTGTTGCTGTATGTACCTTGAGAAGAGTCACTGCCAATGTGAAAGCCAAAACTCAATGCGTTGCTCACGCCCCACTCATGGAGTATGTGTGAATCTGGCATAAGAGAGGGATAAAGGAAGAGCAATGGTTCTTTCCTCAGATATTAAAAGATATTTCTGATATAGAAACTGTTGTATTTATCAAGTCGTGGTGTTGCAGTGACATCAGGTATGTGTGTCAGCGTGTGTCAGTATAGGTGAGGAGGAGAGAGCGAAAGGACACTTTTCAACAGAAATTTTTATATATTTGGGATGTTATAGACATTGTTTGTCAATCTTTTCTGATTTACTTAACCAATGTATATGTTTTATAACATTATTTTACTGTGGTATCCTATATGGCTCTATGAAATCACAGTAACATAGAAATTAGCTGCGTCACTCGAAGGTTTTAGTTTCAGATCCTGTAATTCGACCAGAGCTGCTCCCACCAGTTTTGTGGTTTAAATGCGAAAGAAACTCTATTAAAAACTCAGTTATATATAAAAAGCATTCAAAGTTGTTGTTGGACTTGTTTATTAAATAACATTGAGTCTATTGTAATAAGACTTCTGTGTGTTAAGGAAGTTGCCATCTTTGATATTTTCTTTAGTCACTAAGCGCAATTACAGTACATGCATAAGTTATGCTTAGTAAGCTGACAACATGTTAGGTCATGTAAATGATTTACAAAAAATTTCATAAATGGTTTAAGTAAAAAAAGGTAAGCACACATGCAATGATTGTAAACACTTTGACCTGCATTCTTATTGGCTTATCCAATGTGTGCAAATGTTGTGAGCATGCCTATTTATGATTTGATGTCAAAAGCATTGAATAAATAGATGACTACAAATGTCTTGTAAACATGGTTAAGCTGATTTTTGGATCATGTAAACGAATTATATTTGGTACACGTAAATGGGCTCATGTCACTGCGGTTACTGATTACAGGCATTATTCACGGCTATTGCGAAAAAAAAGAAGGTTGACTTCAGTTACCCATTCATTCAGACAGTATTCAATCCCAGCCATGGTAAAATTTTCATTTTGGAACCTGTATACAAGCCTTAACACATTTAATCTTAAGAGAAGGCAGATGCTGCAGTCTGGCCAAGTTTGAACACACACTATTACGTATGTAAAGAACAGCATGACCAGCATCATACACTAATTCCCATGTACACAGACATGTTTGGTTTGTTAATCACGTTATTGTGAAGATGAGGGAGAGGTGGTTTAGGCAGGGAGAATGTAGTACCTTTCCTCTCTTCTCCAGCCTCCTTTGATTGAGGTCAGCCAGTCTCACTTCCTTTCTGGCCAGCTAATGTGATTGCATCTGAGCAATCCCCCTAAACCACATCCTATTCTGATCTGCATAGTAATTGGCTGTGCTCTCCTTGGACGTGACCTTGGTTAGGTGCTCTGTCACTTTCCCCTACACCGCCAATCATGCAGAGATGCTTGGCTTTTTCTCCATTTCACATTCTCTTATTCTTTTTTGCTCGCTTCATTCTTCTGCCCCCCACCCCTTCACCCCACCCACCTTCCCCAAGAATGCACCTTGTAGTTCCCAGACCATCAGGCTAACAAATTGGCCCTGATCAGTTAGACAAATCCATCAAATCTTTGTCTTGAATTGGAGGCCAATGTCGCTGTCATAGCTCAGCTATCATTTTTGTTTCAGTGCGTGGAGAAGTATTGGAAGTTAATGTGGTCTACTTTATGAAAAAATACATTACATGGCCAAAAGTATGTGGACATACCCTTCTAATGAACATGTTTGGCTATTTTAGCAAGAATACGGTACAGCCATGCAATCTGCTTAAAATTTTCATAAGAACCTTTTCTGTTCCAGCATGAAAATGCCCCTGTGCACAGAGCGAAGTCCAGAAAGAACTGGTAGGGAAGAACTTAACAGGCCTTCACCAAGCCTAGACCTGAACGCCACTGAACACCTTTGGCACTGAACACCCATCAACCAACATCACTTTAAGATCCAATAAAACAGGGGTTCATAAAAAAAATCCAGATTTGCTCAGTAACACTTTATAATACCTTTCAATTAAATGATTAAAATATTTCCAAGGCTGTCGATTTATTACATTAATTAAGTGTGATTAATTAAATAAAAGCAGAGTGTTGAAAATAGTATGCAATTAGTCATGCCCCCTAACTAGAATTAAATTCCGTAACCAACCTTAATGTTTTCATGTCTTCATTTTTAAGTCACAGTCAGCAGGGTCAGTCAGTGCAACAATAGCTGTATAGGTAATGTGCATTTGTGCAGGCAAAAAATCACATAGAACAGGCAGAAAAAATTAATAAAAGAGTCTCACTTAGCATGACACTATTAAAGAAAGCTGGACGGAGCACAGCTCTGAATGAAGGAGTCTCGAGACACATTTTTCTAAATTTCAAATGACATTTAACTGGAGAAAGCATCCTACAAACAGCATTTGTGGCTTAGTACGTAATAAAAGCATGAAACATGACACAACCACAGTGAGACTTTTTATCTCCAAACAGATTGATCTTTTCATACTAGACCTTTTCACACTTACGTGTTCGCAAAGCAGAAGTCGTCATAGTTGGGTAAATGCAACTATGGCTGCTGTTGATGTTTATGTGTTTTTACAGTCCTACATTTACATTTGGAGACATTGACCGCATCTGTCATCAACAAAGGTTAAAAAATTGTTTTGAGGGTTATCTGCATGAATACGAAGGTAAGTCGATAAGAATAGACTATTACTGAGAGGTTGTGGGTTCAATCAGCAGGCACATATATATATATGTATAACAATCTACAAATCTGTCACCATAAATTGCAAAAAAAGAGGGCATAGTTAACAAATCTGTGAGTTGTACTTGGTGAAACTAATACCTGATAGGAGGCAACGCAGGAAGTTAAGGAGTGAAGAGACCCATATCCTGCTCCATTAGACTTCTAACCCTGTCAATTAATTCCATTGAAACCGTGATGGTACAGCTCAGATTTCAAAGCGTTTCACAATTCTACCTGTTAGTGACTGCTGTATGTCCACACACAAAAGGGCTTAATCCTTTAATAATGAAGTTATCTTCTTCACGTTTAATTGCCTGAACCCATTGAGCTCGTACAAAGTTCAGCATCTTTGGGTAATTCATGGAAATTCATTTTCTTTGAGAATTTGTGCAAATAGGAATACTGTAGTGGCTCTGGTTATTATTGTTGTTCCAGATCGCCACCATAGTTTACCCAACTATGACGACTTCTGCTTCATGAACACAGAAGTGTGAAAAGGGTCCATTGCTGTGGACTGTAGGTCAGTAAAAGACTAATGGTCAAATACATAAAATATTGCAAACATTAGATTTTTTTTTTGTGGGGGCACTTTCTCAGCAAATATTGATACATGCGATTCATTTGATTAATTAATTTGCATCTTGTGTAAATAAATAAATATATATATTTATGGAAACTGTTTATCCATTAAAGCTGAAGTATGTAACTTTCTTTTTAAAAAACGTATATCCCAGCATAATGTGCGTAGGTTAATTTCCTCAAAAACTTTATACACTGTCTCTGTGGTACTATAAAAATTCCTGTGTTTGTTATGAGTGACCCACTTTGGACTATCTGACTGTTTGAACAACTGCAGGTGAGGGGAATTTTAGAAAGCTGTTTTGAAAGCATTGTTTATTTTTGCTATTCAGTTCGGTGGCGCTAGTGTCCCAGAAATGACAAACTTCAGCTTTAAGCATTTTAATATTTATAATGTTTGTTAATTACTTAAAAATTAAAAATATAAAGTGTTACCTAATTTCCAGATTTACATATTATAATTTTTTTAAGAAAGTTCTATGTTTTACATTTCAGTTCATGGACCACTGCAGTATCATCATGGACCCCAAGGTCTGTTGACCTTAATTGAAAACCTTTGCATGAACAAATATCATGCAGGTCCACTGTGTTTCTGTTCAAAGACCTAATGCAAGTCTTTCTTAGTCATTTTGCCTTGTACAGCACTTTGGTCAACCATGGTTGTTTTTAAATGTGCTTTATAAATTTGATTGATTGATTGATTGATTGATTGATTGTGTGATTGATTGTGTGATCGATTGATTGATTGATTGTGTGATCGATTGTGTGATCGATTGAGTGATTGATTGAGTGATCGATTGAGTGATCGATTAATCTTATACCATTTCCAGTGGAAGGCTGGCCAGTGTTCTCTCAGCACAATTCCTCTAAATAATTTTCTGCATGTTCTCTTAGCAATAGATGTATTTATGATGGATCTTAAAGAGATGCAGCAGTCATATTTATGTTTTATGAATGTGAATCTCTAGAATGTCTTCCAATACACCCCCCTCAGTTGCTCGTTTTAAACAAAGGCCTCCAGATTCATACGTCCCCAGATGTCAACGACGAGGTACGTGGAGCCTTTTTTTGCTGATTTGATGTGCATTTCAAACAGAGAACTTCACAATACCAATGCTGATTTGCAATGGAGATTCTGCTGGGGGTTTTTTTTCATTGTTCTCTCCTTTGGAAGCAAAACAGAGTGTCAGGTGAGTGACAAGTATGTTTTCCTTGTAAAGATTCCAACAAACTCTCCCGCTATGTTTTGTTCCCTTCGCCAGTTTGACCTAGTTGAAGTCAAATGCAGCGCGTATTTCTTCTCTCTCTTCGTCTTATGCCTTGTTGGGTCTTCAGTGCTTTACTTGTTTATCGGAATACAGATGACTGCCAAAAAAAAACAAATGACTCAGGAACCAATGGAAGCGATGAGGAATACATTACATTGATATTGCCGGCGACTCAGCCAACTAAAAAAAATTATGTTAGTCTTTGGTCTATCATGCTTATATTTTTCCAGACTTTTGACTAGTTTTAATTATGTACAAACAACATCCAATTTAGTTGTAAATGTTATGCATGATGCCAGTGAATAATGTGTTTTATTAGGTCCCTTGAAAAGTTGCATTGCCAGGGGAGGCACACGCCCTGTGCACCCAGTGGATTAAGATGGAACTCTGTATTCAAAATGGAGGAATGCTTTGTTACAGGAGAAAACTGCATCCCCTGGGCTGTCTCTCAGCATAAGCCAAAGGGTGTGATGACTTTTTTTTATACACCAAAGCAGTACTCCCTCCACCCTCTCTCTTTTTCTTTATCTCTCTCTCTTCCGTCATCTATCGCTCTCACTCAGAGCAATGGTGGCATAACTGTGCCACAGGGCTTGAGGTGCTGACATTTTTGTCACCTGGAGAAGTGCCACTGCAATCTCAAAACAAGGCCTTGTTTCCTGTTTGGTTTTGCAAATATATAGTCTTCTTATTGACTTCACTCTCTCTCTCTCTCTCTCTCTCTCTCTCTCTCTCTCTCTCTCTCTCTCTCTCTCTCTCTCTCGATATTATTTCCTCTTTTATCAAAGCTCTATAGAAAGTTTTTCTCGAACTACTTTCTCATGAGCACAGGAAGTGTCAGAAGATCTTTTCCTTAGAGACCAATCCAGGGGTTACCAGTTCGGACAGGATTAGTTTTATATGGGAATGTAGGGTAATATAATAATTACCAGAGCTTCACAGTCAAAAATAAATATCCCTGGTAATATCAATCCCGTGCAAATTTACATAATGGTAAAAAGCTCTTAAATCTGCACTTTCCAGCCGTTCAAATATTGCTGTTTCTTAAGCTGTCCAACAGTCTGAAGTGGATATTGGTCAAGAAAAGACCTCTGATAAATTCTGTCCGTTTGCAGTTGGACTGATAAATGTTTTTCTCAAGCATTTATTGCTGTTGATTGCTTATTTAGCCATGTCATTTTGGTTAGGAAAATTAAAAGGTACACAAGCATGTAATGTTTTTATGATTTGAGCAGTGTGAGTGCAGGTAATCATGTTGAGCCCCACATTTCTGAACAAATATTATGGAGGGACAAATAAAATTACAGAATGTGAAGGGATTGTCCATATTTCTAATTCAAGAGCATAATGTAAGACTGCAGGCTTGTTAATGTCACTAGCTCTATTTAGCCAAATATTCCAATTAGATTCTTCTACAATTACGGATACAGTATATATTCATGGTCATTATTTCCTGCATAATATTCATAGCTAAAACATTCTTCTAAAAAATCTTCACTTCTGATCAGCAAAAGAAAGAAATTCATACACATCTAGGATGGCATGAGGGTAAGAGATGAGTTCATTTTCATTTTGGGGGGAACTATGCCTTTAATCTCACTGATCAGCATAGAAAGCATAACAAACATAGTAAACTATATATAAAATAATCTCTTTAAATATATCCGTAATATTTCAATATCTTAAAAAATTATTAAAACCTAGCATTAACACAAGGTTAGGCTTGTATAATATTAATAATAATAAACAGAACAAATAATTGTAATTACTGATCTGCTTCTCAGTCAAACTCCGACAACATCACATCTGTATTAATGCACCATATAACAATGATTCGGTCTGAGAAATTCACGTTTTACCTCTAATATTTGCATTTATGTCCGAACTGATGTGAGAATGACGTGACAATGACATTTTGATGATGCAGGCAAAAAGTTGTTATTGTGAAGTTTTGGTCAGTTTTGGACTGCCGTGGCTCATTTTTTAGACAACGTTCAAAATGACTATGCTTATTGTATAATGAAATATGATTTCATGAAAAATAGAACCATTTTTATTTGTGGTCTGAGAATTTTTGGTCCCCATGGTATATGTATAGTGTGTTTATTTGTAGATCACTCTGCAGTCAATTTCTTCCCTCATAAAAAAATTATTTCAAATCAAATCAATATTTCTTGTCCATTTATTTATTTATATAGTAAGCATCCATGTAATAAGCAGGATAATGTATCGTCAACCAGTGATTATCGCAAAATAAATTCCTTCAGGGTTGCTGCTATGCTTTGGGTCCTGATCACCCTGTCTGGGTTTGTTTTGCAATAATGACCTTGTGCACATTATGCCTTAATTACTTTTTCATGTATATCTCATTTCACGTGTGAGATTATTGTTTTCTGTTAGAGGTGTGCTTTCTTTGGATAATACAGGTCTGTGTGGTATCTCGAGGACTCTTCACAAACTTAACACAAGGACAACCATAATTATGTAAATGGTCTGCACTTATATAGCACTTTTTTTTTTAACCTTAGAGGTTACCAAAGCGATTTACACTGTGTCCCAATCACCCATTCACACACACATTCACACTCATACACCAGTTTGGCATGTGGAGTCATGTGGGCCAGGAATCGAACCACCAACCCTGCGTTGGCAGCCGACCCAATTTACCACCTGAGCCACAGCCACCCCACACATGGACCATATATTACAGCATCTAACACAATCAAGTACACCACTGTGACCACAAAATATGGAGCTAGTTATCAATAAAGTCCCACAAATTTGCTGTCACTCAATTTTTGGAGGCACAGGGCCACCTGTACTTTCAGGCTCTTCAGCTTGGAGGCTGCAAGAGGAGTCATTTCTTCTAATTTGATGGTATTTGGTTGGGATTGCTGTCACTTGGGTTCCCACTGTCATTGAAAACCTGGAAATATCCAGGAAATTTGATTTCTAGGCCTGAAAATATAATGAAAAAGTATGGAAATGTTACATTTTCTTGTTGTGCCTAGTTATATTTTTTCTGCAAGAAATTGCTCTTGAAATTGAGTGTAATTTCTCTAAAAAATGATTTAGCAAATCCAAACCTATTGATAATAAATTAATGGAAATGTCATGGAAAAGTTATGGATGGGCAATACTTATTTGCTTTTCGATCTGATATGAAGTTCTATCAAGGCCAAAATTGTTGATAATGATACAAGTATGGATACCTCTATTTAATTGTTTTTGAGTTTTTTTATTATTATTTCTATAATAAAGGATACAATTTTAATAGAGGATAAAATGGGTCATTGTAGCCATTTAACATCTTTTTATTTTATTTTTACATTTATATGCCTAAACTGCAAACTATCAGACTATTTTTGTTTATCATTTATGAACAACAACAGAAAATTGTCAATCTTTTAACGTATTTTTATTTAAATAAATGTACAACAAATGTGCACAGTGACTGAGCGCTGCTTGCGACTGCTTGTCTTTCAGAATTTATGTGCATTAAGAAACACAATTCACGGTAAAGAAATAATAAAATCACTGTATATTACATCGGTATCTGAAGTATTGATACTTTAGGATCCTTAGTTATGGAAATTAAAGGAACGGTTTATCCAGAATTTATAATTTTTTTCATCATTTACTCATCCTTATGCCGTCTCAAGCGCGTATGACTTTCTTTCTGTATTTCTTGTACAAACAAAGATATTTTGAATGGTGTATGAGTCTGTATGTCAATTTGTTTCAAGACTTTCAAGACATAAAGGCAGCTTAAAAGTAATCCATACGTCCCAAGTGGTTTAATCCATGTCTTCTGTAGAAATATGATTGCTTTGGGTGAGAAACAGACCTAAAATTAAGTCCTTCAACTATACTTCTTGACATTTGGCCCATTTGGAACACAGTGCAGACGTGAGGAATTGATATGGCATGAGGGTAAGTAAATGATGAGAGAATTATCATTTTTGGGTGAACTATTATTGGTTGAAAGGCGAAACCCTGATCTGGATCTAAATGCTCTTTATTTGCCATTGTCACGGTTGCAGCATTTGTGCCACCTCATACTGTTGTTTGTTTCTCTCACTCCTTCATGTCTTACGCCTGTTCCACCTGCTTCTCACTGATTGCGCTCCCTAATTATTCCTTATTGTTTTCTGTCAAGTGTTAACTGTGCTCTCTTGTTTTGTTGGACATTACTTGTGTGTCTGTCGGTTGCCTGTTTCTAGAGGTGTGGTTACCTTTTAGTTGCCATCGCCTTCACCTGTGTTGTTGCCCAGTTCCCTTGGAGGACCCTCTGTCTCTATCTGTGTGTCCAGGGAGAAACTCGCCTGGGCTTTGCTTCGCACTACACCAGCTTCAACAGACTCTCTTCAGATTGCTCCTGACTTCCACAACACATGCACTCATCATACTAACACACTTATTCCTTAGCCCGCTGAGCAGCTATAGCTTTTGACTCTGCTCATCACTGTTGCAGGTGCAGGGTGTTAATAAACTCATTGACTGTTTCCCTCTGCATTTGTCTCATCTCACCCTTTGACAGCCGTTACCATAGTGGCACCCTCCAGATTTGCCTCTCGCACAAGACGCAATAAGACGCATACTGTACGTGCTGAGAAGTCAGTGGAGAGGTTTTAAGCTGTTCTATTTGGTGGCCTAATTATATACAATCTTATTCTCCTGTTTGTGCCGGGCTCCATCAATTCACATGGCTTCATTTGTACATTCAAATTATTCATCACGCAAGCATTTGGGTTTATTTCTCCTCTTCTCTTTTAGTGTTTGATACCTTTGGTGCACTCTGGTGGGATTCCAACAGAATAAAAAAGTGGTTCTTTTTTCTCTCTCCTGCGGTACAGTATAGTTGATGCACCTTAAGTCCCAGGTGTGTGTGTGGGGGGGGGTGAACAGGACTGACAGACATGCCTGGCCTATTTAAATGCTTCAAAGGAAGCAAGCAAGGAGCATCTGTGCTCTCTAACCCTCAGGATCATCATGTATGTAATTCCTTTTGTCTTTCTTTCTTTAAGAAAGTTTCTGTTGTTACTGAACTGAGTAAAATATGGCAAGTCCTTTAGAGGCACTTTAGAAACTTTTGTGTTAAGCAATTACCTTAATGTCTGTTGACATGCAGGTGTTTAGGAAAAAAGTATGTCTGCGAGTACTCTTTTAAAACTGCATACATGAAAACAAAAGTTTATACCACCAATGTATTTTTTTAGTTATAGACTGTAGAGACAAACACAACAAACAAAAACACAGATTACACATAAAGTCAGGTATCAGGGCTCAACAATAAGGATAACACCAGTGTCAGGCCAGCTGATTGAACTGTCACTTGCCTAATTAGGCCAGTGCTGCATTGTTGTTAATTCTTTGCTCATACGCAGGTGATTTTATATTTATAGTCATTCATATAAGCACAAAGAGAACAAAATTACATTATCCCTTCTTTTAATATCACTATAATAGTCTATTTTTTCAACATTGTGACATCATGAATTTGAGCATTTTATGTTTTTGATTAAAAGAAATATGAATAAGTGTATGTATTAGGAATTTATAGCATGTAATATAAAATGCTAACTATTAGGCTATAATTGTAAAAAATTCACCATTTCTTACGCATGTTGCTATAATTGCATATAAAGTATTTATAATGCATTTGTAAATGTCTTATTAGTCATTAATGATCCCTTTTATAAACCTTTTAACAAAGGAAACATTACCTAAAGTGTTTTCTGTGTTTTCAACATTGTTGTTAAATTGTGTTCATGTAAATATGCCACAGCGGTTGAGATGAGATGATTTTTGATGAGCCTAAAAGGAATAGTTCACCCAAAAATGTTCACCATCTTTTACTCACCCTCATGCCATCCCAGATTTGTGTGACTTTCTTCTGCATAACACAAATTAAGATATTTGGAAGAATATTTCAGCTCTGTAGGTCCATACAGTGAATAGGGGCCAAAATGTTTATTCCCCAAAAAGCACATTAAGGCAGCATAAAAGTAATCCATAAGATTCCAGTGTTTAAATCTATATCTTCAGAAGTAATATGATAGGTGTGTGCATGAAACATACCAATATTTAAGTCAATTTTTGCTAGAAATTCTTATCACTGCCCAGTATGCATTAACAATGTGGATCACCAAAAACACAAGAAGAAGAATGTGAAAGTGAAAGTTAATATCTAGATTGACTGAGCAAGGAGGAGAATTTATAGTAAAACTTTGACAAAAATGTTGATCTATTTCTCACCCACACCTATCAAATCACTTCTGAATACGTTAATTTAAACTGGAGTAATATGGATTACTTTTATGCTGACTTATGTGATTTTTGGAGCTTCCAAATTTTGGCATCCATTCACTTGCATTTTATGGAACAAAAGAGCTGAGAAATTCTTCTAAAAATCTTTATTTGTGTTCTACTGAAGAAAGAAAGTCACACATCCGGGATGGCATAAAGGTGAATAAATGATGAGAGAATTGTCTTTTTTGGGGGGAAATATTCCTTTAATTAAAATTAACAACAAATTAGTAATTTTTTGCCCCATATGCCATAGGTTTGCCAAAGTTAGTTAGTTAGTTAGTTAGTTAGTTAGTTAGTTAGTTAGTTAGTTAGTTAGTTATTTTTATAGTTACTTATGAATAAAAATACAGCAATAAAATATAATAAACTAAATATTTTTCTCACATATAAAATATGTTTCTACAAATGACTAGTTATCATATTAATTGGGGGGCCATTGACAATTTTTGCAGGACAAGTACAAACCTCTGGCTTACTGGGTCAGCAATGAACATATTTATCTCTAAAAAGGTTTTTGTATCCTAGGGGAAATAGGCGGAAATCGCGGCGGGGTCGGGGGGGTCAGGACCTAAAATATCATTAAAATATGTGTATTGTAAATAATATAATGATATATTCTTAAAATAATTATTTAAGAAAAAAAAATAATACAAATGCAAACGGGGCAACAACAAAAAAAACCTTGGTGTCCCCTTCAAAAATTGCTCTTGAGAATTGTTATGTTTATTGCCCCCCCCCTGCCAACATTTTGATGAAATTTTCACCCCTGCTAGGGGATACAAACATTTAAAAGGGTGGGGAGAGGAGCAATGAGTGAGTCAGTCCATTTTCTTCAACTTACAATCTTTATCTAAAAGTAAAGGCAGCATTGTATGAGAAGGCAGCTGACCTTGAGGCAAACACTCCTATCTTTTTCATGTTATTTTCATGATTTCTACAAACTATAAAATTGAAAATAAAAGCAATATTTTGGAAAACAAAAATATTTAATCTATTATGTCAGCCCTAATTTTTTTAGTGTTATTCTTGAGCTTTGCACACACTCTGTGCCAAATACTCAAACTGTCACACACACACACACACAGTCACACACATAATTACTAATAAAGTGAGTGCCAAAGGTGAAAGAATAATGTGACATACTCCGTAGCATGTTTGGTTATTAGTATGCAGCCTATTTATTGGCACAACGGTTTAGGGTTGGACTTGGCACTGCAACCCTGCGGGGGGCTCTGGGAGAGCGGAGCCCACAGTGAGGCGGGTGACAACAGCTGTTGTGTTGCAGGGGACTCATGTAGCACTGCTCATCAAATCCTGTCACTCACATTTTCTCCTAATTAACAAGCATATACTTTTTCTGCTTAATTTACACGCTTCATTATGACCTCTAACCCCAGCAGAGGCAACGGCCGCAAACATCTCACTGCGTCAAGAGAGCTAAAAACAACTTTAACATTTAACTCTTACACAGGTTACATAGGGAATATGTCTTATAAAAGTATTGCATATGTGCAACAGAAAATGCTTGGATGAGTCTATGTCTTAATTTGTATGACATGTGTAATACTGCTTCTTTTGAGATGACTGGTCTCAATACTTGAAATAAAAATGTATAAAAATGTTCTAAATCATAGTTAAGGAATGGACTGTATTATTATGTACGTCTGTGACCAGAATCACTGATTCAGATAGTATTATAAATTTTTAATTTAAATTTAAAGGCAATTTATAAAATAATGAATTATAGATAAAAAAAAATGTGCACGCATGCAAAGTAAAACTCAAATTACACAAAATAAACCAGTTCCTCTATAGACCTCTTAATCAGTACATGCTCTTGAATATGTTCATTGCGAAGTAATTAATATGAGTGCTGATGTATTGGTACAAACAATAAATAAGACATAAATGTCATGTTTAAAAAAAAAAGCAAAGATGGCCTTTGAGTTTTATTTTATTTTATTTTTTTTTTAAACAATAGACTACGAAGCATTGTTTTTTTTCCATTCCTCTAAATTGTTTTACAGCCAAAAAGTGACTTGATTGAAGCTAGGATTCATTAAAACTTAATTAATATGCATCATTATGTAAATGAGGGTGCAGTTAATGAGTTTTTAAAAGAAGCATTACTTAATTAGTTCACTTTTAATGGCATCATCATTTATCTTCCTCTTCTTTGAAGCAAAATGATGAACCAGACCAGACAGTATCAAAATACTAATCTATATTTTATCATTTGGATATCTTCGATTTTGTTTTGTAATTGGAGCGGCTTTTGCAACAAGCTGAGGAAACATATCTAATGACAATTTTATTATTTTTCAGAACTAATTTAACAGTAGTTCTCCAATGTTACAAACAAAAAATTAATTACAAGAGCAATTAAAAAAAATAGATAAATAAAAAAACTGGAATGTTTGTAGTTGCGTTTAAGTTGAGGTGCAGTTAAGCTCATTACACTACTTTAATGAACATTGGAGAAAACAATTACAAACACATGCATTTTCTCTCATCCTCTTCAAAGGCTGTGAAAAGTCATCAACGGGTTCTTATAAGAGAATGAGAAAAAGAAAAGTGAGAAGAAGAGAAAGAATTTCACTTATGATGTGCCACTGGCCCTTCTGAGAGACATCACACTGTGACTACCTGTACACCTCTTTTGCTGTGAGAGTCAATCCACATCCTTTCTGTAAAAACACATGGTGAGAGCTCTCGGTGTTGATTGCAAGGGTAAGATCCGATGTGATCTGATATTAATTCTGCTGTTTGTGTAGCAAACACTTTGCAATAAGCAGGGAACATTGTTGTGTATGTTGTCAAAAGCTTTTAAAGTGCATTGTCGAACAGACTTACAATTAATGATTGACATTGCACAGTTTTTGACATTTTACACTATTTTGTACTTTTGCATTATTTTCTCTCTTTTTCAACTTGTGTTTCTGCAGTATCTCTATTTTCTTTTTCTGGAGCATTTCTTTCACTGCTATTTTGTACATTTGACACTGTGACTTGACATGATACATTTTTATACATTACTAACATGTTATTCCTATATCTATAGCAGAAAGTCTCACAAAATTCCGGAAGTTCAATTGATTTATGGCATAAGTTTGATTACTACTGAATTAATTTCAACTTGTCCCTCCTTTTCTTACAAATAAATAAATACAAATAAAAAGCAAATATATTTATTTAGAAGCTTTTGAATTTGTTTAAATTGACCTCTGTTATAAACTGTAGTGAAGTGACTTGTAATGTATAATCAATCAGGTTTTAAATATGGGCTGTTAATATAGTAAATAAATGAGCTGATACTATAGTAAAATGATCTGTATGTGCTAAACCATTATTATTATTATTAGTAGTAGTAGTAGTAGTAATATCATTATTATTATTATCAGATTCCATCACAAGCATTTTGGCCTTCATTATTTACATGCGCATCCTACAGAAGCTATTCGCTGCGACACATATAAATTACTGTTTAACGAGAAGCCGTATTCTATAAATTATTCAAAACACCTGGGATTAAAATATGAGATCAAATGATGGTAGAGGAGCAGCACTCTGCTTGGGGTGCATGCTTTCTTCTTCATATCCTCTTTTTCATCTTAAATAAAGCAAAAGTTCTGCGAGATGCATGACTGCCCACACCTTTACAGTTTTCTCTACATGACCACTGTTACTTTATTCACACCTGCAATTGATTGAGTCTTTTCTTTATCTTAGACTAGATTTAGGCTTTAGGCTGCCTTGTCCTCATCAGATAATCAATATAATTTAATTTTCTTTACACACTGTAAATAAAATTGTTACCAAAGAAACAAAATGCAATTGTAATTGTATGGTTTATGAATTGTTATAATAATACATTATAG